>NC_092185.1:5458158-6058158 GCF_043641665.1 Enoplosus armatus
TATCATATATATATAGTAGTCTATTATACATATAAAATACATACAGTATATAATTACTACTGATGCTGATAGTACCTGTAGTAGCAGTAGTAGAACACTGTGGTTAAAGTTCACCCTGCTTATGTCTCTGAAGCTTTTTATTTGTCTTTTCAGACACCGTATTCATTCACTGCTGCAGCCAAACGGTGATGTAAAGGTCAAAGGTCACTCAGTGACATCGGGATGACTCCCTCTTGTTGTGTGTTTGGATGCTGAGCAGCCGACTGGACAGCAGCCGTCCTCAGATCCCCGGGGCTGATGAGAGACAAACCGCTCAGGCAGGACCAGACCGTCCAAACTGCATGTGTGTGTGTGTGTGTGTGTGGTCTGACACTTATATCATTATGAGGACCAATTTGAGTTTTACCCTGACACCCTGACAATGACGACATTTTTGGAAAGTAACAACATTTTGTCTGGTCTTGAAGTCTGTTTGAGGACTATGACTTGGTTTGAGGGTTTGGGGCAGGATTAGGTTCAGGTTCAGGTGTATTTTGTCACCAGAGTAACCAGGTTACTCAGAGAAACCAGGTTACGTGGATAATGGGGGACCGTGCTTACATGCACTGTAGTAACCTGATTACTGTAAATCTGTGTACACATGCAGCAGGCCAGGAATCAGATTTCTTCCAATGACCTTATTTTGGAAGCATGACTTTCTTATTTTAACTGTAGTAGTATTAGAAGACGCTGTGTCTGTCCTGAAGTCCTGATTTATGCATTTATTGTTTTGGTGTGTGTCTTGTTGGAGCTTAACAAATATTCAAATGTTTCTTTTGTATTAGTCTCAGTTTTAGTCAGACTTCAGATGGAATTAAATACGAAGAGGCATCATAACGTGAAATGATCTCTCTTGTCATTCATCAACAGCTGTTACTTTCCCTGTCCGCGTTCTCCAGGAGAAATCTACCTGGAGAAACCAGGTTTCTTGTTTACCTGACAAAGAAATTATCTTATCCTCTTGTTGCTTAAGCGCATGTAAACGCACTGAATGAGGGTCCTCACAAGTATAGACTTACAAGCGTGTTTGTGTGTCTGTATGCATACCAAACACAGTGAGGATGCAGCCATCGATCATACTGGAGTGATTTAGTGAAGCCCTGGAGAGGAGTTGCATAATTACACAACAATGCCTCTGTGTGTGTGTGTGTGTGTGTGTGTGTGTGTGTGTGTGTGTGTGTGTGTGTGTGTGTGTGTGTGTGTGTGTGTGTGCGCTCAGCAGGACCGCAGCTCTGACTGAAGACATCATGTCATGTTGAACTAACAGCTGCTGGACTCTGACACAGATCATCCAACATGATGACAAACACCTTCACTTCACACTGACTGCAACTAAACAAACACATGCAGAGAGAGACTGAAACACAACAGAGTCATTTGTTTTTAGTCTATTTCAGTTTGACTTTGGCTTATTGCATCTGCGTTAGTGAGACTGAGGTAGCTCCAGTTAAGTTTATATTTCTCCTCTGCTGTGGTCTTTTGCCACTTTCTTCATCATCAAAAAATGTGTCATTGTGTTTCCATTCACCTGTTTTTATGAGCATTTTCAACTTGAAAATGTGGAAACGCCCGGAAATGCAAAAATATAGCAAAAAAAGTTTTTACGCTTGGCTGAGGAGGAAAAGCATGTGACTTAAAGTGAAGAGCTGAAAACATCAGATCTGTGTGGAGCGTTTGAACTTTGACCGGAGCTCTCTTCTTCTTTAATGCTTTAATGGCACTCGACAAGAAAATTGTTTATATTGCTGCGCCCACCTCCTAATATTCACAGCATATTACTAACATGTGGATGGAAGGAGTGGAGAAGTGGATTAACACACATTTTCTTTTGATGACTTTCTGGAAATTCAGTTAAAATTTGTGCAACATTTGGATGGAAACGTGACTACTGGCAGGTAAAATAATCCAACAGCCGAGAGACGCGAGCATCGGGAATGTGATCAAGATCAATTATCAGCTCATTGTGACATTGAAGAAGACAATTAATGCAGCATTCGAGGCGCATCACGACACCCCGGCATGTAGACACAAACTTTATTTACTTGCTTCCTTTGTTCTCTAATGTGACATTTGTTCACTTCTTCCCAACACAAGTAACTCCTCCTGATTCCTCATCTTCCTCTAACACCACTATTGGTGTGTAGTGTGCCATGACACCTTCATCTCATCTGATTAACGACAATCTAATCAATTAACAAACTTCAAGCAGCCGGTGGAAGCTTTAAGCCAACACAGTGATTCCAGAGGGGAGACAGACTGGAGGGAATGATGTTTTTCTCAGAGCTGCTTAACACACACACCCACACAGCTCTGTTTCCTTCACCTCAGATCAGACCTCAGAGTTTCCCCGGAGTCTCTGTCTCTGAAGCTCAGAGTCAGTCAGAGCGATGCAGGCGCTGCTTTAAAAAACGTCTCTTTAAAAACTTAAAAGGACGTCTGCGAGGAGAGAAGTGATTTAAAATGCAGGACGGGGCGACCGACGGCTCTCTGAGGGCTACAGCCTGAGAGACGAAGCTGTGGAGGATCAGGGACGGAGCGGGGAATCGAAGGGTAAATCATGAGACGATACCATCCAGATATTTAACCTGCGGTAACGACAGCGTCATGGTACGGTGATTGCAGTGATTCTGCAATATAAATAACATTTTGTAAGAAAAGACAATACTTGAACACTCATATTTCTTGTTTTACAGACCTACATGCAGACAGTTTGAGCTTTTTTAAAAAACACTCACCGCGAACAAAAAAACTGTTATAATACTGAATCAATAAAGTATCAAATATGTCACATTATTGATATTTTGTCCCACCCTTAACCAGGAAGCATCCCAGTGCATCCAGTCTGACCATTAGCCTGCCTCCCACTAACAGTGTCCCTGCAGCACAGTCACAGGATATTTTCATCTTGATGATTTACAACGAAATGTTTCTACACAACATGCAAACATAATGAAGTGATATTGGCATGAACATTTGCTATCTTTACCACCTTCCACACACACACCTCTTCTCATCAGTCTGTGTGTGTGTGTGTGTGTGTGTGTGTGTGTGTGTGTGTGTGTGTGTGTGTGTGTGTGTGTGTTTTCTGCAGTATTTCCCCATTTGAACACACCAGGTTGTGTTCCAGATGGGTTCGGCCTCCTTCTCTGTCTCCTAATCAAAACTAACGACACTAAACCTGCTCTGAGCAGCAGAGAAGTCGCCTGAAGACATCCAGCATCTCAGTGAGGATCCAACATTTATCAATGACAAAAGTATTCACAAGTAACAAAGGGGGGGAAAATTACAAGTAACAAGAGGAAACTTATACATGTCGTCCCAAGTTTCATCAAAGTCAGATCAAGTTTCCTTGAAGGGAAAAGCTCATCTACTCGCCTTCAAACTTCACAACCAAAGACATTTAGGACCTGATAAGACTTCTACAGTCTCTTCAACACATTAAAGATTCACACGACTTCAATCTTTTAGTGTTGTTGGACTAGAATTGCCTGGAGACATGTGATGTAAGTATTTCTGTGTTTCACTTGGCACAATTGATCTAGTTATCTCTGGAAAAGGTAACACGTTAGCATCCCAAGCAAGTTTGTAATCAGCCTGTTGAAACAAAACAATCCTGATGGGACGTGTTCACACGTCATCCATCTGTTTCTCTTATCAGATTTGACTCTTCTGATGGATTTCAGCTCTCTCCTTCTCTGTACAATGAGTAGCTCGATGAGCCTCCCGAATTTGTGCCCATAATGCTCTGAGAAAAAAAAAAAATCCTCTGCAGTCTCAATATTTCTCAACACAGTGCAGGGAGGGAAAAAAATGTAACATCAAATTACTGAAATACCACGTGTACCACTTCATGTCGGTTTCTCACAATAATGGCAATAATGGCAAAGAATTGAAGCTTATTTCAGCCTGTTCCCTCACAGAGCCGCAGCGCTGGTCCATGCAGAGGGAACTGTTCCCACTGGTTCTCTCCAAGGACCCTCAACAGTCTCAGTGGGGCTGGCTGTGTGCTGCCTGGCCGTAAATCCCAGCTCTGGCCGGCGCAGAGTCGTGTTCGTCCCGGCTTTAATCCGTCCAGCGGCGGGCGACAGTGGGATTTGGAGGACAGTTTGGCTTTAGTTTCCATGTAAACAGAGAATGAGGTTAAAGCTGGGGACAGCTGGACCGTCACTCACTGTCAGCTTCACACAAGCACCAACAGCAGAACCTCAGACAAACAACCAGCACTGAAGAGTACTACTGTTCAAAGTGTGTGTTCAGTATTCTTATAAAACACTAAATGTTGGCAAAATATCTCTAAATATTAATAGAAATATAGCATCTTGAATTCAACAACTTTGCGCCATTTTTGAGTGCAGATGTGACGCATTCTGCCACAAACATATGTGGTATATTTCCATTTGCGTGTCATTAGTGTTTTACAGGTGAGTCTCTCTCACTGCATTTAAAATCATAATCCTTAAGATTTTCATGAAATAAAACCAAATTTTCAGCGGTGGAGATCAGACCCTTTACTTAAGTAAAAGTACTAATACCACACTGTAAAAATACTCCATTACTGCACTGACAATGTGTCTTGAGTAAATGTATGCAAGTATAATCAGGAAAATGTACTTAAGTATTAAAAGTAAAAGTAGTCGATGCAGAAAAATGTCCTCTGTGACTGTTATTATATATCGTTAGATTATTATTACTAATGCATTAATAATAAATATTTGGTGTGTATAATTCAGAAGAGTCCAAAGTGACACCTTCACATGCTTGTTTTGTCCAACCAACAGTTCAAACCTCAACATAATTAAAAATACATTAAAATTATGAGGAATGTATGAGGGAAAAGAATCCAATGCTACAATAATAATAATAACAACAATAATAATAATAATAATAGCTGGCCGAGACGGTGGAGACATGATACAATATAAATATGGGGACCACAGTCTCTCCTTTTTCACACAGAAAAGTGACAGGAAAAGTGTAAGAATAAAAAAAAGAGAGCTTGAGAGGGAAGTTCAAACCCAGCTTACTTCCTCACCTCCACACAGCTGACCAATCATAGCGTATCGTCAGTGTGAAAGATTGAGAAAAATTCCCGGACAGAGTTGGAAAGCTCTCCAAAGCTAGTCGACCATCTGACAAGCAGTTCTGAAGAACGATACAGGCAACTAAAGCTGCTGGACCTGCTGCTCCGTCCTGCCCTCCTCCACCGGCTCCACCACCTGAGCCATGGACATACAGTGCAGCGACGCGGACTCACCTGTCGGGGGCGCTGCTTCCTCTCTTGGCTGTCGTGGAGCGACCGGCTCTCAGCTCGCCGTTCATCCCGGTGTCTGAAAAACAAAAACAAACCGTCAGATCAGGTTAGACGCTGACTGACGCCGGGTGTCTCACCACCTGACTCGAGGGAGACGGCGATGAAGGTGGACAGGTAACACAGTCTGACCCTGCAGCAGGCACACACACACTACTGCACAGTAAACAAACAACTTCCATAAACCCTTGTGGCTTACACAACTCACAAAACTAAATGAATAGGGCAACAAACACACACACACAGACCCAGCGGGCTCAGCCGGCCACCTTAACGAGCGGCCTGAGAGTCTAATTGGCCTCCATCTGTCAGACTGGGATTCATTTCCTCTCACATTCATGATGCTTCCCTCCTTTAAACAACAAATATGTAGCTGTCCGTCAGCCTGAGAGTAGTCTCTCATAGCCAGACCTATCTCCACACAACCATTATCATTCTGAGATAGAGGGGGAAAAAACGCTCTGGCTTATTTCTTTAAACCAATCATAATCATCTTGGGCGGTGCTGAGCCCAGGACGCACGACGAGTGGAAGGGGAGGAGAATGCCGACTGAAATAGTCGGCCAATGGCAGACTTATCCCGACAGCCTACATCCGGTGAGTCAGACTACTTGAATGTAAACAAATGTCGTTTTAGGGTATTTTTTCATGGGAGGACCACATATTCATCGGTGGCGATACCTTCACTGACTCCTTCTGATCTCGAGCCTTGTTTGTGTTTCTTTCAACCAATCACAGCCCGGGATGCAGCGACGATGGCCTTGCAACACGCAGACTCAAACTCGCAAACTCAGATACAAACAAGGCATTTTGGAGTTAAGTACAAGATATACTTGTCGTTCAAAAGGTTTAAAGTTGCATCAATTACTTTTGACCACTAGGGGGCTGTATAACTCCAAAACAAGCTGACAGACTCACAGCCCTGACATATTATTGCCTTTTTGAGTTGTTCTGGCTAAGATGTTAGCAAACAGTTGCTTGTTTACACATCCAGCAGACGTTTACACATCTAGCAGACACACGTGTTTAGTCCAACATTCACTCTCCTTTTAGCTCTGGTTTGGTCTCCACCATCTAAACCAAAACCAGAAGCTAGACAGAGGCTAAAAAGCGCCGTAGTGCTGCAGAGATGGTGATCTATGTATGTTGTTTCTTGTACCTCACCATCACAGGGGAGGCTTTTTGCTCTGGTACTATTTATATATAGTGTCAGACAGTGTTATATCCGTACTCTGTATAAACTGAGGGGCTCATTGATCTGCAGCAGAGGCAAGTCGTATTGATCAGCAGAAGGTTGTGGGAAACATTCCTCTGATTAACTGATGGATCTGATACAAGCTCTATAAAAGCTCTCTCTCGCTCAAGTGAAGAATATATTCTTGCTGCTGCCATCATTTGTCCTGTTACACAAGATGAAAAACAGCTCACCTGCTACACACAGTTACACCATTCGTTACATTTCGACTGTAGTTTTCTTCGTGTTAGTTTGTAAAGTTCTGGAAACTACTGTCTACATCTTTCTTCTTCTCTTCTTATGAAACGTCATCAGTCACGACCCACGTCCTTTTCCAGTGCCAAGTCCACTTTTAAGTGCGGTTCAAATGCCTGGAAATATTGTTGCTCTGCCCATTTTATTGAGAATGATTTGGGAGCTGACCTATGTATGTAAACCTGGACTAGACAATTTAACATATGTTGTTGATTGTATCAAAATGATGTCTACTTGAAAATGTGACATTTTCGGAGATGCGAGGACCTCCTAGCTTGGTGATGCTGGCCAGTTAGCGTCCATGGTCGGAAAAAGCTAGTTAAGTGAAACTCTGAGTTGAGGTTATTTTGTTTCACCTGTTTTACAGGTGTTTTCATACACCTGAGCCCCGCTGGGCTGCTGATATCAGCAGCGTTAGGACAATAAAATAACAAGAGTCTACAGCCATGCTAAATTTGAGCTAAATGCTAATGTTAACGTGCCTACAATGAGAATGCTAACATGCTGATGTTTAGCAGGTATAATGTTTAACATGTTTACCATCTTAATTTATTGCGTTAGCATGACAAATTACAATGTTGACCCGATGGTGGCACTAGACGAAAAGTCAGAGGACCACCAAAGTTATTACAGTTCATCCTGAAGAGAACACGAAGGTCTGAACCAAATTTCATGGCAAAAACATTCAATAGTTGTTGAGACATTTCACTCAAAACCACAAATATCAACCTCACGGTGGTGCCAGTGGAAAAGTCAGGGGATCTACTAAATCTGTAGGATTCATCCTCTGGAGATCATGAACGTAAGTACAAAACTTCACCAATAGTTGTTGAGATATTTCAGTCTGGATCAAAGCTGCTAGCGTGATGAAAAATAAGGGTGCTCCTGTGATCGCACATTAATGATTTTGTGAGATTAAGACAACACACTCGACTTTGTTGAGATCATAAAGTGCCGTCCTTGTAGTCACAAAAAAACCACCCTCTCTGGCTTTCTGTTTGCCTCCATCTCTCCAGTCAGACTGCACCGTTCAGTCCCAATTTGGGTTTTGTAATTGAAAGCTGAGAGCAGTCTGTCTCTCCACGACCTCCATCAGAGCTCGGTGCGCGGCTCAGAGGACCCCCCACAAGCTGTGTTCAGTAAGGCAGCAGCTGGCCCTTCGCCTCCCATCATCCCCCCTCTCCCCACCCACAGCGCTGACAGTCGGCGGCAGGGTTGTTTATGGCTTCCACACAGGCTGCAGCTTGTAGGACATTAGTCTTTTAGTGCGAGGTTTATGAACGCCGTCACTCACCATCTGTTAAGTGCCGGGGCACCTTTAATCGTCCCCCCCTCCCCCCCACAGATCGATAAGGCTGCCATGTCGCCGGGACTCCCACCGCGTGCTGAGTGGGTGATTGTGCATCATTGACTGAGTGATTACAGCTATTTGCTTGCTTATTGCATCGCATTGTTTGGACGACACATCATCTTTAGAGAGAGGTGGGGAAAGATGGAGGGGGTTGGAGGAGAAAGAGAAGGGGAAAATGAGAGAGGAGGGAAGGAAGAGCGAGTGATGACAGGACAATTTCACACCCTCATGGTTATTGGTTTTCAGGGACAGGCCATTCAAAGTTAGGCTGGAAATCCAGAGCCGAGCAAAGGCTGGCTGCTTCCGTCCGTCCATTCATGTTTGTTTTTACCTGTTTGTCAGGTAAACTTTGTCATCATCTGGTCAGAAGCTAAAAGTTTGTTGTTTTGGTTGCTTGTGGCAGAACTCAATAATCCCCGTTACGTGTGGTTTGTGACCTGTTGTGAGACTTTTCTCACTTTTCTGTGCTTTTGTTTTTGAAGATTTATCCTCGATCGTAAGGGCGTAATCAATTGACTCATTGATGGACTGCGTTACAGATCAATGAGTGGCTGCGGCAGACTGTTAAATTGTTAAATTGACTGTTAAAACTAAAACTATCAGTGAAAATGTACTCTGTGCTATTAAAAACAGGTCCATGCTGAACACAACGTACGTATGACTTCATGTACCACTTTACCATTACAGTATTAATCCTAGTGCTGGGAAGTTTGAGTGTTATGTTGCCAGGTCCGGACCTATAAATATATTGAATTTTTGAGTTTTCGAGTATTTGGTGAAAGAGTGCAGGGCACACTAACAGGTTGTAGGTTCTAAAATATGAAGCTGAAGGCTACATAAACATAATAACATATGCTGCAAGCACTTTGGTTTGCATGTGGTTATTGTAAACTGTGTGTATCTCCATGTTAACTCACTCTCATTTTGGCCAGAGCTCCATTGTAAAACATGTGAGGTATCAAGAGACTTCCTGGTTAAGTCATGGATGCATAAAACAAATCCAGTAAAACTCACCGCACCTCCATTTTGTCTTTTTGTTTTGAACTCCACACCTTCACCAGGAACTACATCCAGGTGAGCTGTTGATGACCCAATCACGTGACTTCTTCCTGTCAGATGACCTTGACAAGGGTCTTTTTGTAAATCAAGTAACAGAAGTGCAGCTCAGGAGTGGAAAATATTTAAAATTACTGCCCACAATTAACTTTTTAAACACAGGAAACTACATATTGTTTTAAATACAGCTATGACAGTTAAACACACCGCCTAACACATCAGTCACCACCTGTCTGCTCCATTATAAAGGAAAAAATAAAATAGGAGCTAAAATAGGACCATCTGGATGATCAGGCTGGAAATAACAGATCCATTTACTTTCCTGTTGTAGAAGTCTTTTCATCTCCTCCACATCCTGGTTTCTTTTTTCATGTCTTTCTGTCTGTTCAGACAAATTACGTCTCAGAACAAACTTGTCTTTTTTTTTTTCATCCCGTTGAAATGTAAAACTCTGACACCACTGATCACGTTTCATGAAGCTGGAGGAAACGATGCGTCTAACAGTTCATTTCAGAGGATGGATGATGTGATTACTGCTGCCTGTCATCAATTAGTGCATTTCCAGCTAGTTTGTTTGTGTATTTTCAATTTGTGGAAGCATCAGGAAAAAAAAAGCCAAAATATCACAAAAGTTTTTTATTCTTCGCTGAGGAAAAGTTCAGAATGTGACTTAAAGTGAAGAGCTGATATCATCAGATCTGTGTGGAGCGATGAGGAGACTGTAATCAGCCTCACATTAATATAGGAAACTGAAATGTCACATTTCCATCATGTTCTCCACATGGTTTTCCATCGTTTGAGCTTCGAAACACACATTAATTAATTTTCTTTTGCAGATTTTCTGGAAATGTAGTCAAAAATTGTGCTTGCTGCTGTGATTTCTGCTGCATTTTGGGTTAAAATGATTACTTTGTTAAGGTTAGGGGAGCTTCGTCATCAAGGTTACAATAATAACCACTTGGTTAAGGTTATGGAACGATGGCGGACAGTGACTGAAGTGTGATCTTTTGACGATCCGTCCATCCACCAAGACCCCCTCCCTTTGCTCTATAATGACGTCACCTGACTTCCTCCTTTGATCCTGTCATAATTCCTACAGCCGCTAGAGGAATTTGTCACTTGAACGTTAGTCTTGCATAGCCAGACCCATCTCTACACTGCGGAGAAAGGTCTGGCTCAACCCATTATCATTCTGGGATAGTGGGGAAAAAAACGCTCTGGCTTATTTCTTTAAACCAATCATAATCATCTTGGGCGGCGCTGAGCCCAGGACGCACGACGAGTGGAAGGGGAGGAGAATGCCGACTGAAATAGTCGGCCAATGGCAGACTTATCCCGTCAGCCTACATCCGGTGAATCAGACTACTTGAATGTAAACAAATGTCGTTTTAGGGTATTTTTTCACGGGAGGACCACGTATTCATCGGTGGTGATACCTTCACTGACTCCTTCTGATCTCAGGCGTGCACGTTAGCAACACAGGAAAATGAACACAGACGACAGAATCAACAAAAGCCAGGTAAGACAAATGTTCAAACTCCAGCTCAGAAATGAGACAGTTATTTTGAGACTTTTTAACTGGGGTCTTAAACTTGTCTTGGACACCCCTGATCATGTCTCATGTCTCATTTCAGACCTGTCTACTGCTTCCTTTGTCTACTGCTTCGTTGATGCAAAGTGCTTGTTGCTCTGACTTCTGTTGCATTTTGGGATTGATTGAGTTTGTCAGTGAATCAGTCCTCAACCTCGACTCACCCTCCTCACTCAGTTAAATGAACGTAACATAATAAGCACAAAAACCAAAAGTCATTACATTCAGGCAAAAGAGTTCCTTGTCAGTTTTGCTTTCCAGTTCCACTCATTCTCACAGCAGTGAAATAACACATTAGAGTTTCGGGGTCATTTCTTCACACCCTGATGATCACAGCCTCTGCTGAAATGTTAGCAGCCACATTCAGACCACTTTTAGAAACTGTAACACTGCTGTTACTTCTCATCCGTGACCGCGGATGGTGGTGAGGATGTAAGCGCTGACATTTCCATGATTTTATGGATGAATAAACAGAACCTTGAACTTGACTCACAAGTAATGAGTGTGGAGGCTGAAGTGGATGCTGATCTTTATCGTGGTTAGCACCGTTTTCAACAAAGGAAAGACCTGAGAGTCATAAACCAGATCAATGCTTGAAGAGACACAATAAATCTCCATCAGACTAGAGAAAAACCCAAAACACCAAAACACTGCTATCATCACGGCAGCAATCATTTAATCTTTTATCACAACGATAGTGAGGTAAACGGTAGAGAATCGGTGTTCTCGTTACATAATAATGTACCAGAGGCGAACATCCATCACAGATTACAGACGACTTCCTGCTTCAACTTTGACCCTCCATACTTATTGTAGTTTGTTTTCTTGTGCAAAGGTTGGCTCTCTTTCAGTTGACCTCCAAATAAAATGTTTAAGATAATCTGTGTTTGTTTCCAACGTGTTCAATCGTCTGACTGCACAGCTTTCTTGACTTGCGTAAGTGCATCTCCATTACGCACAACATTTCCCAACCAGCCATCGTCAGCCCAACAACTGGCGATTGTCAATATATTCGTGCAGGTGTGTGTGTGTACACATATTATGTTCGAATAAATCTGTCTTCACCTTATCCTCTGACATCTGCGGTCTTTAATGTGAAAACCAAATTTTACTGAAACATTACAGCCTATAGGCTACTCTGCTTCAGTTACACTAAATAGATCACCTTGAGATCTTTGCTAATCAATAAGCTGGCTGAACAGCTGTCGACACTATTTGAATAAGAGTCTGAAGCGGTCAGATGAAGGACGCCTCCGCTTGCAGCCTCCAAATGAACAAACAGGTGGGGATAACATAGCTATGCCATTAAAGCTTTTGGTCTGGTTCTGCTTTTCAGCACCAATCGATCAGACAGCAACAGGTTAATTATTTACAGATTGAATTCTTGTTAATTAGCCCCCCCCCCCCCAAAAAAAAAAACACAACCAGCAATGGACTCAGCCAAACCAATATATTCATCCAGTTGCCAACACCTACTTTCCATCTACATTTTCAATTTGTGCATATAAAAAAAGTTGAAATATTGCAAAAGTGTTTTTATGCTATAAAAAACGAAAAAGTTGGTGTATTAATAAAAACAAATTGGTTAGTCAATAAATGATGACGTACACGAAGTACATGGGTTTCCATCGTTTGAGCTTTGACCGGAGCTCCTTTAATGACATCATCTCGTTGCGTCCTCTTCTTCTTCTTCTGCGATGGTTTATTGGCAGCGACTGGAGAATTAGCTCCACCAGCTGTTTATCTCAACGAACCAATTCCTAATATTCACAGAACAGCAGCGGATGGAAATGCACATTAATTAACATTTTTTATTTTCTGGACATTCGGTCAAAATAAATTGGGGTGGAAACTTGACTATTTTGTTCCCAAATCTCAGCTGCACACTTGGTGAATACGTTATAATTTAAAAACCTGCAATAAACTGGAATTATCCTTTCACCTAAGCCGATTCTTAAACATCAAACAGCCCTTTGAAGAATTGAGGACCAGGGAACTTCAACAACTCTCAAGGTGTATATGGACTGCATTTTATATATTGCTTTTATCCACAGTGCTTTGCAGTTTGCCTCTCATTCACTCACGCACACACGCTACAACATGTGGACAGGAGGAGCCGGGGATCGAACCACCAACCCTGAGATTAGAGGACGAACCGGCCAGGTTTAAAACTCAAACTGGTCCTCACAAAGACAGTACAAGAACATACAAACTCCTGCACACAACTGCCGTAACAGTTAACAGTGCAACATCCCCCCTCATGTTCTGTTAATGATGAGTCAAATATTGTACTGAGAACATCTTCCTCCTGTGAGCTGATCCTCTTTCTGCACAGTCCACATCTCACAGCTTAAAGGACGATTCTGTCAATCGTCAGCCCGGCTCTCATTTCACTTGTTTTTTCCTCACATGATCGCATAAACTATACGACGAAGAAGAAGACATCACTTTAGCGAAGTCAGAGCACCTTTTAATCTGCAACACACACACACACACACACAAAAAGGAAAACTCAAAACCACATGTGCATGCAACACACACACACACACCTGCATCTGCTTTATAGGATCTTAACACTCACACTGCAACATCACATGTGTCTTCAGTTGCAACATCTTCTCAAATACATTGATCTTACTGTGTCTGTGTGTGTGTGTGTGTGTGTGTGTGTGTGTGTGTGTGTGGGTGTGTGTGGTACTCACATCTGTCTCGGTGGCAGTCGCTCCTGAAATGGGTCATAACAAGAGAAGAAGAAGAGGAGAGAGATAAAAACCTGACGACTCAGGGAGTGTGAGTGTCTGACTGATGCTCCTCACTGAGAGAGAGGGAGGGAGTAAGGGGGGGGGGGTGGGGGGGGGGGGGGGGTGACCGCTGAGTATGGCAATGGGTTGTACCATCTAACACTCCACTGAGAGGGGTGGAGGAAGGGTGACCAGTTCATTTATCTGGTGAAAAGGGGGGAGGAAGGGTGTGTGAGAGGTAGAGAGAGATGTGAAGCAGGTGAAGTGGAATCAGTAGACTAAAATAGAAAACACTGAACCTCTGATGAGAAGTTTATGATGTTTCTCCATTTATCCTTTATCTTCAGGTCTAATAACAGTATAATAATCCTCAGGATTTATCCTATGGAGACGCCACGCCCCCTAGTGGATGAAAACATGGTTGTTAAAGTGTAACTGAAATTAAATAAAGTAAACTGAAAGTAAATATTGTAATACTTTTGTATTGTTGTGGTTGCTGTTGTGTGTTCTCTGTGGGCATTCCCGTTTTTCATTTCAATGCACATCCAACATGTGCATGTGGCAAATAAAGTTCTTGAATCTTGAATATATCTGCTATATTTATGTATTTTTTGGTTATATCATGATGGCACCCCCTAGATTTGCATGAATTCACCAGAATTTCTCAATCTACGTAGATGGAGAACTTGTTTCCATACAGCCAATCAAATGTTTGCATAAAGCAGCAACGTCACCTGTCAATCATATACGGTTACACTGACCAACAGCCAATCAGCAGCCTGCTACACAACACAGAACCCACATCAGCTTTCCTGTTAATGTCTCCTACATCTTGTCCTGCAGCTTAGCTTGTTGAACGAGCCACCAAACAAAAATCCACCGGGGTACAGTGCACCGCTAACATCGGTTTGCAGGCTATATAGCTAGTTAAGCTAGCTAGCTCGCTGCATCATATTAAGCAGAATAGAAACGAACCTGCAAACATCACTTCCGTCCATTTAACAACATGCTGTCTGCTCGTGGATTGTAAACTGCAGCTTAAGTTTGTTTACTTTTTCTCTTTTTTCTCCTGCCAGGGCTCAGCCTGCCAGCTGCTGTCAATCAAACACGGACACGCCCCTCCAGCTGCTGAGAGGAAAAGGAGCATTTCTGATGTTTCCGCAAAGACCGTTTTTCTGCCTTTTAATAATGAAAAACAATTCACAATACATTTTAAACAACACAGGCATTATTGACTGCAAAAAGGGTTGTGTAAATGTGATTTCAGTTGTGTAAATGTATTTATGAGTTAGTAAATTACATGGACAGTCCTTTTATTACAGTATCTATTGGTCCTGGTCCCATTTTATTGTGTTCATTGCAAGTTATTTTCCTATTTCTAGAGAAAATCCAATAGTTCTGTTCACTTCTATGGCGTACGCCGGGCGGCGTCAGTGTGTGTGTCAAGGTTTGAATGCGATATTTGAATTTGTGATGTGTTAAGTTTCTCCTTAAGAATGGGCGAACTCTAAAACCCAGTTGGCTTCATTTAAATTTGACACAAATTTGAATTTAAATTTGTTCTTATTTGCCATTCATCACCAAATTTGCAACATGCAGGCTGCAATTTAGGCATTTTACGATTTTCTGCCTCTGAGATGAAGTGGAGTAGAAGTATAAAGTAGCATAAAATGGAAATACTCAAGTAAAGTACAAGTACCTCGAATTTGTACCAATTTCTCCAGGTTTTGAGATATATGTCTCAAACTATTTATTATTTCGAGTCTCTCTTTTTTGTGTGTCACAATGAAAACAGAGGAAATTGTTTCTGACAAGACAAAAGTTTCTATTTATTTTTTAAACATGTTTCCTCCATGCTATGAGCAGCACAAAAGCAATTCTTTACATCTCCGTTGCATTGGGGTGGAGGCATAAATCTCAGAGATAAATATCTGAAAACCTGGACAAATAAAGTCAAAACTACCTATATGCACAGACACCACAAGAGGGTGATTGTAATTTGGCTGAAGTGACCCTTTAAGATAAACAATCTTTTAGTTTCAGATGTTTAAATACAAGCTCTAGTTGTAAAGTTATGATCCATCTCAGAACCAGTTCAGACTCTGAATATCAATATAAAATAAGATGTTTACCTCCAGAATTCAGGAAGCTTTGATTGGTTGATAAAAGCTTACGTTTAATCAGTGTTTATAAATTGACCTGGGTCATCTAACTCTGTTTTAATTACAAAATCCATTAAATGATTTCATTTTAATTAAAGCTGTCCTATCTAATTAAGATATGATGATGAGGAGAACTCAGCCTCTCCTGGGCTTTTTTATTTATCGTGGAGTTGACCTCCGTCAGCAGCCGGCTAACAGCCTCCCAGCATGCATTTCAATGAGGGTTTATCCATCAGACCACAGGGTCAGTGCAACACACACACACAGGTCTGAATACAGCTTTAAAACCCAGTTATTCACACATCTTCAAAGACCATGTCTTGCCTTAAACATAAATATATAAATATACAAATATTTGACATCTTTGACATATTAAAATGTTTTTTTTGTTCTGTAATTTGTATGATTTTGAAACAACCTCCTTCATACTCAGCTACTATTGATACGATATGTTTACAATATCTTACAGTATAATATATACCTAGTAAAGCATTTTGACAGGACGTGTACATGAAGTTAATACACTTTACTGTTTTGCATTAACAGGAAATGATACAAGATGTCAATCAAACTGCAGCTTCTGCTGACGATGTCATATTTGGGAAGTTAACGGAGAGGAAGCTAAATGTTTGTCCACAGATTTAACACTCAATTGTGTGTTTTGTGAGATGTGTGTCACCACAGCACACAGTGTTTCATCCAGCTGTGAGTCGCTCACCCATTTCCTATTTGCATTGTGTCCATCAACAGCACACACAACAATCAAGCTTTCAGTCTGCAGACTGACATCATGAACTTAAAGACACGTGAAATGAAAAGTACATCCATACTAATCCTGTTTTCCTGTGTGGTTTATTTATTTCTTATTATGCTAGACATAAATATGTTAAATGTGTCCAAAAAATCATCTTCAAATTGCTTGTTTTGTCCAACCAAATGTCACTTTTTGTACTATACTGTACACACATTAACATAGTGTTAATGCCGTTCTTATTTGACCAGAAAGTTTAATCCAGTCCAGTGTAATGATATCAGTATAGTGTTTGCATGGATGAATAAACTGTCGATGAAAAAATTAGTGAATAAATTGACCAACAGGACGATCTACCAGAAGCTCACTGTGTTCCAAGGAGTCGAACCATCTCATCTACACTGTTACCGTGGTAACCACCTGCAGTATGATGGAAGGTGTGTTCTGCTTTTCCACACAAAGCAGCTCCGTTTAATCCAACTGTCACTGTCCCAGCTGCTAATCCCTCTGCTCAGTGGAGGTTTATAGGGGTTTTCATTTACTCACACACACACACACACACACACACACAGAAAATATGCAGAGAAATCACACCTGTATAAAAGCACTCACACAAACACAAACAGGAGGGAGGCCTTTCATCGAAGATAAAGTGTCAAGTTTAGACGTATTCTGTTCTGTTGCAGCTACAACAGTAAATACTGCAGTAGTGGAAGAAGTATTCAGATCCCTTTAGTAAAAGTACCAATACAGCCAAATAAAATACTGTTACAAGTAAAAGTCCTGCATAAGAAATCGTACAGAAGTATTAGCAGCAAAATGTACTTAAAGTATTAAAGTAAAGGTAGCCTACTCGTTTTGAACCTGTGACTGATATCTGATTCTATCTGACATTATTTTTGTTAATATTATCAATGTTAGAGCAGCATTTTACTGTTGTAGCTGCTCAAGCTAGTTTGAACTATTTTATATACAGTTAGCTGGTTTGAACTGCTTTATATATAGTTAGCTAGTTTGAACTATATATAATTAGCTAGTTTGAACTATTTTATATACAGTTAGCTGGTTTGAACTGCTTTATATATAGTTAGCTAGTTTAAACTATATATAATTAGCTAGTTTGAACTGCTTTATACACAGTTAGCTGGTTTGAACTGCTTTATATATAGTTAGCTAGTTTGAACTACTTTATATACAGTTAGCTGGTTTGAACTGCTTTATATATAGTTAGCTAGTTTGAACTATATATAATTAGCTAGTTTGAACTATTTTATATACAGTTAGCTGGTTTGAACTGCTTTATATATAGTTAGCTAGTTTAAACTATATATAATTAGCTAGTTTGAACTGCTTTATACACAGTTAGCTGGTTTGAACTGCTTTATATATAGTTAGCTAGTTTGAACTACTTTATATACAGTTAGCTGGTTTGAACTGCTTTATATATAGTTAGCTGGTTTGAACTGCTTTATATATAGTTAGCTAGTTTGAACTACTTTATATACAGTTAGCTGGTTTGAACTGCTTTATATATAGTTAGCTAGTTTGAACTATATATAATTAGCTAGTTTGAACTGCTTTATACACAGTTAGCTGGTTTGAACTGCTTTATATATAGTTAGCTAGTTTGAACTACTTTATATACAGTTAGCTGGGTTGAACTGCTTTATGTACAGTTAGCTGGTTTGAACTACTTTATATACAGTTAGCTAGTTTGAACTGCTTTATATATAGTTAGCTAGTTTTAACTACTTTATATACAGTTAGCTGGTTTGAACTGCTTTATAGTTAGCTGGTTTGAACTGCTATAGATATATAGTTAGCTAGTTTGAACTACTTTATATACAGTTAGCTAATTTTAACTGCTTTTACAGTTAGCTGGTTTGAACTGCTATAGTTAGAGTTTGAACTATTTTATATATAATTAGCTAGTTTGAACTGCTTTATATACAGTTAGCTGGTTTGACCTGCTTTATATATAGTTAGCTAGTTTGAACTACTTTATGTACAGTTAGCTAGTTTTTCTTTATGTAAAATCTTAATATGAAAAGTAACTGTAGCTGTCAAATAAATGTAGTGGAATATTTCCCTCTGAGATGTAGTGGAGTACAAGTATAAAGTAGCAAATGGAAATACTCATACAAGTACCTCAAAATTGTACTTAAGTACAGTTCTTGAGTAAATATTTATTTTCCACCACTGGCTTACAGATTCATGCATCAGTAATAATATAATAGCATTACAGACATAGGTTCACTTGTAACAGAGTATTTTTACATTGTTGTACTTTTACTTAAGTAAAGGATCTAAATACTTCACTCCACCACTGCATTTATTAGAAGACTACGAGACAGTTTTAAAACAAGTTTTATATTTTTACAGAAGCAACCATAAAGCAACACAAACAAATTCAAACTACTGGAACAAAGAGAACCTGCAGTCAGTTTCTGTTTCTGTCTGAAAAGACAAACGTTTATAAATCAGCTTCGTTTCCTGAGCTCTCAGCCTTCATGTGGTTTTCCAGGGATCAAAGCTTCATATCTTAATTAGTGACTTCACCATCATAAATAATAATTTTCTAAAATGCAGCTCAGCCACATGTGAAGAAACGTCCGTGAAAGGACATTCTTTGGATTTCAGATTCAGACTCAAACTTCAGCTGCAGGTTAGGAAAATACCAAAACTTATTTTCTGCAACATGAAGGTTTAAATGAAAGACTGAAGCGCCACCTGGTGGACGTCAGGCACACTGCATCAACACAACACTCAATTCAGAAGCATCAAACTGAAGCCTTTTTAAACTTTTTGAGTGATATTCAACCATTATTTATTTTACTCCTGTAACTAAACTACTGTAAGGAAAATGTAACACAAGGACATATTCAGAATCTTTCAAAGACTTTTAAGGTCTAATGTCTCTGGTAAAATTCAGATTCTGAATCGTCAACATTTTGTACAAACAAAATTATGTTTTATTCCTGATCTGTCAAGAGGATGATACATTTTAAAGTTGAGCATTTCTTTAAGAAAAATACTTTATGGTCTTTTTTTAAATTAAAAATCCTCAAATGTCTTTCAAAGACTTTCAAAGCCAGTACAAACTTTGTATAAGGGCCTTATAACACTCCTATTGGGGCCTTGGGATTACTGTGTTTTCAGCTCTAGATAGTGACCTTAATCTAGTCCTTTATGGTATGTTTTTATCCAAGCTAGTGGCAAAGGCTCCAGTGATGGCAATGTTGGCCCACCACTTTGATCCAGACTGAAATATCTCAACAAATATGTGACTGATTGCCATGCCACTAATGTCATTCCCATCAGCCTCAGCTGGTCAGAATGCTAACATTAGCATTTAGCTCAAGGCACCGCTGTTCCTAAGTACAGCCTCACAGAGCTGCTAGCATGGCTGCAGTCTTGTTTCGATCTCATGGGGTATCTACACTCACTGCACATCAAATTCAAGGAGTCTTCAACGACATTCAAGGCCTTGTTCGGTAGAATGGTAGAAAGAGTCAAACTTCCTTTTCAGTACTTTCAAAACCACCACTTGAGTCTTTATATTTGCTTCTCTCAATTCACAGACTTCTAAAGATTTAGAAGACATTCCTATAGGAGATTATACGTTCACACTCTGCCATTATCATACTTTATATATTCATAGTTCATATGAGTGGAAGTTTGGACTTGTAGCAGCTGAAGGGTGCTTTCAGGGTCTTTGTAACATTTCCTCCAGGATCCCCGCAGCTCTTTTCTGGTGGGGGATAATCCAAGCGGGGCTATCAGCAGATATGGCTGCCCTGTCATTTAGGAGCCACATCACATCGTCCTGTAAGACAGCAGGTTTAGGGTTTCAAAAAACAGTGGGACTTTATAGTTGCTGTAATTGGAGCAGAAGTCACATTCCTGAGCCAGAGAGTGAATTTGAAATAGTCGCTGCTTTGTTCTGTGGATGATGATTAAAAGACACCACAGCCAGCAGACTTCTCTTATAATTTGGGAGTCTATTTCTGGGGATGCTGATGGATCAAAAAGTGAGAGTGTGTTCCAGATGTGGGAGCCTCCTCCTCCTCCTCCCTCTCCTCCCACCTCCAAAATATCTGACAGGGAGGAGGGTGGAGGGGAGGTTGTGAGTGAGTGGAGGAGAAATTTGGCAAGTGCCCATGAAAAGAAACAGAAGGAGAGGAGATGATTCAGTTTTCGAGAAGCTGCAGAGGAGCTGAGGAGAAACAAAGCTGATCTCCAGACTGCTGAGAGTTCACCAGGATCAGGTTTATCAGGATGAGAATGGAGGTTTTGTTCAGGATGAAGACCGTTGTGGTCTTTATGTTGGTGTTGTGTCTTCATCAGATGTCCTTTTCTTCTGCTCAGGTGAGTACAGGTGACAGTAGCAACAGTTTGGAGTCACGTTACTGTGGTTGGAGTCCACAGTGTTTCTCCTGAGCCAGGAAGTTTATTATCTTAGCATCCAAAAGTTTATCACAAACTTTTTCACTGAGTCCTAACAGCAGACGATAAAACAGTGATTAAAAGGATAGGAAAAATATTTTTCTTATCAAAATGACGTGTTACAGAAACATATTGATTTTATTATTTCTGACTTTTTTTGTGAACTGCTGGATACTTTCACCTCTTCAGGCCACTAAAATCCTTTAAATTAAACAATCTGAGAAGGAAAAACATCACATTTGGTTGAACTGCTCATAACTCATGTCCACAACCTGTGATGAGGGGGTCACACATAGACTTTGCTTCTTCTTTAAAGTTGTCAAAAGCCAAAATGGAGGGGAACTTCTGGTTAGCGTAAAGCCTGAGAAAAGACATAGTTGATCAAAATCATTTTTTCTTTTAAATGTGTAATTCATTTAATTTAATCTCCCAAAGTCAATTCGTATTTGCCATAATGGGCTGGGAGGGGTGTTATGTAATAATAATCAAATAATGATAAAGATCTTACTTGAAAAAGATATTTTTTTAGTTTTTCCCTGAGATAAAAATCTATTTTTTCAATAAAGTTATTACTTAATGCAGAACCAGGGCAGTTGAGATATTAAGGAAATATTATGACTTTGTTATCAGAGCAGCTGATGAACAGCATGTTAAGAGGATGGGATCACTGAAGGGACACAAAGCAAATGTTTTTCTGCTAATTTGCCTCATGATGATCACTGACAGGCAGTTTGTACGACATGCTCTGGAGTATTTGATTACTTTTAGTTTTCTCATGAGGTTTCTTTTTTTTCCCCGGTGTTACAAAACATTTTTGTAATCGCATGTTATTCAAAGTCCTGTAAGTGCGCTCCAACATGTTGAACTCAAGTTCACCCTCCTTTGTTTCCACCACTGAGTCACTGCCTGTAACAAACAGAGAAACGCCTCCAAACACCAAACACTCAAACCCAGAAACCCAGAGGTTCATTATGTGGCAGCAGCGCCGTGTTGCGTTGTTTTAGCCGTCAGTTGGAGGTCAGCAGGGATCAGGTCCAATTTGCACCCAGGTGTTACTGCAGCAGGCCGCCGTTCTGAAAACCTCACCTCTATGTATAGACCTCACACCTGAAACACACTGCAGACTGGAGACAGACTGCAGTTAGTCGTCTGCTGGAGCCTCTTCTTCTTCTTGGACAAATGTAGACAGCGAGGGAAATGATTTTCCTTTTCATTAAGAAGTTTCTTTATGGTATAACAAGGAAATTTGTAGTTTTTGTGGAAGCTATGAAGGAGATTATGGCAGTATGGAATTTTTGGTTCATTTTTCTTAGCACAAAGACTGGAAGCAGGGGGAAACTGCTAGCCTAGCTCCATCAAAAGAGAAAGATCTACGTCTTCCAACAACTCCAAAGCTGTTTAAATGTATCCCTTAAATATATCTATATATCTTAATATTCTCCATGAATTAGCATTGAAAACACTGTCAAAACTGTTAAGCTAAGCTATTTGGTCAGATGCAACCTGTCACTGTTGCTCTTTTGGACTATTGCATCAGAGTCTGTCCTCTAACCTCCTCTCCTCCCGTCCACAGGAGTGTCCATCCACTCACGACCTGCTGAACTCGCTGCGGCAGGTGGAGAAGATGTTGGCGGTCCACGAGGCGTCGTACCAGCAGGGCCTGCGCTCGCTCAGGAAGAAGATGAGCACTCTGCACAACAGCACCATGGCCATCTTTAAGGCCGGCGGTGAGAAATAAGACTTTGTCTTTGTTGCGGTTTATCCTGGTGTAACAGAAGAAGGTGGAGATATTATTACTCCAGCAAGTGTAGTAGAAGCATAGACTGTTGCAATATAGATGCTGGCCACCAGAGGCAGAGCTCAGCTATGTGCAGAATATTTTCTTGCAGGTTAAAAGCTGCAAAAGCCACAAAAATGTTAGAACTCTGATGAAATGAAATAATGCTTATATAGGCCTTAAGTGGTAACAGACTGAACTTATGTACTGCATACGTCACGTCTCGTTCACTTACTGATGTTCATACAGAAGTGCATTTGAAGGTGTTGCAAAGTGATTTGTAATTTCCCCTTCACAGAGTACAGTGAAGGGTTCTCACTATCGTGGTCCAAGTATTCACTGAACAAACAATAAGCCTAGCAAAGATCATGATTTATGTATTTCATGTTTAAAACAGAGGAAGGCACTGGCAGTTACAGACTCCTTTATCGAGTCTTCCTGCCAAGTTCATGGTATGATTTGTTGTACAGTCCTGGAAATGAGAATCAGCTTTTCATCCGTTACGGGTCATTTTCAGATTATACATCTGTCATCATGCTGGTTACACATTAGCCAGTTTTCCATCCAAATGTAGTGCAAATATTAACCAAATTGCTTAAAAATCTGCAAAAGAAAATGCAAATGAATGAACGTTTCCTTCCACGTGGTTCGTCGAGATAAACACCTGGTGGAGCTCAATCACCTTCCTGCGATATTCCGAATCTTTGACGTTTCCACTCAGGTTTGTGTTTCAGCGTGAAATGAAAATGCACATAGAAACAGATTGCGTTCCACGGTGTGAGCCTGGCCATTAAATCTGAAAGGTTGCATCTTGACATATTTCAAATTCCATAGATGCAGAAAATAGACCAGAATGCAACACAGCTACAAGACAGACTGGGGTTTCTAGATGGAATGAATCCCAGACTGATTCTAGATAAAAGTATTAGAGTAGTTAAGATAATCCTTTAAGTTCAGAAGGTAAATGAACATGTTTCTATCTGCTCCCAGCATCATGCCCCAAACCAGAGCCCCCCGCTCACGGCCGCAGACTGGGCAGGGTGTTTGGCGTCGGACACGAGGTCCACTTCCTGTGCAAGCCTGGCTACGAGCTGATTGGCCCACGGACCCGAGTGTGTCTGGACTCTCAGAAGTGGAGCGGCCAGCAGCCAATGTGCACGCGTAAGTACTGATACTGGACCATAAGTAGAGGATACTGGTAGATGAGAAGATACTTTCTTACTTGTCTTGTTTCGTGTTTTCTTTTCAGGCCTCAACAGCACTGGCAACTCCCTGGCCTCCTTCTCTCATGCTGCTCCTTCCTCTTCCTCTTCCTCTTCTTCCCTCCCTGTCTCTGCTACTCTGTCAGCATCCTCTTCAGCGTCTTCACCTTCTCCCGTCTCCTCTTCATCACCCACGTCTTCCTCTCCCTCCTCCTCCGTCCGTCCGTCTCACTGCACTCACTTCCTCGGCTCCACCCGTTGCACCTGCGACGTGGGTTTCACCATATCAGGCCGCGACAACAACATCTGCACAGGTAATAAATATTTCTTATCAATAACCTAATTTTGAATAACTTCTACTGACGATCCTGTCTGCGTTTCAGACATCGATGAGTGTCGTCTGTTTCCTCTCGGCCAGCCCGGCCGGCTCTGCGTCCATCAGTGTGTAAACACTCCCGGTAGCTTCCACTGCTTCTGTCCAGCCGGCTACGAACTTTCCAGAGACGGCCGCAGCTGCACAGGTCAGAGGTCAAAGGTCATCTTATTGATCAGGGGGAATGTTTAGAGACGTGTGGACTTCATAATTCTCACCACTGTCCTTCTGTGTTCAGACATCGACGAGTGTGAAAACCGGATGCACAACTGCACAGCAGACCAGGTGTGTGTGAACACCTACGGAGGCTTCCAGTGTGTGACGGTGGAGTGTCCTCGCGTGAAAAACGCCACGTACATCAAGACGTCACCAATGTAAGAATCACCTGAATCATATCAATCCTTCTGCTGATAGCTTTCCCCCGGAGCTGGCCATTTGTTCCTGATCTTTCTGCCACACAGGGACGTCAGAGGAGTTTGTTTTGCCATCGCAGTGGCTCATATCTCCACACCACCATCTGTAGGCCGTGACAAGTCAGAAAAACACTTAGCTATTAGCTATCACAGTCCTGGAACCCAGACATTTCAGTCACCACACATGGTAGGCAAGGTGAGCACACTGCTGCTGAGCTGCACCAAGCCACCAGGAATTGTTTGCCTTGTAGCAATAAAAAATGCCAAATACAGAAAACACACAAAATATATCAAACACAGAACACAAAATCTCCAACCATCCATGTGAAATGAAAGATTTAGCAAATTCAGAACGCTTTGCATTTATCCTCCATGTATACAAAGCTAAGCTAGTTAACGTCCAACTTTAACTACACAGAAACTGAATTTTAAGCTCTCTGATTGGATGGTTTTGTTTTGTCTTTGTTTTTCCTTGTTTTACCAACTTTAGACAGCGTGGCTCAACAGATGTGGATCCAAAACACAGAGTTTGAATTTGACAAGAGTTGCTCACTGAGCCTGAAGACCAGCTAGCAGCTAACAGGCTAACTGCCTTATAATAAAGAGTGAAATCACATCTCAAGAGCACAATGAAAGTGCAAACAAAGCAAGTAGAGAAGGAATGAAAAAGACAAAGACGACCATAAACCTTCTCACCTCAAGAGACAAAGACAAATAAAATGTAAATGATAGGGACGGCGAAGGAGAGAGATTTGAAAACAATACGTTTAACCTCCATGCCGCCCACATCCTTTCTCCACCCGACATTTAGCTTCCCTCCTCTAACAGTAGCTGGGCTGAGAGTCAGACTGAGGTTTCAGACGCCCTGCCGCGGCTCCAGTCAGCTGATCAGCCGATGGCGGTCAAGAGGTGTGGAACATGTTTATGGCAGCTGACAGGAACTAAACGTGTTTACCAAAGTGACTTAATCCTCCTGCTGAATCATAATTGTATGTTTTAGTAAAGCAGGGAGGACAGTGTTGTGGTGTACAGACTCTCCAGGGGGGGCATCTCTACCACATACAGGGTTAGCTTTAGGTTAAGGGTTATATGTGGTGTTTATTGTGCCAGAGAGGATCTTTGGCTGTGACTTAGGTCAAAAATAAAGCTTGGAAGAGTCTCGGTTAGGACAGTTAAAAGCTGCTTATTAAAGATAAAGAAAAACAAACGGCAATTTTGCATCTAGGACCAGAACAAATGGCCCTGAGGGATCATAGCACCCTCTTCCTTGGGTTCATTGGAAATGGGGTCTTTACTTGGAGTGCAGAGCAAATTTTACTTTCCACCTCTGCATAGCCTTAAAGCTCCTAGCTCACCTGCCCATATGCAAGGAGGCTGGGGTGCAGCTCAAAATACAGCCAACAAACATGTGAACGTGTTTGCCTACGCAGATACCCGGTAAACACCATCATATGCATGCCTGCTCTCAGTGTTCGTGCCCCTTTCGGAGAATAGCTGGCCCTTAAAACAGAATATGTAAGCAAGGTATCATTTAGAGAGACAGTGATTTGTTGAAAATCACTCAGGGATTTGGTTTGATTTGATCACTCCAAACTGGGCATGACTAAACAAGCATGGAGTCTCTGGAGAACTACGGCGATTCAGAGATGGCAATCAGCTCATAGAGGAGACAGGAGGAGGAGGAGGAGGAGGAGGAAGAACAGACGAATAAATTCCAGCCACTTAGACCACAACCACAAATCCTTTGTGTTTAAATAAAAGTAAAAGTTTTTCCTGACTGACCTCCAAGCTATGATATTGCTGGATAATACAACCCAGGAGCTAACAAGGGAGTTTTATATGATGCATTAGCAGGTTGCAGCAAACCACATTAAATTGGATAAATGCCTGTATGTGCTGCCATGTGCAGGATGACTCATCAAAATGATTAAAACCTTTTACAGAAGGCGAAGAAAGGACTTTAATGTATACATTTGAACAAATGCTTTTTTTGACATAAAGTACATTTATACATTTTGTATAACAAGAGACGACAGAGCAGTTAACACAAGAACCTGAAAAGGTTTTTTTTTTTATATCACTGTCTTCTAAAACAACAACTAAGGAGCCAGAAAGGCGTCATTGAAAAAAAATGTGCAAATGATTCAATAATTTGAGCCCTCAAATGAATAATTTGTGCTCTCGATTTTGCATAACTTGTCTCGTCTTGCGTGCATCCTTCACACTCTCACTGTGGAGTTTCAGTTTGATCTTCGATATGTGGACATATTTCATTTTTGGGTTTTGGTTGTTAAACACAACTTTGTGTTTTCTTTGAGATCCTTTAAACATATTTTACAGGACTGAGTCGCAGTAAAACCTTTGATACTGTGGACGTCGACCAGTTTATAAAAAAACTTCTAGGCTCTGGAACTTCATAATGTCTCCTTTGTCCTTCTTTAAACTTCCGGCAGAATGAATGTGCCACATCAAAGGTGGTAGGCTGGATGTAAAATATATAATATGATTTTACATGGAGAGCACTAGTTATTAATTCGAGAGCGTTGAGTTTGGCAACATCTGTAAGGGTACAACAACCTACGGAATATATTAATTTTGAGCACACTTATCCTACCGAAAGTCTTCTTTAATGCGCATTATGATTGGTTTAAGATGAAGTTTAACCAGTTTTTAAGAGAGGGACCAATTCTTATTCCAGGGTATGTTATCAGCTTTGGTGAACGATGAAAAGGAAAGCCACCAGGTGGAGCGGAGCCTGCTGTAGCACCAATGGGCAAGGCCTTTGAACTGAACTTTGTTAAAATCATGTACATGTTTATCTTAGGATGTGGATTGTATTGACCCCAGGAACATGTTCAGAGAGATCGATTAAAGAACCCTTCGAGGCGAGATTTCATTGAGATAGACAGGCTAGACAGGAAGTGACTGAGCCAACAATCAACTCCTATTTACGTTGTGTTTCTGCAGGCGCTGTGAGAGGAACCCGTGCATGCTGGGAGACAAGGGATGCATTCAGGCACCAAGCTCCATCTCCTTCCACTTCCTGTCTGTGGTATCTAACATGTCAGCCCCCCGCGTCCTCTTCCGGGTGTCGGCGGCTCGTGTGCTGGGCGACACGCTGCGTTTCGGCCTGGCGGGCGGCCGCGGGCGGGGACACTTCAGCGTGCAGCGGTCCGGCCGGCAAACCGGCACCCTCCTCCTGGTGACGCCCATCAAGGGTCCTGCCACTCTGGAGGCTGAGGTGGAGATGAGCGAGCTGGAGCGCAACTCCCTGCTGGGCCGCTACCTCACCAAGGTCACCCTGTTCGTTTCTCCGTACGAGTTTTAGGGGGAGATCTGGCTGGTGGGGGGGTTCAAGGTTCATCAGGGTTGGTGCCAATTTTTGAGTCAGTTATACAAAAAGAGCCTAACTAACTTTTACATTCCAACTGAAATCACAAACGTCCTTCATCCTTTTTAGAAGCCAAAGTGATTTTTTAAAAATTTATTGTTGACATTTTTTATTATTGAGGAAGAAAAGAAAAAAGGCCTTCGTAAATACAGTTTGTCCCAGTAACTGAGCAGGGCTGTCATACGTAGGAAATGATATTGAAGAAGGTCAAGTAATGAATGCGAGGACAGGAAGCAGAACCTCATTGAAAAAACTGACTGCTGAATCCCAGCAAGTGTTTCTGGGGTTAAAGAGGGGAGGGTGGGAGGGGTGTCGAACCACTGAGTGTTGTTTTGTAGCTGACTTACTGTTTCTGTCGAACTTCTTTTGTAAAACTATGAATTCTGTACATAATGTAGCCGTGTTCATGTAGATTATAGATATTAAGTGTTCGGGAGTTTATTTAAACCCAACAGAAGGTTTTCAGTGTCGCAGAGAAAAGAATAATGATAAAATGATCAAGTGTTTCTTCCATCGGTCAGGAGAGCTGGCGTCTGAAGTCTGCTGTTTTAGTTATAAAAGAGGTCACAGTGCGATTGACGTGACAACAAGACAATCGGTAAACGAGGTCAGACTCGCACCAGTCATTCTCTGTCATTCTCTTTAATTGAAGCCTGTGCGAACTACAACATCGTTTCCTTGTTAAATGCCAGATGTGACCGAATCATAATGAACAAACCAGGTTCCAGTGGAAAGTAACTACGTACATTTACTCAAGTACCTCATGTCTAACGGTCTTTGCTCTTTACTTGAGCATTTTCTGCTACTTTATACTGCCGTACGTCTACTCCACGACATTTCAGGGGTAGATATTGTTCCTCCACTACATTTATCTGACAGCTGCAGTTACTGGTTACTTTCCAGTTGAATATTTACACATAAAAAAACATTTGATTAGCTGATAAAATTCGGCAAATTGTTAAAGATTAAACCAGAGTTTCTCAACCTTTTCGGTTTCTGACCTCTTACAAAATAGTGTCTCGTTGAGTGAGTTGTTAGCAGCTCCACCAGAGAGACTTTTCCCTCTCAACCACACTAAACTTTCACTTTCGATAAACGATCTGAATACCTCTTCCAGCACTGCCAGGTTCTTAAGCCTAATAATTAGTGAACAGTTTTCCTGACCAATGGAAGCACAGCTCAAACAAACTAATGAGGACGATATGGTCATGTATGAGGACTGAGACAGAAGAAGACAGACAGTTGTAGATTAGTAGATAGATAGTTGTAGAACATACAGAGCATGTGGATGGACTGAGGAGTTCTTGTCGCTATTACAGAACAGTACAGAAGCGTGTTGCGTTCACCAGTCATTCACAAGACAAGAAAAACGACTGCGTTCGTTTCAGCAAATGCCCAAAATAACCCATTTGTTTAGTTTCATGGCCCCAAGGGGTGGACAACAAAACGAGGGACTTGGGAGACATTTACCATGTGATTATTATTGTAACCATGGCGACGAAGGTCCCCCTAACCTTAACAAAGTTGACATTTCAATAGAAACCACGATCCCTCTCTATACCTAAACAAACTTCAACCAAGGAAGTTCGTGAAGTCAGAAACAGAGATCTGTAACAGTTTTGGAAGGAAATCTGTCAGAAAACACTGACATGTTATTCTGTGGAAAAGCTATGTATTTAATAACTTGTTGACCATCTCATAATTACAATCTCATACTTATTTGATCTGTATCTCATCGTTATTAAATCAAGGTCTCATATTTATGACAATTTATGATTCATAACAGCTGACTACAACTAACAACTGACATGTGTGATACTCAAAAGGAGAACACCACCCACAGCGGATTTTCTATCATTATTTTATCATTCCTCTAATGTATTACCATGACAGTCGCTAAGCGTCGGTTTATCATCTTTTCAAAACGAGTCAGAGATCACTTTCAGCAGCCATCTTTGTTTGGAAACAGAGTCACAACATTTCTTTTTTATTCTGCAGCAGATTGAATATGTTTTAATCCAGATAGTCTAACAGTAAGCGTTGTTAACTTATCTTTCAGAAACGGATGCTTAGCTCTGTGAGTAATAATAATAATAATAATAATAATGCATGAGAGGAGCACAATGGGGCTGCAGTGCGTATGAGTCAGTCTTTTAGCTCTTTCTGTGTTGAAAATGTAAGATTTCTGTTGATGTTCTGTTTCTGTACTTTGTCTTTATTCTGATTATGTTGCTAAAGTGACTGAACACGTAATAAACATGTTTACCCCGACATTCTGTCATGTGCAGGTTTAATGTCTGTTCTGTTAGAGGAAGAATCATCCGGGAAGGTCCTTTTCTAAACTTGTAGTTTTGTTCTATGGAAGCTGCGAGGTCAACATGTTTTGGTCTGTCGGACTGAAGAATTTAACACAGATCTGTCAGACGGCCTGAAGCCTCCACAGACCAGACAGAACACACACATAAAACATACAGTTATATATGTTTGCACTGTATGTCTGCAGACACATTCTCACGCACAAGACAGAAAACACACAAAATGGATGCAAAGATGTAGACGTACAGACGTAGATTTATAGATAACCAGATAAATATTTATAGAAATGCTTGAAATAAATTCAAATAAAAAAACGTTAAGTTAATCATCAAATCCTGACAGTCACTTTGAGGTTAAAAACATGACTTCAGTCAAACACCAACCTGACCTGGAATATTTTTTACTGTAACACATCATTGATTTAGCATCATGAGTCCAATCTCTACAAATCAAGTATACAGTACTTTATATTACTGCTATGAGTTCCTAACTGTTACCAGGATTATGTAGTAAGTGGTTTAAAGCTCAGTTCATCCAAAGTAAAAGACCTAAAGTGGTCGACCGGCTGAATCATAAAGCACAAACTTTCTCATTTACCTCTGGTGGCATCTGTCCATGCAGATAGTTTTGGTTTTAAGCGTCCTGGTTTTGAGACAGTATCTGTTTCTCAGATTTCTGCTTCCACCTCAATACAGTGGAGGTGAATTGCATTTAGTTTGTGCTCACAGCACTGAAAAATCACATTTAAATAATTCAGCAGCTACGTCTCTTTGCAGGCACAGTGTCCCCTTTACTGTCACCTGTTTTTGTTGGGATGACTGTCTATCAGAGACTTTTTATTCTGTGCAAATAGATAATCCATCAGAGTGAAGTAGTGTCAAGGGAAGGGAGGGGAGGGAGGTAGGCATTCATTTTGATAATCAAATAGTTTAAGTCTAGCCTGGCACTAGTCAGGAACCTCTCAGCAAAATACCTCTGGACGCTACAACCAATCAGAGCAAGGAAACATGTGACTTAGCGGTAGGCTGCTAGGCTAGGTAGCTAGTTCCAGTGTCCAATTCATATGACTTCTTGTTCAACATAATACACAGACGTTAGGCATGACAAGATTTAGAAGCCAACACTCACCATTCGTTCGTAACGTGAACTACCGTCCAGTTCGTTTAATACTGAGGTGATTGCGGATTCAGAGCGTTCCCCATCTGCGGCAGCCATCTTGGTTGTTTACAAAAATGCCTCAGTGGCGCTTTAACCCGCCCCATATTAGATAAACAGTTGTGATTGGCCCGACCTGAATCAGGCCAGATGGAAATCTGTCTGAATGGGAGGGGGGGCAGACGTACCTGCCAGAGCAAAGAAAACATGAGCTGGCAGATTCGTCTGGTTCCCAGGCTAGTTTCAGTCTTCTATAATCCTAAACATTATCTGGTTGTAGTTTTATATTCTATATGATTGTAAATTGAATATCTTTGAGTTTTGAAGACGTCACTTTGAGCTCAGAAAACTTGTGATTTATTATCATTAATCAAAAAATTAATTACTGTGTCTGATGATGAAAATCATTTCCTGCCACCCAACAGCGAAGGCTTAAGTTGTGTTGTATATTTGCCATCATGTGATAATGTGGATAAAAGTACTGATTGCTTTCTGCCAATGTGGCGGTTTTCTATAAAATAAAATAAAAGCAGACGTGACATTGACCTCCGGGTCAAGTTTTAAATATCAGACGATCTTCATACCTAAATACAGTGAAACCACCGCCGGCAGGAATGAAGGAAGAACACATTTAAAAACAAACTAAAACAATGGTGGGCTGTAATATAAAGTGCATTTGTAGTTAACGGGCTCAGTTTCCAAAGTTAGACCTATTGGTAGACGAGGATGAACCCACAACAGTATCACTGTAATTATCTGCATGTTGTTTTACTGCCGCAAGTTTTCACTTCAGACAAAAACAAAGATGGATTCTAGTCGATAAATCAGACCCAATGCTATTTTGTTTGACGGTATTTGTCTTTCAGAAATACAGATTCTTAGCTAGCTTGAATCGCATTGAAGTAGTTCACCACAATTAGCTCCACTGATCCCAAAATCCCTTTTAAATAAGAGCTCTCTTTAATTAATGAAAAAACATTGTCATAAGTTGATGGACGGTTTCTTAGTTTTCTGTACAACATGGGTGTCATTTCTATTGTAGTTTTCTTTCCAATTAGTAACAATAACATTGTACTCAGCAAGTCAGTTGTTGAGGTCTGGGAACACGACAGAATCCTTAACTGATTCAAATCCAAAATAAGTTGTAATAAACCATAATGGTCTTTTCAGAAGATAAGATGGCGTTACTGTACATTTTTCTTATTTTCAACAAATCCTATGAAAAGTCCAAAACCAACAATGTGCTAGTTCGTCTCCCAATACTTTCTCACTTCCTGTCTGTGGCTCTGAGCTCCAAGCTCATTGGTTCCTATTGAAGATGTAAATCTTTAATAACACCACAAATATATTGTTTCATTTTAAGTAAAAGAAAAAAGGCTCAGAAATAAAAAAGCTGCTCACTGTAGTTTTTAATCGAACAAACAGGAAGACATAGTGCTTTTGTTGGGGACGCCACTTAGTCCCCAAGATGAATCCACATTTGATGCTCTAGTGAGTATTTGCGGCAGCAGGACAGTGTATGAGGGACTGAGTCTAAATAAACTACAGTGTGTGTGTTCATGGTAATGAAGGAACATGTCAGCCAGTGCAACAGTGTGGCTCACTGATGTGTTTTAAAAGTTTTTGAACAACAAAGGAGCTCTATGGCTCACTGTTGGTTTGAGTCTTTTCATGGGATTTGATGACAAGAAGAAATAAATAGAATATTATGAATCTTGTGCTTTTGTAATAAACAGACTGGACAAAAGAATAGAAACCTTGCAGACTTTATTATTATTAACAAACTGTCCAATTTTCATCTGTACAGAACAACAAAAAGAAACCAGAAAAGAAAAGAAAAGTGGACAGGGAAAAAAATAAATCAGATGATCAGGAGCTCCATGGATTCAGACATTAAACATCGTTTACAAAAAGATCTTTATCATCACAAACTTAAAATCAAAATGCTCTAGTCATCATCGCTCAGGAAAACGAGAACAGAGAGGAACCGACCGGAGATCGCACAGAATCCTGTGGGCAACACACACACACAAACGCAGAGACACATCATCCATCACGCACACAAACACACTCACATGCCCACATGCTCTTCTGCTGGGTGCTGCAGGGGGTTCTAGGAAGTTCTGTACAGCGGGAACCCTCGGTGGGACGGTGAGTAGGCACGCTCTGATAAAACCGATGTCAGATGGAAAAAAAAAAAAGTGAAGGCAGTTCAACGAATCAGCACGTCTCATTTACAAGCAGGGAGGACAGCGCTCACCACAGCAAGCTTCAACAATTAGAAAAAAAATAGAGAGTACAGGCTAACTGCACGGTACATAGTTTACAGTATGTCATCACTCAGTATAGTACACATGTACAGACGGCTCGAGCTGGGAGAGAGGAGAGATTCTCATTTAGTGTTTCTACGGACGCACCGAGTGGCATCAAGACCTTCTCAAACCGAGACCAAAAAGCTCGACAACACTGTGACTCTCAATCATACGTCAGATTGAATCAAAACCTCGAACGCCTTCTTCCTCCGGCATGAACCTGCAGGCTGAGCAGAGACACATCAGGCCAACCAGAAACAAACACAATTCTTCCTGAAGAAGACCGTGAGATGCAGTCCAATCGCCCAAAAAGCTAGTAAGTGGACCTTTAATTACTTTGTTACACAAATCCAAAAGGTTTTTTTTTTTATTTAATTTTGTCGTCTAGTTTGCATGTTTCTGGTTTATTTCTTTGTGCGCGTTTCTCTTTACTCTGCTCATATCAGCAGAGAGAAACTACAAATACTTGATATTGTGATATGAACATAAGACCATGCTGAATTTAAACTGACAGCTTTCACACCAGGCTAAACAAAAGTACACTTAATATCACGATAAAGTCTTCGAAGGCTGCGTTACACTTACATGAAACCGTCTCCTGAACTTGTCCAACAGTCGTAGCTACGTGAAATGAACCCTGAGTCCTCTTCCTGTTTGGTCTTCACATCTACATCACTAATCAGGTATGAAAGCTCCAGTGGTCACCTCCAAAGTATCATCACATTACACATATCGATGTACGGACTCATCACTATCACGTTTCGATCTGGTCTGGAACAGAGCATCATTAATAATTGGGGTCAATAAAGGATTCAGGACGTCATGTTTAACAGCCTCGAGTTCATCAAAGTCTCTGATGTGCTGCCGTCTTCAGCATCACTACAGCAGAAATCTGACTCACTCTGCCAAAAGTACAAGAGAGGCGTTCACTGCCGTATGTGAAAAATCAGCCACCTGCTGCAGCAGGTTGATGCCCGGAGGAGGCTACACCTTCACCGTCTGCATCCTCCCCCACATCCTCCCCTCTCCCCCCTGCAGGAAGGAGGGACGCTTGCTTGCTGGAGAAAAGGCAACCAGAGAACATTCAAATCATAGAATAAAAAAAAAAAGAAACTTTGACCATTAGTAAACAAATAAATAAGGCTATGACAAAACAATATATATATATTTATAGATATAAAAAAAAAAGCGAAAAATGTGCAGTGATTCCAGTATCATCTTTACACAAAAATGTTCACATCTCTATAATAATCTAGAATCTTTTCATTTCTTTATTCTGTTTTTTTTTTCCTGCATTGCTCTCAGCTTTTCCGTACCAACCAGCGTGATACCAACAGCCGCTCTGTGAGTTCATGACTGGAAAATAAAAAATAAAAAAAGAACAGCCAGTTCGCCCAGTCTGTCTGCTCCACCCAGTCCTGGATCAGACTGGGATCACTCTGTGTCCCGGCATGGTGGAAACCAGCCACAGTGTTTCCAGACGGCACACGTGATGCCAAACAAACGTCCCAACCAGCTGCTTGAACAGTGAAATCAGCTAAACTGGAAGCAGCAGGTGGACGTGGTGTGTTTATGGCACAGGTTGGGCTGGGAAAAAAAGGTAAACAATTAAAAAAAAAAAAAAAAGAAAAGAAAAACAATCAAACTGCATTAGAGGAGAGCTGATTATGCCAGGTCTGCCATTTCAAAAAATAAAGAATAAAAAACAAAAATAACCACAAATAATTCCTGTTGTAGGAAGAGCTTTGAGCGAGCCAGCTGGGAGTGTTTGTGATGCCCCCCTCTGCCTCCCTCTTTATCTCATCTGTGGCTCGGTGGAGGGCTGGCACCGCCCGCCTGGCAGTCCCCATGGCGATAAAATCTAACACACATCAGCAAAAAAAAAAGAAAAAAAAGAAGATATATCCAGAGCCAAACAACCCCCGAAAACCCTTTAGCAGGAGGACAAACTAGAACAATATGGTGGTAGAAAGACGATCACACACACACACATTCTCACACACACACACACACACACACATTCACACTCTCTCTCTCTCTCTCACACACACACACACACACACACACACACACACACACACACACACACACACACACACACACACACACTGTAGTCATTAAAATACTGGAGTCATTAAGCCGCTCTATACATGAGCATTTCCCATCCCACTTTCTACACATTTACATTTAATGTGATTTCATTCACCTCCCTTGCCCCCCTATCTTGACCTCTGACCCCATATCCTTACAATTCTCATGCCTCCCCCTCCCTCCCCTCACCCCCCCCCCCCCCCACCCACCCGCACAGCAAAGAGGGGTGGAGAACAAAAACTAAGTGAAAGGAGTAATACTGCATCTACATCAGGTGAGCGCAAGGTAAAACTGCAGGAGGACCCAGCGCTCTGTATAGAAGCTCAGGAAGAGAAGAAGAAAAATATGAAGAAGAAGAGGCGACTGTGGGCGTGGCCTCCTGAAGAGTGGGCGGGGCTCATGTAGCAGAAGAGCGGGTGAGTCACTGATCAAGCCCACTTTCACCTGCAAGATTGTGGGTAATGTCATTCCAGCGATGGAAGAGGAGGTATAAATAAGCCTGGAGGGTTTGTGAATGAAGTGGAGTGAGGAGAATTGAAGTGGCGAATCGGGGAAGGCAGGTGGAGTTTTGGTGGGTGTAAGGAGAAGGGCTAAATGAGGGGGGAGGTTATTTTCAGCGGTGGTTGTTTCTCCTGCGGATGTGTCCTGACCCCCGAGTGGGCGGGGTCTACCTGTCCTTCAGCTCCTGAGTGACACGTTTGGTGAATCTGCCACAGAGTAGCCCCATCAGGAAGAGCAGCGACACACCTGCACCAATCACAGTCAGGATATAGTTCTTGGATGGTGATGTCATCACCTGCATGGCCAGGTCTGAGAACCCCTCAGCAGGAGCCACCTGACAGAAAGTGAGGACAGGACAGTGTGAGTTTAGCTGTGTTCACTCCAAAATAAAAGCCCATTTAACTTGATTTTGAGTCGTTAACTCAATTTCAAATTAAAACATTCAGATCAGATTCAGTTTTACAGGTAATATGTAGGTGAACGCTCTGCAGTTAGAGCAATTGTCACAACAGCCCAAAACTGATTTTATGCAGCTCAATCAATCAATTTCATAATAAAGGACCCTTTAAACAGATGTTACGTACCTCCTTTAATCTGTTTCAAAATCTAGTTAAAAACAGATTCAATGCAGCTTGTTCACTCAAATTAAATGACAACTTAAAATTGATTTGATACAGCTCATCAATTTCAAAGTAAAACATTTTAAAATGAACTTCAGGCAGCTACACTACAGCTACATACACTGTTTAAAGTGAAGTGACGCTTTGTAAACAACCTCTCCTCAGCTGAAGGGTTACGTACAGGACTCCAACAAAGACAAAGAGTTCCTGTTTGTCTTGGTTCTGTGGTGTGAAGAGCTCAGTGTGTCTCCTGCTCTGTCACATCACCTCCAGCCGTGTTTTCACAGTGTTCAGAGGGTTTCACTGACAGGGTGAAGAAGTTGTGGTTCATGTACCTTGGCAGCGTAGCTCCACATTTCGATGCGATCCTGAAGTCTCTTCTTGCACTCTGGCTGCAGACGAACACGCTTGTCCTGCAGCGCCTCCATCAGGCACGACATCTCTGAGGAAACGACAGAACATAACACATAAACTTGAATCTTATGTTGACTTGCAGCTGCATTTTTTGAGGTCAGATGATTTATAGACGACAGTTGGAAGATATTTAGTCTTTTTTATATAGTCTAATATATCTTATATCTTTAATGCTGATGCGAAACTAACTAAGTATACACTTGACAAATAAACTGAAACTGCCACAACATTCAAATAATGTATACAGATTTGATGTTTGTTAATAAAAAGAAAAAAAGGTGGCTAAGAGCAAAATACATGTAAAAGAAAATAATGTATTTTACAGAATCACACTTTTTATTGCACTATTTCTCAGGAGTTTAAAAAGGTCTTAGGTCTTGTCTCTGTGGATTTATGACAATTCAAAAGAATGGAAATTGTACTTTGACGTCCAAATTACTGATCAGACTGTCAGACTTCCTGAGGTGTTTGTTTGTGGACTCACGTCGCCCCTTGCCAGGTGGGATGGCTGCACATTGGTGTTTGATGTCCAGAGCGCAGGCTGTGTGGAGGACGGGGTCGACAAAGATGTCCGCCTTACTCTCCTTCAGCATGTTCAACACCTCCTGCAGGAGGAGGAGGGGAAGAGATGGGGGAGAAAGGGGAGGTGGGGGAGGATGGAAAGACAATGAGGAGGAAATATTGAAAGCAGGTAAAATAAGAAGAGGAAAAGAAAACAAGGAGGATAAAGAAGGGGAGGAGGTGGAGGAAGACGAAGAATAAAAAGGAAGAGGACAAAAAAGAACAGAAAAAGAGGAAGGTTTCAAACATTTAAGTCTGACAAAATGTCTCATGATTGATGTTTTCTGTTCATGCCAGTGGAGGACACCGTTTTAAAATGAAAATAGGTTAGTGCCTGTATAGATTGCATAACATGATGATGCAATATACTTTCCCCTGAGTGGTCAGTGAAGGCAGCAGAGAGTTTGTTTACCTTCTTACATCCTTCCTGTTTGATCTTCAGCAGGTTGACCTTCAGACACTCCTCCACCTGCCCCGTCTGCTCCTGAGCTGCTGCTTCCTCCGGACACAGCCTGGAAATCTGAAAACACACACACACAGTCATTAACAGCTGTATGTGCTGAGTGCAAAGTGCCTCTCAGCAAGGCCCTGAGCTGCTACCTGCTCACTGTAAGCAGGGCTGAGTAGATCAGCGTGTGCCTCTGTTATTTTAATTTTCACACTGACAAATTGTCAAATACTGACTTCTCAGCAGTTATTCAGTGTTCCACTCAGCTTTGTTCCGAGAACCAGATGTCATCTTGTAATAATTTGCATATTAGTGGTATCATCTGTATGAATTTCCACTTGTCAAGTTCCATCAAGATCAGTCTGCACTAATTCAGCATCTTTTGATGTCTGACAGAATGAATTGTAGGACCAGCAGCACCACAGGGGATTAGTGTGCATGAAGGAGCTGAACTGACAGAGCTTGTATTTCTATATAATTTACATTTTTATATACCATATATATTTTGTATTGCTTTCAAGATTCTGTGATTTCTGCCGCTTTGATCTGTGGATTTAATGCTTTCAAGATGATTTCATTTCATGATTTCAAAACTATTTTCAGGAAGTATTTACAGGAATTGTGACGTCTTCTGACATAATAAAATTGAAGGCAAATTGAAATTTTAGCCAATCACACCAGCATATTTTAGCTAAACTACCAATGAAACTGTGCAGTAGTCTCTTCTCTCTCGCCAATTATGCAGTTATCATTACCCCCCCCCAGCTGGCCCGACAGCCACATTGCAACAAATGGCATACGTTTCCAGGTGAGTTCCATAATACAGTATAATTATAATATCAAGTGTCCAACATGAACGGATGTTGACGATGCAACATTTGGGCAGTTAGTAAATAAGAAATTGACCTAATTTTATGTTTGGTACTGACAGGAAATGAAGCTACACACCAGCTGATAGATGTCAATCAAACGACAACTTTTGAGCATTACCATCCTCAGTAATTTAAAAACGTAACAATATATTCAAAAATAAAAAAATATTCATTTCCAGATGCTCAAAACAGAGTATGAAACTGTGACAGGCAATTTTTCCTCTTTTACTGAAGGAAACATTTTGGCAGCTGCTGTGGCATAATCAACACATCGGAAGAACCGTCAATAAAGTAATTTTGCTCCTTAAATCACAGACTCTAATACTGAACACTGAGGCTTTCACAATGTGAGTGCGTTCATGAGGAAGCAGAAATGTGTGCACCTCCTGTGTGCAGTGGATCTGCAGCTGAGGGTCCAGCCTGTAGTCCAGCGCCGACTCCTGCAGGATGACCCGGATCTGATCCTCACAGTCTGTAGACAAACGCTGTCACAACACACACAAACGCACGCATTAATATTTCAATGGCCTGAATAATTACTTAAATTTCCAGACTCATGATTCTTATTTATGGCTTTAAGACTTAATAACACCACATATCTGATTTTTCTTCAAAAAGTCAAAGTGCCGCCCTCTCAAGCACCAGCTTTTAGTTCTCAATGTCTTTTTCATTATTTCATCTTTTTTTCCCCATCTTTCATCATTCACCCCAACAAGCTGTAGATGCGCCATCAACACCTCATGGAAGCAGTAGATAGTAAATGCAAACAAAATTATAGTTTTCTTTGTTAAAATACCAAGCTGTTCAAATGTTATAGTCCAGTGCAACAGTAGGTATTCATTTATCTTAGAATATGGACAGAAAACCTCAGTATCACTAAAGACTGGTGAAAGAAACCCTCTGTGGTAAAGTATATTATTATATATATAATATTATATATAAGAACAAGTGGAACAGGAACCAACTTGTTGGGAGGAACTCTCTGGACTAACATGGTGTCCTGGATGTGTTGTTTACAGTAAAGACAAGTGTGTCTGACCTGGTCGGCATATTTGAGTTTGAGGCAGGAGATGACCTGACCCTCCAGCTCGCTGTCGGCCGTCGCCTTGTTCAGGATGGGCTGACAGAACTTTGGGATGTCGGCTTTACAGGCCTTCCTCAGCACCGGGTTCAGCCTGTAGTCTGCGCACACACACACACACACAGTTTCAGCAGTTGTACTTCTCCAGCGCTGTAATGAGAAGTCTGATGTTTTAATTAAGATGAGTGGAGATGATCGATGTCAAGAGTCAGAAGAGACACTGGACCTGTGTGTGTGTGTGTGTGTGTGTGTGTGTGTGTGTGTGTGTGTGTGTGTGTGTGTGAGTGTGAGTGTGTACCTGTGTTCTGAGTGATCTGTCTCTTGGTGATCATCTGTTTGCATTTAGGATCCATCATCTCACTGTTCTTGTTCTGTTTCAGACACTGAAGAACATTCTTTCCCTCCGACTCTGTACAGAAGCGCTGAAACACACATTCACATAAAACTGGTTACAACCACAATATACTAAGGCTGCATTCAGACCAAATCCAGCGGTTGTGGCGATTAACGCAGGGTTGTGCAGCGGTGTGGGAGTGACACGACGCGGCCCATTTGTGTGTCGTCATGTGAACTTTAACGCCCATTCCAGAAGGTGGCAGTAATGCACTTAAAACAACAAAAGAAGAAGAACTTTAACCCCCTGACCCGGACTGCTAGTATGGCGGCTCGTGCGAGTGATCGTCTGTCCACATCATCAGATTAAAAGCTCACATTTATTTCTTCTTGTGGGCTCCTTCTGGTCTCATCGGTGGCCTACGTGATTGGCCTACATGATTGCGCAACGCTGGTTTTACTGGCCTACCCTTATCATGTTCTTGCAGACTCTCATCAGCTGGTAGTCCAGTTCAGGATCAACCATCTCCACCTCCTGCAGCTTGAAGATCCGCTGGTGGCAACGCTGAGTCAGCTGACCCTTGTTTTCCTTCAGACACTCGATAACCTACAGAGAGAGAGATACATGGATTTGATCGTGAGTGAGTCACTTGAAGTATATGATGGGGTTAGGGTTAGCCCCTTAACCCTAATTTTCCACCGTTTTTTCAGGTGAAATGACAAAAATGAAATGGGCCCTTTTATGAAGTAAACAAACAGAAGTGTGTGTTTCTGTGTGAAACTACTGACCTGTGCGTTGCCAAAGGCCACGTTCTGACACAGTCTGTTGATGTCCTGCTTACAGGAGTCGTACAGCTCCGGCTCCAGGCGGATGTCCTCTGACTGCAGAGATTCAGAGAGGATTTAGTGAATTTAGAGAAAACACAGACAAAGAAAACACAGAAACTTTTAATCTGTGCAAGCAAGAAAAAGAAACTCAGACCGGCTTAAGGAAACACCTCGAGAGAGATGAAAACATCAGAAGCTCAGAAGAGAGCAGAAGCTTTCAAAAATCTGTTTGCTGTTGGCCTGCTGAGGTTTAACAAATGTTTGAATGTTAAGTTAGTCAGTCTGCTGTACGAGAAGCCAGACATCAAATCCACTGAACGTCTGCTCTGATTACTGTTACTCTTGTTGTTCTTGTAAACGCAACTTACTCACACATCCTGTCTGATATAGAAATACACATGACTTGTCGGACTCGTTCTGTTTCATGAATGCAGAAGTGTTTGAATGATCTTGAATGACATTTTCTTTAAGAGCATTTGAACACCCTCGGGTTTATGAAAAGGAGAAACAGTCAAGTCTAGAGGTGTGCTTTGTCATCAGAGATGTTATTAAAGTGTTCTTGTATTTCTCGCTGCTTCACTTATTTTCTGTGATTACAGTTTTATATAATATAAACCCTTCTGTACAGTTGCAACTGGGAAAAATACGCATCTCCAAAATGTCAACTTTTCTTGAGATGAGATAAACATCCCTGTTTTCAGCTTCATGAAAATGCATTTTCAAGTAGTTTTTAAATGGTTTATGTAACATGAGTAGGAGAATTTTCTCAGTCCATTAAAGAAACATTTAATTTATCAGATTATCTACATTTAAAATCACCAAAATCTGGAAAGTCATGGTTTTCAATGGACATTGACAAGATGCTCTTGTGACTTGATGAACCCTGTGTCAGAGAACGTACCATCTCCACCTCCTCCACCCGCAGCTGTTTACGACATTTGACGGACACTCGCTGCTCCTTGGCATCCTGCAGGGTGTCGTTCCTCACCGTGGTGCTGAGGCAGATCACAACGTCCACCCTGAGCGACAGGAAGACAAGAGGTTACAAGAGGTCTGTTGATCAGTTGTGGATGAAACAGCATTAAAAATGTGTTTTTGCTTTATTGCCCTATAAAAACACACTTAAACTCACATAAAAACCAGTATTCAAATCATGGCATAGTCTGTTGGAGTGGAGTGTCTGTTTTAACAGAATTACTGTTTTCATACTCTTATTATAAGTTTGTTACCATACTCCTGATCGATGTTAAGCTACCATCAACAAAACTCAACACTTCCTGATGTTTATTCACATTAAAAACCTAAAAAAGGAAGGCTGCAAGACTTCTACTCTGGACATTTTGGAGCAAGTGTTTTATTAAAGGTTTAACATCGTGCGGAGGGGGAAGGCAGAGTGGAACACTTGACATGACTGTTGTTCAACTTCAAAGACAACAGGTAAACATGGAGCAAGTGTTGAGTTTGCATGGACTGGAGAACAGAGTAAATAAAAAAATAAATGCTCTGTCTCCATTATAAGAAATAACAAATAAAGGCCTGGTTCTCTCTGCCACTGAAGTAAATACTATTTGAATTTACATTATGTCAATTTGCAACCCCTTGTCACAGGTTGTACACAACTATGTCCACAGTGATTGTTTCATTTGAATAATGTCTGGAGAGGTAAAACTATTCAGTATTACAGGGGGAAAAAAGCAGAGGTCAGAGACATAAATCTGAAAAATGCGTTTCAACCTTAAACACAGCCTCTATCACACAATATATTTATTCAGTATTTGCTGGACTGCTGGATGGAAACAAGTCTGTTGGCAGCGAACATCATAATTCAGTCACCAGTTTTCCTCTGAAACACAGAGCTGAAAACCTCAGGAGGAGTTTTAGGAAAATGAAGTGACGAGCCATTATTTACAAAAACTAGGCCTACAAAGGTCAAAGATCCACTTATTAGCGTTAAGAATCAAGACTGTGAGATGAAGCTGAAAACTCCTGAAGCTAGTTAGTGGACCTTTTTTAGCTTGGATTGTTTTGTTACATATCTGATAAAATGGTAGAATTTGTGTTTTCTGCTGCAGATTGTTGTATCGTTTGTTTTTGTGTTGATGTGTCTTACTTCTTCTTGATATTGGGACACAGTTTGAGGACGTCCTCTTTGCAGGCCGTCTTGAACTTGTAGGAGAAACGGAAATCTTTGATCTGAATCTGTAGACAGACAAAGAAGTTTGTTTGTGATGAATTCAGCAGATAATATGGCTGCAGACTCATTACAACAAGCTGAAATTGTGATGCTAACACATAAATAACCAATAACCCAATAAGCTCAAATATGAAGAGAATTAACAAATGTATTATGTATATTTTCAATATTTCAATATTGGTAAGAAGAAATGCATAATTAAGTATTGAATTTCCATCTGCTCACCAGCTGGAAGTGTGTCACTCCCACCGCACACTTCTCATTCATCTCCTTCTGGTGTTTGTTCTGAACCAAACACTCCATCAGGTCACCAGTTTCGATCTGATTATCAGCTACCTCCTAACAGACAGACGGGGGAGGGGGTTCTTTTAACACAAGTTATTCAGACCAAATAATTCAATTTTAGTACACAACGATGTGGATAAACTCCCTAAACCATGATATGTAATTGAATTTTGCAATATGGCACATTTTCTGGAATATCAATTGAGAAACTGTTTATGGATAAATTAGCCAGACATTAATATCTGTATCTTGGTTAATCCAGTTAATTAGATACCATATTGCTTATCATCTCACTTTATGTATGGTCATATCAGCAAACACTATTCAACATGTATGTTAATGTACAATGTGTGTGCTGCTTTATGAAGGTTTACATTTTGTACACTGCAAAACAGAAAATGTTTGAGCAAAAAAGATCCAATAAATACAGAGGAGTCCTTTAAAACGATGAGTGTCCAAAATGTTCAGGTGAAACAAGACAGAGAAAAATTATTAAAGTTTAGATATTACAGGAAGAAGAGAGGCAGCGGTTCAAAACACAAACTTCCTGTTTGCATGGTCCTTACAGTCTTAATTTTGTACATGGTGTATTAACAGTTCATCCATGTGATACCCTCCCTGCCTTCTTCTTTTCCTGAAATATTTTTGCTTTGGAAGCCAGTTTTTACTCTTGGCCTTCTTAAATCAGAAAAACAGATCTCTTCTTTTGACGCAGTTGAGCCAAAAAATCAGAAAATTCTTCCACTAACTTTTAAACCGGATTTAAAAGTGAAGATAGGGTAAGACAGGGAATTTCTCACTGCAGACTTACATGGCAGTGAGCCTGGATGACGGGTTCACAGGCTCGCATCAGCAGCGCCTCGATCTGAATATCCTGAGGACAAAACAAACAGACGCTGTTAACAAAAATCAATCAGTAAGATCAGATCAGTCAGTTCAGCTTTAATTTTTATTCCACCAGGACGGCTCATAGTGGCACAGACGTTAGATTCAGTGAGAGCAGTGGTTCCCAGCCAGGGGGTCAGCACAACCAAGTGGTCCCAAGATAAATTTAAGAGCAGAAAACTGTAAAATGCTGATCCGAATTGATGGCAAAAATGAACAAAAGATGAATTATCCATAGACAGCAGCAGCAGGTGTGGTGGTTACCTCTGACTCCAGCTCCGTCAGATTTCCCACCACATCTCTGCAGTCAGACACCAGATCCTCCAGGTGATCCTGCAGACACTCCAGCTCCTGTCCGGCTTCCGTCTTCTCGCTGCACCACTTCCCCAGGTCGGTCATACATCGTCTCTGGAGCTCAGGGTCCAGCTTCACATCCTGCGCCCTCTGGTGGAGAATCCTCTGCACCTCCACCTTACAGTCTCTGGAGAGCTGCAGGAGGACGACCACATCGGTTAGAGGAGACAAGAGAAGCCCCTCACTTTAATTTTTCAAAGAGGTCTTAAACTGATCCTCCACTCTACAGTTTTACGATTTTTGGCTTCAGAGCCCCGGAGAAAGCAACAGTATAAACGCCCGGTCACACCAGAAACTTTGACACGTCTTTGCTAAATATGTTGTTCTAGAAACCTGGTGATGTAGTGACTACTTGCAGGGATAGTTGTTGTACCACTGTTGGCACTGACATCGGTTGGTCAACAGCACAAATTCACTTGTCAGAGTTCACCGAAGTCAATGCTAAGCATTTGCATGGATTCATTTTGCCACCGCCAGCGAATCCACTGATCGCAGTGCTTTAGAATAAATTGGTTTCACTGTTTTAAATACTGGTGTGACCACCATTTAACTATATTTTAGAGAGGATGCGTGTTTGGAAGATAATGAGAAAAAAAGAGAAAGATTATACAGCAGCAGAGGTTTGAGGAGTTTCTACAGTGGTTTTGATATTTTTCCTTTAATGAAAAGTAGAATTTATTTCAACCGACATCAAATCAAGCTGAACACTGCCGTATTTTATTTTATATTTTATTTTACAGATTTTCAAGCGTTCAGCAGGGAGTGTTTGATACTGAAACAATATATTAGGGTGGAGTATCACTTTAAGGACAGCTAACACATGTAACACTTCTGATTGTATCAATAACTTAATTTGCTCCAGTTGATTAATCAGCACAACCGTGTTTTCCATAATTGCATCGATTCTTTACATCACAGATCAGAAGCTCAATTACTCTTAAAAATCAGACATGCACTTACATAAGAATTACACAAAACAATCACTTCCCCTGTAAACCACCAGTCACCGTGACAGGATGTCCCGTTTCCTGTGATTATCATTATCAGCATCAGTTCAGCAGCAGGACATACTCACAATCAAACCGTGGTTTTCTGCTTCAGACGCTCTACCAGGGAGCTACGACAATATTCTCTGGTCAGTGAGAAAGTTCACAGACTTCCTGACAAACTCACATTGACCCCCGCCCCCCGACCTCCCAGAACACAAACACAAGTTATACGTTATATTACTGTACATCACCCCTGTCCCCCCTGCGTTACATTAACTCACCCACCCCCTACTGGACACTTTATCTGGATACTTTACTTTATTCTGGTCACTGCACTTTGTTATTTATCTTATTTTTATTCTTATTCTTATTTTACCTTTTATATTCTACTTATTTGTTATCGAAACAATAGCACCTTCAGACCTCGGCAAATTCCTTGTAATGTATGTTACTTGGCAATAAACAGTTTCTGATTCTGATTCTGATTTTGATATTTACTACAGCTTTTATTTTCTTCTACATCCTGGCAATCTACTGAAATACATTTGTATTTGTATCGTCAGTTTGGGCGTTTAGCTGATGCTCCAAAGTGACTTCCAGCAAGTGCAAAAGCATGAAAAGCCTTTAAGCAAGGAGGTTTTTAGGGTCAGTACACCCAAAAGGTGTCCTGGGGAGAAAAGGTACAGAGACTCACCCTCCGCCCCTGCTCCACAGAGCGGTAGGCGTGGCGGTACAGGCAGGAGAAAATGGCACCAGGCGGCATCATTTCGCTGGTCTCGTTCCAGCCGTGAGTGTGGCAGAGCCGGGCAGCATCGCCCTGACATTTCTTATACAAGATGGGATCCAACCTGGGCAACAACACAGGGAGGAACGCACTGGTTACCAACTGAACTTAATTTCTTAAATGAAATAGAGGTACATCACTTCACATTAATATTGTACCACCGAGTTTCTAATCTTTGCTTTGTAAGTCCTGATTGTAGAGCAGTTTATAAACTTGGTTGTTAGCAAAGGTCAGTGTTAATAAAGCCACAGGTTTTTTAGCTTGTGAAAAAGGAGCATTAGCAGCACTTACTTCCAGTCTCTAGCGATAAAATACTGCAGCTCCAGCAGTCTGTGTTCACAGTCCTCCACCATCTTCTCAGTGTACAGATGCTCCATCAGACAGGACAGGATCCTGCAGGATCAGCAACACAAATATAGGTATCAAATATTTAAAGTCCAATCTTTAGACTATCACAGACATACAGAACACAGTATAACTTTTCCTCACATACTCTGAGGAACTGAAATGAAATATCCCAGAAACCCGAGATAAACCAGGACTAAAATAAACAGAAAGACAGTAGGTGTAATACACGGTTACTGAGGAGAGATAAGACCATCTTGTAATGCACTGTTTGAGTGTCAGAGACAGGTGAGAGCATCAAGACGACTCACATGGGGTCTCCGTTGCGGATGTGTTTGCAGGCAGTCTGGATGACGGACTCACAGGCCTCGTTGAGCGCTCGGTCGATGCGGTAGTCGGCTCCGGGGTCAGCTTCCTGGATCAGAGTCTGGAGCTGAGAGTGGAAAACACAACATCAACAAAAGAAAGCCAACACAAACAGGCCACACAAGCTGGAAGCTCCACTCTGAGGGTACTGGTACACAGACGAGGTCTTTATGCTCCAGAATAAACAATATCAACAAGTGAAAAACATTCAACTTTTTCATGGTAAGGTAGAAAATATTTACTCTCTAAAAGTGCCTCGTCACTGATAACAAAAGAACATTTATGGCTGCTGAAAGCTTGTTTTGGGTTCATCTTCATATAGTTCATATTAAAGCCGACTTACCGCCCTCTGACAGTTGGGGTCGATGGCTCCCATGTCTCCTCGGCCGACCCTCATCAAGCAGTGCAGCGTTCGTCCTTTGCGGTGCAGACCGGAGCAGTGACCCTCGATCTCGCTCCGACAGTGCAGCACGATCTCCGGACTCAGGGAGAAATCCTCCATCAGCATTCGCCTGTAGTCCATCATCTCACCCTGACACTCACCACTGACCACACGACCTGAAACACACACACACACACAGGCTTGTTTGAGTATGAAACACTCAACACACCCAATGTTTTATAGAATATAACTTCTAGATATAGATGGAGTTAACAATGATTTTTAGATAAATCAATGTTTTTTATTATGTAATTTAAAAAAATGTTTTTCAAAATGATGCAGACTGAATTGTGGGCACAATTACGGCTTTACAGCAACAACCTGAATTTAAAAACTATTTTGAATCTTTTTAAAAAATCCTTGAAGATAAATTATTTCCGATTGTTTTAAATAATTAATTCAGAATGTTTTTTTTTAGTTTTTTTTTTAAAGTTCTCTTTTATGAGTAAATCATGACACAGGAACCTGGTTGCCTTATTGCTGAATTAGGCTGCTGCAAGAAGCAATAACGCATCCTCACTGCTGCGACCCTCTTGCTTCTTTTTCTCTATTTTCCTCAGTCGGAGCAGTCGTCCCCTTTCGCTTCTGCTCTTAGAGGAGGCTGAATGTTTTACTCTAGACGGGAGTAAAGCCAGACTGACAGACAGGCCGGAGGTCCATTGTGCAGTTGAGACATCAATAAATTACTAGCGGGAATACACCAGTCACTGACAGATAATTCGGCTAATAGTGGCCTCTGACTGTCAGTTGAGGACTGAGAGTGATTGACAGGCAGCAGGTTCCCTCTGAGGCGGAGCTGCTTACCTCTATGTACGGCAGACTCCAGACAGAGCAGCAGGTAGGACAGGCGAGCTTCTCGGGCTCGGGGCATGTTGGAGTCAGCGCTGCAGCGGTACTTCCTCAGGTCTGACTTGCAGGCTTTGGCCAGTGAGTAGCTCACCTTGTAGTCCTGAGCGATCAACTTCTGCCTGGTGGTCAACGCCTCGCGGCACTGAGGAGGCAAAGCCACCGTCAGCATCACAACAGAGGTTCAAAGTATGCCGTAGTACATTTTTAGCCTGGTTCCAACTCCAAAGTGGCAGAACACCAGATAATGTGGGTGACAAGACCTTATTTCCTCACAGGATTTGATGTTTGTGTTTTTCTCAATAATTTATAATAATAATATAATAATAATTTCTCAAAATTCTCAATGTGACAACCAATATACAACCTTCAGCTTACATCAGTCACTCTTTGAACTTTTTTCTACATGTCAACTAACATAAGAATATAAAATGAGCAAGGTTACAGTTTGTTAAAAAACTAAAATAAATCTCCAGACCCACTTAGTAAAAATGCAAACCTATTTCTCTTGAAGAACAAGGCGAAGTGAACAGCACTCACCCTCTCAGACATCGCCTCCTCAAACTTGTGATTGAAGAGACATTTGTAAACTCGTCCCTCCCCGGCCAGTGTCTGGAAAAATCAAAACAGTCCATCAATGATGTACTCTCCTTTGAACTCAGTGGACGAATTCTTGTTTAGGAATGAAAATCTTCAACTGCCTGAATATGAAGCTGCAACTGACTGCTCAAACATCACCTGCAGAACTCACACAGTGATTGTTGCTTTCAATGCTGTTGGCACTGATTTTCTCATTTACAAAATCACCTGATTATCTAAAACAAAAAGGTAAAACTTGGTAACTTTGAAAGGCAGTGAATGCATCTCGTCACCAACCAGCTTAAGGCATGCCTGTATCATTAATGTGAGATGTTAATAATTAGGAGAGACTCCTCTTTTGCTACTCTATGTTAATGTGATGGTACCACATTTTTACAGGTTTGTCAAAGGCAGAAAAAGAATAAGCACAACAGGTTCGTGTTAAAGATAAAGTAAGTGTTAAAAGGATATGAAATACATTAATGTTAATCAGAATAGAACGGATGTAGAAAGCACTTTCATTGACTTAAGAAACTCCGCTTCTCAAATCCGTAACTCCAGATCACTTAATATAAGCCTTTTCATGGCCCTGCGGATGTGTGCAAAAAACTAAATCCTCACGTTTTCACAGAAGCGTTCTCGGTCCTCGCGGCAGGAGAAGTAGAGGTAGCGGTCCAGGTGGAAGTCGTCCGAGGAGAGCTCGGCGACTCTCATGATGGACTTTTTACAGTCGTCCTTGATGTGGTGTGCCCCTGGCTGCTCCTCGGCCTCCCGCACCAAACCTTTCTCCAGACAGGCGATCACCTCGCCCTGAGAGTGGATGTCCTGCACAGACAGCAAAGGTCAGTTACAGCGGGTAAAATCAGGTATCAGAGTCGGTGTCATTCTGCTCTGGTTCGATATGGATTCCTTTTCGGACACAATATGAAGAAAAGCAGAATTCAGTAATAATATTGCGTTTAAATTTTTGTTTCATTCATTCAGATCAATTAGTTCTCGCCCATTTATTTCAGATTCAAAAGTACACCACAGATTTAGTATTAAACATAGTCAGACTCACTATGGACAGTTTAGAAAAATCGATGCAGCAGAACCGACAGATTGAAAAATAAAGCATCTTTTAATTCCTTAATGCAGCCATTTTGATTTAAACTGTAGCGTGACACTCAGTTAATGTATCAACATGTTATGGCATCTTGTTGGGTAGAATTTTACAATCTGTCCTGGTACAATAGAAACTATTAGCCTGATACTACTGACAAATACACACCTTGCAAATGTGTCTCTTAAATGCAAAGATTAAGTTGTCATGAAGAGTGTTCCCTTGTTTCCATTGAGAACAAACACTTAAAAAATGTGTCATCTTTTTTTTATCCAAGTAGAACTGAAGGCTTTTGATGTGAATATATATAAAACACACTCCCATGACTTGACTTTGTAGATTACAGCATCACGAATCCCACGTAGAGTGAGGTTTCCTTTCACTCCATAAATCATTTTAGTGTGGTAAGAGACGAGCTCTGTCTCATGTACGCATGGTCAGTCTAATCTCAACTCCGAGCAGCTCCGGCACACAAAAATTAGCCACCATGACACACTCCTGATAATGAAACCGCCTCGGCTCCCGCTGACAAATAAATAATTTGCTCCGAGTTCTAATTGTGCTGTCGTGATATCCCATAATAACTGCGTGTCTAACAGGCTTATGAGGTTTAGCTTGGCTCAGCAGCAGGAAAACACGTTCAGAGGGGATCAATTCGTTTTGCTCGCTGACAAACGGCTGTCAAACTCAAACTCTTTTCTCATTCCAGCTGAGTCACACTTTTTCAGACTGAGTGGAAGCAGTGATGAAGGCTTATGAGACCCACCAAGAAATCTGGGTAACTTCAGCTGTAACATTGACAGGTACTGTTGTTGAGACTTTACCTGCAGACAACCAACATGGTCCACCAGCCCCTTAGCCTCGTCAGACACCCACAAATGCTGAATAGGACAGTCCTTCATAGCCACCCACCCATTAATAATCAATCACTGGCTACGTTCTACGTTCTTTAAAGGTAACCAACTCATATTTGTTTGACAGATACAGACAAATAGCCTATAACTGTTTTTTGATTTTCTTATCAAAACTCAGAAACAGGATTCAATACGAACTTAAATCAATTCACAGAATCGAGTCAAGCCTGAACAGCACCTAACTCTAATTAGTGTGGAAGTAAACGCAGTAACCAGCCCGAGTTTTATCTTTAACGTCAGACTTTTAGTTTTTGTGCCTCACCTTCTCTCCGGTGCTGATGCTGCCGCAGCGCAGAGCGTTGATGTCGTCACGACACTTGTCCATGAAGCCGCAGATCAGCCGGTAGTCGCTGAAGATGATGGTGGTCATCTTGGTAATGTACTGGTTGCACTGGTAGTCGCTGATGTTGCCACGGTGATCCACCAGGCAGGACACCAGGTAGCCCTTGCCCAGCTCCTCCGATGCACATTCTTTGATCTGATCAAAGAGCACAGACAGATTCATGACTGAGAACTGAAAAATATCTGCAGATGCATCAGGACAAAACCAAGATGCTTATCACACACTTTCATTTAAAGCTGCATTAATTCATTACTTGACCACTTGGGGGCAGTGGAACAAACTGTAAACAGATAACAGACAGACAGATTATCACCTTATAAAGTTGTTACGATGAATGTGTTAGCAAACAGTTGTCTTTTTACACATCTAACAGACACAGAGCAGCATTATTATCCCATTGGAGTTGTGTTTGTGTCCACCTGATGAATTTAAGTCCAATATTCACTCTCCTTTTAGCTCTGGTTAGATCACTGAGACTGAACCTAACAGTAAATGTGTAAAACCACAAAAAAGAGCTGAAAGATACTAAAACACTCTAATTCTCTGTGGCTTCATCACAACGAGCGACCATTTTCACACTTACACCGCCTTTATATTTGCCTGTGTTTTCTGTTTCTTTATGCTGTGTATGTGTTATCAAGTGCAAGATCTCTCAGCCACTGCACAAAGCACTTCACTCATACTTTTAAAACAAGCAGGCTGAGCTGCTATCATGCAATCTATGGAGTAAGTGAAGTAATCAGCAACACCTGCTTTAAAATTGAGCTGCTAAGACTGCTCATCAAGACGGGGTGAACACAGATAACATCAGTTCTAAGTACTTTATCATTTTATGTTTTTAATGCTTGATTACTATTATAGAGCAGTTTAAGACAATCATATATGAGACCTGCCAGCGATCAAACGAAGGACTGATAAAGTGAGATTAATAAAACGTGGTGGGCTGAAGTTGTTTTTGAGCCGAAAGCAGCTCCAGGAAGTTTCATGGCTTTTGAGGCTTTTTATAAGCTACAGCTCTATAGCTGATGCAGACACTTAAAACAGATCCTAAAGATTATGTCTTCCTGTATATTAGAATCTGGTGTGTGTTGGAAATATATCTTTTCATTTCCGACAGATGCGACATGTCTGTTGATTGCCCCAAACACTTTAAGTCGACTGAATTGACCAAAATGAGCCGCTAACAAGTGAATTCAGGTCAGTAAAGCAGGCAGAAATGATCAGACTATGGATTCTAAATGGATAGACGTTTTATTCAAGACTTGTGCGGTTTTATGTTTTTCAGTTTCTCGTAAGATTTAATTTCTTCAAAATCTTGTTTTGTACTGAGAGGAATCCAAATATGTGAGCGGCAGTGAAGAGGGGCAGGATTGTTCTCGTCAGGCCACTACAGTAGCTGTGTGTACTGACAAACAAAGACTCTGGTAATAGAAGGAGGTGAAAAAATAAGGACAGCATGGACGAGATTGGGGATGATTCTTTTACATTCAAGAACAAGCACTATCCTCAAAAAACGTATCAGTCTGAAAACCACTACATTTGTCAACTAGCTTAATGTTTCTTTATAATTTTCTGGAGGCTGAAATAAAAATCCTGTCGTTAAGCAGTAGAGGTTTGGTTTTAGAGACTTACATCTGAGATGGTGGTCTTGCAGACCTCCACAGCTACAGACTCAAACTTTGGGTCGGTGGTCAGGTTCAGCTTGTAGTTCCACAGCAGCTGGAGGAGAGAAGATACATAAAACATCTGGATTACACAGATTTACTCAAAATATCCAGATAACATTGAAATGCAGTCATTTAAATGCCGTTGGAACAACAAATTTAGTATGTAATGTCACAACATCTTAAGCACTCTTTTCAACCTAATTTCAACTTGTGATACATTTGACAGCTCAGGAAAAAGCTAGTCAGTGGACCTTGAATTGGGATTTGATGTCTAGACATCTACTGACGTGCAATTCACTAAATGAATGTTTAAGGAGGTACCAAACTCATGCATATATCCGTGAAAAATCAATGTCGCTGATGCTCTATGTTTAACATACACTACATGAAATTATAGGATACCATGGTGCGTGCTGGGAAGTGGTGTTTTAGGAAGTGACACTTACATGGTTGCATTCAGCGGCAATCTCAGTTTCCTGAAAGAGGAGGAGAGAAAGGAGAGGTTAAATTAAAGATAACTTTAGGTTTCAGATCATTTCTCCAGAGATTTGTGTCTCTATGAGGTCTATTAAGCGGTATAGCTTTGTGAGATTCAAGACTTTATACGTCACAGTGAGTCGACCACACTGTGCCATTTCTCAAGGCTTTAAGAAATCTGGCCTTTGCTTGCCTAAAGCTGGAGGACAACCAGTGTATCCTTTGCAACCCATGACATCCCACAATCCATTGCAAGCTCGTCTATAGTGTAACGGTGCGTTCAGGCCGTTATTGTTGAGCCTCGGAGTGCTACCAGGTGCAGACATTAAGGGTAAACCTCTGTAGACCGTCTCATTTAAGGAAGAGGTGCAGTCCAGCCTCCTACCAATGAGGCGGCCCCTGATTCAGGACAGCTACTGTTATTTTCCTGCTGTGCTGCATTGACCTGCGGTGACCCGTCTTACTTCCTGTACCTCAACTAGCAGCCAAACGCCTGCAGACCAACAGCCGGCCCTCCCCTTTAACCAGAGAAAAGTCCAAATCATTGCTGTATTCCCAATGGAAGACTGAATGTGTGTCTCTTTGAAATCACAGCTCTGCAGATGGCCGAAGAGTTTCTGACTGTTAACCACATGGCAGCCGCACAACGAGCCAGGAATAGGCTGTCTGTGTATATTCATGTGGTGTGCGTGTTGTTCTATTTACAGTGTACCTTACACACAAGTGTTGCAATGCTCTTTACACAGGCAGTGAATGCAGTGTGATGGGGGGCTCCTCCTCTTCAGCCAGGTTGTACTGAAGAGGAGGAGGGTACGGTGGGTAGAGGACTGACAGATGCTATAAACAGCACAGAGCTGACTCAGTGGTCAACTGGGGAGAAAAAAGTAAATAAATGGTCCTGGAAATGTGACCTAGACTGACCCATCACCACGAACACACCCACCACCAGAACAGCAAAGCAGTACTAGTTCAGATAGGGCCCCTCATTGCTGTATTTTTAATTTAGGTAAGTATTGGTACTTATTTGAATATTTCAGGAGGGGTCTCTTGACATGAAACTGCTTCTTTATTTAATTTAATTGGGTGGTTTCTGCTTTTTGTTACTTATATAAACATGGTTTTTGTTTTAGAAATACTCCACTTTATTACTGATGGATTTTCATCAATACACCTTATTCTATTTTGGATTATGTGTTAAAAAAAAGAAAAAAAAAAGATATTTATGGCCTCAAGCCAAATTACACTACAGTAGGTTTGCAGTTAGGTCATTTTGAGACAAGACTACGTTTGCAAAACTTTGTAAACACTATACACTCACCTATCCTTAAAAATATAATCTCTGATGGCAATTCAGAGTGGATGACATGGATAAAATCTTCTATCACAGTATATCTAATTTTATAATCTATACAGATACACATTCCCTGGAAATTCAATTGAGAAACAAATAGCTGTTTTTGGCTAATGTAGTGACTTAAATACCTAACAAATTAAGGTACTTTTAGGTCCCTATAAATCCAATATTGCCATAAGGAATTCCGACTCAGAATCAGAATCCGAAATACTTTATTGATCCCCGGGGGGAAATTGTACAGTACTGGTGCTCCCATTCAAGAGTAGAAAGTAGCAAAATTTTGAACTAAAAGTTAAAAAAAATATATATATATATATATTGCACATTACTGATTTAAAAAAAACTTGCAATGGTCTCACACAAGCAGAGATACACTAAAGGGTTAGATAGCTAGTCTCTAAATCCAAATCATCTCACAGTATTTATTGTCACATAACAAGACTCTAAAGGCAACCATTAAAATACAAAAACGATACTTGCTTTCTAAAATAAAACAAAACTGATTTTGTATTAAGTTACGAGACTCATCTTGCCAAACTTGAAATCATGACTTATTGCCTTGATGTTTTTGTTTATGGAGGCTCAACCTGTAATTCTGGTGCTTCTGACTCACACCTGGAAGCATGTTTGTTCATAAAGTCAACACTGTCTGTCAGTGTCAGCACAGTTATGTGACTCATCTTGCCAAACTTGAAGTCATAGAAAATATAGTTTGTCCCCTGACTTATTGCCTTGATGTTTTTGTTTATGGAGGCTCAACCTGTAATTCTGGTGCTTCTGACTCACACCTGGAAGCATGTTTGTTCATAAAGTCAGGCATCATTTTCACTATTCACATATGCAACTACATTCAGGAACATTTCCATCTTGCGTTTTTTCACACATGCCATGGCAATGCCGGAATAGATGGGGCAAGGGACAGTCCAGCAGATGAATTAATGCAACACTTATGGATGCCATCCGCCATAAAACTCAACCAAAGAACAAGAAGCTGTAGCAAGGCCAGAAGTACTGTACGTGTACGCGGTGGAAGATGTCTCTTATTATTGTCAAGAACATGGCAGGCGGGGAGCCGTTTTTGTCTGGCACCAATGTTCTTGTAATGTATTAATATTCAACAAATCACCCACAAAAGCATTGGCAAGGCAACCGTAAACGTCCTCAGGGGAGTCTTGTGATTGGTTTTCCTGCTCCACGTGAAAGTGTCTTTCGTCAGACAGACGTAACCCTTTACGTGCTTGTCCCTGCAATGTTACTGCTTTCATTCACAACACAGCCGTACCGGCACTTTCCCTGAAATGTTACTAGGTCTTGAGGTGGGAAATTGGCTGTACAGATTTCCCTGAATATCAATCCCTGCTCCCATTTACACATGACCCCATTCAGTAAATGTTCCTGAACATTTCAGGGATAGGCTGCATGTGTGAAAGATAAACGCAGAATGTACCAAAGTAAAGCCAGTCTGATGCTGGATCAAACAGCACTGGACATTTGTTTTATTTTCTGGATCGGCCACCGGCCCACAGGGGAAAACCCCACCTCTTCACATGCTCAGTCCACCACCTCTGGACTGAACAGCCAAACATCACATCACACTACTGCAGAGCACAATGTGACTCATGTGGGCGTCTATCCAGCTCTGTCAGGGGATCTGCATGCTCAGAAAGCCAAAACTTCTCATCTACTCAATCCTACGTTGATTTAAAAGCCAACATAAACTAACAGTGATGAAACCAGCCCATTTCTCACCATACAGAGCTTATAAAAGCTTACACAGCAACAGGATATTAACTGTTCAGGTAAATCGCGTCCCAACTGTTGTATTAATCTTACCCCGAGTTTGCATGCGTGTCAAACTCACTGTGACCAGCTGTTAGAGCAGAAATCTAACACAACAGGAGGGAATAAAACCAACACAGCTGACACACCCATTCACATACTGGTCAGACTGAAACATTCAGGCTCTTTGTTTACCGACGTTCCTGCTCCACTAATGAAAGTGAAAACTGTGAAAACCTCCATCTCATTAATAGCTGCAGCTAAATTAAACTTAATCAGCTCTCCTCATTTTGTCTTGGGAAAACCGGCATGAGGTTGAGCTATAATTGGAAGCGGGTGAGAGGAAGAGATGGAGAGAGAAAATGACACATGAAGTGATAGAAAGAGGAGAGAATCCAGAGGGAAGTCAGCCATTTCCAACACCTTCTGAGTCATGAAGCACAGAGCACAGCAGCTGGGTGTTTGGGTTCATCCAGCCTTCATCTTCATCAACGCTTTCTGAGCCCTGCTTCCTAAAGCTGACAGCAATAATTAATTAGCTGAATCCAAATCCATTGAAAACCTTCAAAATGAAATATTGTTTGACGTAGAATCATTTGGACCACCTTCCATCAACTTCTGACCTGAAGGCTTCGAGCTGACTCACCCTACGTAAACCAGAGGACACAGCATGCAGTCTTATGTTTATTTTGTTCTAATATCACCTGAATTAAATATACATCTGCCGATTATCTTATTGACTAATCGATATTAGTTTGGTCTATAAAATGTCAGCAGAACTAATTTATTATTATTCATTTAATATTATATAAAGACAAAGAAAAGCAGCAAATCTCCACATTTGAGATGCTGTATGTCAGAAAAAAGTGAAAACTCCTCAATATAATTTTCCAGGACACAAGTACTTTTTTCCCCCCTTACCAAACAGCTGGGTAGGCCAGTATTGAGGTCAGGTGTGTGACAGATGTGCCTTTTCACCACCACTGACAACATACAGTAAAGACAACTGGAAACAACTTGTGATGTTGACATTTCATCAAATTGTTAAACCCAGCAAAAGGAGCAGTAGAGATCTTCAGATCTTTGGTGTAATGTGTTTTCTCTAACGTGTTAACAACATTCACCTGTCAGTGATAAGGCTACATGGCTACAAGGGTGTGTTGTATTTCAGGTTCATGTTTGCTCTGCAAGAGGTTTGTTATCCTTCAATCAAATGTACCTTTGTTAGGCTTCAACCTGACTGTTCAAGTCAAACCAAAACAATATAAGATCATGTTAAAGACAATTTACAACTGAAGAGATTCTGTTTAGTTGGAGGTGGTGTCCATGTGGGTAGGTAGCTTTGTACCTGAAAACAAGTTTGAATAGTTTAAAGTCCTTGACGAACCAAAGACAGACTAAATGCATTAATATATTACTGTACAAAACTGGAAGAAAAGGTGTCCTTAAACGTTTAATTAAAGCAGCTCTGACAATCAGCTTAAAATTATGTTATCTGGTGCAGATTTAAAAAGCAACCAATGCATGGCTGTGGAGATAATGGGGGTGGGGCTGCTCACACAGAAATGACAGATTGACAATCAGTTTCAGGCCACTTTCACTTTAGAAACAAACAAATAATAAAAACATAAATACAAGAAATGATCTTTGGGGAGGGCTGCCTTTAAGAACATTCACGTACATTTTAGCAAACTATATCTATAATAATCAAACCAACAACCAAACTAATCAGAGCTTAGTAGATGGTATTGAGAATGGCTAGCTAGCTACCTGGCTACATCCATGAAAATGGCATGCAGCTGGGCAAGAAGCTGGATGAGATTGAAGCAGCTGTACAGGTTTTTGTAAAATAACTCTTTAAATATCATGTTTCTTAGACTGTTGTGAAAAACATTAAAGTGAAAAGACTAAGTAGCTGAACCCTTATGAAGATGGTAAATGCTAAAAACGACATGTAACAGTGGTAAAGGTAGAAAAAGGGTCGAGGTTAGCAAACTGACTCAGTAATTGCACAGCAATGTCTATCTAAAGTTTGCTAACATTAGCCACTATTATCTACTGGTCATACCAGACCCAAAGAATGCTGTAGATACCAATGTATTTAAATGAGTAAATGTGCTTTTTAGTGCTTGTGAATTTATATGTTCATCTTTAAAAAGAAAGATTGTCTTATTTCTGCTTTCACACAGTCTCACCTTAAGTTAACTGCTACTAGCAACCACTGCTGCAACACAATGTCAGACTGAAAATATTAAGCAACGCAGGATGGCATTTCAGTCTGACTATCAGGCTACATGCTACATCATTGAATGTAAGAGTAGAGGATAAGCCACAGGCACTGAGGCATCTATTACTACACACACAACAGCAGCAGAGCTGCAGTTGGATGAACACATGAACACTTTCTGATGAATGTCAACAATAAGCCTGAATGGACCGTCAGACAAACACTGGATGCTGGAAGGACACAAAAGGATGTTGCTTAGCAACCAGGAACATTTTTTTCTTCTTTTTTTGGCACAGTACCTAAATAAATTCATCAAAACAACTAAAAGCTGTTTGTATAGGATAATGCAAGATATGACTTTACAAGCAGCAGTATACTTGTGGGGATTCAGTAGTCAGAGAGGCTGAAATGTTTCTATTATTGCTTTTTCATCAGGACACAGTGGTCCTGAGACTGTTTTTTCACTGCAGCTGTTCAGACAGCAGTGATGGAGCAAGCCATCCTGTACTTCAGTAAAAGTAGCAGTACAACAACGGGAAAATACTTCATAAAGTACATACATTTATAATCTTTTTTAAGTAAAAGATAAAAAAAGAAACAGGAGTAAAATGTACTTGGTCGGAGTGTTTATTATGAATGAAAATGGGTAACACAAAGCATGGGTAACACAAAGCAGTTATTAATGTTGTATGTAGTTTAGGTGGTGCTTCGCTAAACTGACAAAAGTATGTGGACACCCCTGACTATGTTAGTTTGTGTACTTTTGGTCTGCAGCTTTTTTTTTTTCCTGATTCAGGCTCCTTAGTTCCAGTGAAGGCAAATCTTGATAGTGATAGCAGTGATATTTTAGACGATAGTGTTCTTCCAACTTTGAGTCATCAGTTGTGTCAGTGTTTGTTCCTTTCCTGTTTCAACATGATAATGCCTCCGCCAGCCCCATAAATAACTGGTTTTCACAGTTTGGTGTGGAAGAACTTGACGGTTCTGCACAGAGCTCTGACCTCAACCCCATCCAGAGCCAGACCATATCACCCAACATCGGTGAGTAAAAATTACAATCATTTACCTTTGATGTGTAGTCAAACAAAAGCTGAAAGTCTCCCAAAATGGAGAAAAGCAATAATCAACTATTGTATTCAAGTCCATTAGTTTAGTAAATGTGTTTTTTGATTTGCATCTGTCAGTCAAATATCAGAGGTAAAAACACTACTAGGTAACACTACTCCTGGGTATCAGACAAACAATGAAGATCACAGCTTCAACAAAGACTGTGGCCAAGGCACTGACACAGCCTGGGTTGGGGGTTCCATCCCTAGTATTGCTCAATAGGTACAGCAAAGCAGCTGAATATACACCAACAAGTATGTTTTTGAAAGAGAATGTCCTGCAGCCTCAATGTGCTAATTGGCAATTATCAAAGTGGGTACAAAGTGGGTACAACTGGGAGGCTGAGACAGAAACGGACACATGAAGGCTTCACGCAGCCGACAGGCCAGAGCGAAACCTTCAATCTCCAGAGCCAACTCCCTCTGGACTCTGAGGCACCACGTACACAAAACCACAGCCACCAGCAGGACTGACAGCGGGCAGGCCAGAGACACAAAAATGCTACAAGTCTAAAAGCAGCTCTTAATTTCACCCTCGAACCAGAGAACAGCAGCAGCAGCAGAGTGCCAGCTGGGCAGCTCGGGGCCTTCACACGGAAGGTGGACGAACTCCACTGTAGCTGCTCGGTGAGAGCGTCAGTGGTGGGCATAGAGGCGAGACGTCACACCCAAAATCCAGGTTTCACTGGGCTGTAAGATGCATTCATGTCATTCCATACAAACAACGAAGGTATGGCTGGACAACCTATTACTGTAATTGACATATACGGTTTTACAATAGAGAAATAGAAGTTGTAATGGAGTGGATGTTAAACTGATGGACTAAATGATTACATGGATGATCCGTCATCTCACTGGTCGTATTTACTTTAATACAGCTTAATTACTCTTTTCCTTTGTTTCAGTCAAAGCAAAAATATATATCAATCTTTTAAGCATGCAGAAATTATGCAATAGAAGCAATCTGATATTTTGTGCTAAAATGCACTTGACAACACACAGACAAATGTCATTTTCAGTTTTCAACCAATATTTCAAAATTAATTTTTGGCAAAATATGACTCAGTAATTCCGGTGTACTTATAAGAAAAGTATGTTACAAACTGAATCAAGTCGAGTTCCCTTTACAGGAAGTGGGAGAAGTGGTAAATATCTTGAATGCCAAAGAATTCTGCAGGAAAATTCAGGTTGGTTACAGTCTTGACAAAATTTAAGTTTTAGAATCACATTTTCCAAGTAAAATAAAAGTATTGTAATAATACAGTATCCTTGTTGCACTGTGCAGTGAGAGCTCAGTAAAGTTTAGGTCTACATAACTGGGCTATGTCATAAAAACAAGAATGAAAAAGTTGTGATGAGCAAGTAAATTATTTCAACATAAGACGGGACAAGAATCCACAGGAAGTCAAAGCACACTGCTTTGTTGTGGCAGAAAAGGACAAAGCACCTCAAATTGACATCACTGTCATCATCAAAAAAAACGTATATATGATATGAAAGTGATAAGTGATACGAAAGCGTTTTCATCTTCAGTTCATATCAGTAGTGAACATGACCTTAAACTTCCTTCACAGAGGCATGAAAAAGCCACCAACCTGAAACCGGTATAGATGCCACTGAGATGACATAATATAACCTCCATGTGAGAAGAATGAGGAAACTTCAAACACGGAACAATCATGCATTAACTTATAGGGAGGGGCATCGAGGACCGGTTCCAAATTGACTGAGCCAAGTGTATGGAATGTGGAAAAAAAGCTGATCAGGAGTGACCACAAGACGATAGAAAACTACGATCAGGGTGCCAGTCTGAATACTTGAAATCTTCAGTAATTATCGAGGTCGAGGACACTCACACCTCGTCAATGTTTCTTTCTTTAAAATCTGTCTTTTAGCCTTTCTCCAGCAGCTACTGTTCTGGCTCTGTAATGAGTAGCCTATGTCATGAAGACATTTACCACCAGAGGAGACACTGTCTTGTGATTTTGAGTAAGCAGATAATGGGCACAAACCAAGGCTTGTCTTGGCTGCTGTAAGCTCCTGTTGTAGCGTATATAGAGGTCCCTCAGTCTGCTGTAGCTCTGCTATCGACAAGCAGCTAATAAGCTTAAAGAAGTGAGTGAACTGTCGGACGCCACCCAGCCAACAGCCACAGTCCAGGGCTGATCACTCACTTGAATGGGCCTAAAGGTCACAAAAGCAACCTAGTGACCAGAAAATCACAAGTTCAAGACAAGCCTGGGAAAGATTTCTCACTGCGAGTCAGAATGTGTATGTGTGTGTGTGTGTGTGTGTGTGTGTGTGTGTGTGTAAGTAATGAATAATCCTCCACCTTTCTTAAACAACTACCTGTAGGCTTAGTTGGAACAAGACAAACAAATCCATTAGCTACTGGGAAACTACTCATCGTCTTTCTTTCAACAATGTCTCTCTGGATAAATAAAGTTCTATCTCATCTTAACAGTTATCTCTTTACTCAGTGTGTGAACTTGTGTGTAAGTGTATGTGTGAACAACCCCTCCTCCAGCCGCCAAACTGCCACTGTCAACTTCAACCTGGTTAAATTGTTTATAAATGGTTTATAAATCAACTGACATCAACTGAGTTGTTACATCTTTTTGGTCATTTATCAAACAAAAGAGAACTTTGCTGGTTCCAGCATCTAAAATGTGAGGATTTGCTGCTTTTCTCTGTTTTATATTATTGTAATTCGAAGATCTTAAGGTTTTGGCCTTTTGGACGAAAAAACAAGACATTTGAAGACATCACTGGGTGCCTGTGATGGACATTTCTCACATTAATTGATTAGTTGCACTGAATGTTTGGTGAGATTTCTGTTTGTTCTGCAACAAAATAACACCTGACTTGATCATATTTTTTTTACTTTAAACTGTATTTTCCACAGGCAACTTTATTTCAAAATGAAAAACATTCAACCCTTTGCAAACATGTTCTTATTCTGAATATAGTCAGCATATTAAGGTACAATATGCATTTTATTGGCACTGATGCTGAAAGGGAAAGAAGAGTTTTATCTTTCTTATAATTTTCTGGTAATGTGTTGCCTAAACATGTCAGGGCAACATTCACTACCGCAAAACCACAGTGACTACTAATCCTGGTGCTGCCCCAGGCTGAAGTGGGAGGCCACTGACAACCTTTCCCAGGGGGAAAAGAGGAGAGTCTCTGCAGACAAAATGGATATATACTGTTCAGTCTGCCTCACATTAACGTTGGCTACTGAACAAATCAAAGACCAGGTTCAAGTCACACAGTCAATAAACACTTCAGTTAGTTGTCAGAGACAACTCATTAGAGCTTATTGCCGTGTAACGTGACGGTCTAAAATTAAATGAAACGTTGTAATTACCGGTAACAATACGAAACCAAAAATCAACCAGTGAAAGGCTTGGTAACGGTTATCTGGGCTAACATCTCGCTGAGGCTACAATTGCTAACTGAGTAACGACAGCGGTTAGCTGCCTTAATTTTAACAAACCTGGTTTAAAAAGTTACCAGGTTGCTGAATTGTCCAAAACACCTTACGGCGAATTGTGGCTCTGGACTATTAACGCCTGCAGGTTGACAAATTTTATGGCCAATTTTACATTTAGCCGCTAACCAGTCCAGATGCACTTCTTGTAAAATTACATCTTGTAACTCTGAACTGCGCTAATAATCTTCCAGTTTAGTATGTTATAACACACCGTTTAATCACTGACAACAAGCTGAGCAAAACGTATAGTTAACCTGTAACAACTATATCTTCTGATAAATTCGGCTCACAAATGTTCCACAAAACAACGTTTATTTCAGTGTTATCCAATTGTTTTTCCGTTAATCAACGTTACGCTGCTCCAATGTGATGTATTAAGGAGAGATATTAAAGACAAGAAATATGAGGCGACACGATTCATAAACTTGCAAGCCGTAAAGAGGGTAAGCGCCATTCGTGGCATTGCATCATGCCGAGCTAAAGATTGGATCATGACGAGCCTGAATATATGTTTAATTTTGTTCTACAGTGCGTGTCATATTGAAGAGGATATCATAGGTAATAAACTGCGGATTTTTAGACCAGCATTTAGCGTGACGTTCTCTCAATACAAGGGCTAACGGCTGGCTAACTGTGGCAGCTAACGTTAGCTGGTTCGTTCAGCAGGCACACCCTGCTTATTTCCTTACCACCACAAGACCCTATCCCGCTAATTTACCTCTTTCTTGTCCTGGAGACACTCCAGCACCGCCAGGTTGTTGTTCCAGGAATGTTTGGGGCAAAGCCGGGTCAGGTCCTCCCTGCACACCGCCTCCTCAGCCAACTTCCAGCCGGCAGAGCGCCGCCGAGGCAGCGAGGCCCCAGCGCCCAGGTTCCTCTCAGCGGCTCCCGGGTTCGCCGCAGCCGGCCCCGGACCTCCGGCTGGATTCTGTGCGTTATCAGCTTTAGCAGCAAGTTTGGCGACAATGCTGTTTTCTTCTCGAATTGGATGCACAGACGACAAGATGCACATCAAAAGCAGGAGCAGAGGAACACGTATACAGTCCGCCATCTTCACAGAGCCAGTCAGCCTGCTGCTGCATTCAGGAACTGTCGTAAATATGGGGACTTGGAGTAAAGTTGCAGACGTTTTTTTTCTTCTTTCTCGGATGGCACTGGCTCATGAATAATTAATGAGGGCATGTGGGTTCATGCTCTGAGTCATCCAATCACAGAACCACCATGGAAACATTTTCTTCCGGCATTCCTTATTATTTTAACTGCAGATGAATATTTTTTTTTTTTTTTAAAGTAGCATAGAAACTATACAAATGTTGACACTGCACTACTTTGACAGTTGGTGCCCAAGAAACCAAAGTTACATGTACAAAAATGAGAATGATGCAAAGTTTGCACTTACTGACACCAATCAAGCTGTGACTTAAATTGCTACAACCAGTTTTCATTAATTAAAACAATAACATTTTATGAATAATGCAAAGAAAAGCAGGAGTAGAGTTTGGTATCATTTGAACATTTGCCATAGTACTATTAATTCAACAGCATGTGTTTTGGTACAGATACCAACATTATACATTTTCTGATACCCCTTTATTTTTCTTATTGTCCCATAAAAAGACAAAAACTAAAAATGTGTTAGTCTGTCTCTCAATACTTTCTGACTTCCTGTCTGTGGCTCTCAGCTCCAAGCCCAATGGAGATGAAGATGAAAATCTTTAAAAGCATCTCATAAATATATAGTTTCATTTTTTAAAAAGGCTCAGTCATTTCCTAAAACAGCTGGTCCCTGTAGTTTTTAGCAAATATTACTCAAACAGGAGGAAATAGTGCATTTGTTGTGGACTATTTTCAGTGGCGGATTAATCCACATTTGGTTCTCTAGTGAGTATTTGAACAAATTTTAAACAAAAATTAAAACAAAAAGTCAATTTCATTTATGTATTTCCAACCAAAAGCCCCTAAGAGCAGTACATGTCGTATACTGTGTTTGCCACTTCTGGAATTTGGAGTAGGAATTTACGAGCCTGCCCTGAAAGCAGCAAATGTGTTTCTAGATTGAACCATCCCATAATGACTGATCTGGACTCAGAGTAATAAAATAATAAAGATTAATCTGCAGATGATTCTTCCTCTTTGAAGTTCTGTTAGTTGTTTCATGCTGCTTGTAAAATCACATAAGTGCAGATTGACAAACCTGTTTTTAGTTGACAGTTGCTGCGATTTGGTGGAGAGTACATTTACTTGAATACAGCATTCAACTACACAACGTGTCAGTTTGTCAAATCGTATGCATATCCAGGACATATCAGAGGGAAATATTGCACTTTTAACTTATTAAGGTCAGAAAATATGATTTTTACAAAAGTCAACAGTATCAACAGTGTGTAAGATGTTGTAGCACCACTGAGATCACCATTAGAATATTATGTACACATAAACACATCAGAAATCTAAAACTCAATTTATTTGTTTCCCACTTTAACATTTACAAATTATTTAATGACTGTGTTTATTTAAAAACAGCACTCTTTAAAGATGTGAAAGCAGTGTGAAGAGTGTGTTCACATACGCATTAGTATCCTATTTTTGATCTTATTCAGATCTTATTCAGATCTTATTCTTATTCAGTGTTTACATGGAACATGAGAAACCTGGTTACTCATCTCCCTGTATACACGATACTAACCAGGATCCAGGTTTCTGACTGTGTGCAGCTGTGTCTTCATTTCTCACCATCTCAGCCACTACGTTCTGTAGCAGCGAAGAATGTTCAGAAAGTAGGATCAGGGGTTTACATGGTTCAGTATCCTGGTTTCTATCTAAGAACTCAAGGTAGCAAAACCAGGATATGGTCTTATGCAGATTTCTGAAAGCAGGATATGATGTATACATGTACAACACATGATTTCATACCTTTCAGACCGCCATTGACTTCAGTTCATTTAAGTGAGTGAAACTTGCTGACAGTGAACATGTAGTCATCTTTATCTCTTTGTCAAAGTAACGTAATGTTCGTGTGTTGATGTTGATACAATGATGTCGATCAGTTTCTAATCTGTTGTTTATGGTGGATTCAAGGATCCTCAGACATCCTAAACTTTATTTAAGTAGCTGCAGAAAGGCAGTGACCAGCTAATTCTGTCATTAAATCAAATTAGAAAATAGACTATGGGCAACCATTGAACATTGTTCAAAGAATTTGAATGTTTTTGTTGTCTTTGAATTAAAAACTAGTCTCTGTTCAGCACCCTTGTCTCTAATCTCAAAGCATCTTTGAATGTTTCAACTTCCTGCTCACAACAAATGCTAACCCTCACCAAAAATAAAGAAGTCTATAATTATCTATCACAGTCGTTCAGGTCTGTCCAGGTTTATTTTTCATACAAATTAACTTTGACCAACTGCTGCCTAGAAGGAGGGAAATCAATCTAAAAAGTGATTATATGATCAGTAGTGATGTACAACATACGCTAGCTGTAGTTAAATCAGTGGTAATGGCAGCAGAAGTCAGAAATCCACAACATGAACATGAAGGGATGATAAACGGACCTGACTTCAATAACTTAACAAACCGTGGCAACAACAAGCGTGTCCAAGCCGTGTTCAGCACTTTTTAGTGTCCTCTGGAAACATTTCTGTTGTCGTTTTCTGTATTTGCTGTGAGTTTTCTAAACGCTGCGCATGTGTTGTAAAATTGATGAAGATGGTTTCTTTTAATTTTGTTGTCTATTTGCATGTGTTCTCTTAAGTTTCTGTGCGTTGAGCTCTCAAGGCCACAACAAGTCTCTCCTTTGCTTTAACATGTGTGTTTGCGGCTGTAGCTGCCGAGGAGGTTTTACTTGATACAGCTCCATTTTATTCTGCTGTTGATTCTGCAAGATGTGTCAGGATATTTAATGTATGTTGATTAATATTGCTTCGTCTACTTGTCAGGTTAGTTCTAGGGAGGCTACACTGAGGCAGGCGGTTGTATGTTCATAATTAATGATCAGTTGTATTCACAAGCTGCAAAGTGGCGTCTACAGAAAAGGATTTTTTTGTTGATTTGGACATCAGGGCTCATGTTGCTAATGTTGTTAATTTGTAGCTTAAGCATGTTCTTTAATTTAACCGTAATACCACATATCACAAGCATTTTTTACACACCCTCTCTTTCCCCTTTAACAATATAACGCAGAGTATATTTTGGCTGACCTACTTTTCACTTTTATCCAAGTACATTTTACACAAGTAATTTTACTACAATATTCTAGTACTCTTTTCATCCCTGCACATTTGAAGCATAGCATATGGATATTTTGTATAGCAAGAGGGCAAATAAGGAAATACCTTCTTGATAAGATCTGGATTTTGTGCGCCCCGTATGCATCATTAATGTCCTTTGCCAGTCACATGCCTGTTTAAGCGATGAACTGCACTACCTGTGGTTGTCTTTAGAGATGGTGACAGATGTTCTACACTCACGCTCAAGTTTTGTGACTTGTGCTTCAAAACCGTCAACCTCTGTAGCACCAGTGCTATGTGCGTGCAGCAGTACAGTAACATACAGCCCTGAATAGTAGTCGAGAATTAAATCAACTTTATTGAGATGGGTAATCCATCACTACGTATTTAGGCTTCATTTTTGTGGCAGTTCAATTATTGTTCCCTGGAGATTCAGTCTTGACCAAGAACTATTTTGTAACGTTCAAAGATACTCTGCTACTTACAGTTTTGACCCAACTGTCAGTTCTTGGTGGTCAGACTTTAATGTCAGCACTTGAAAACACATGAACTTTTATATCCACTATACCTGAGGTTTCTCTAACTAACAGCAACTAATTCAATTCAGTTCAATAAACTTTATTTGTCACATGCAATCACACAAGGTACAATCATAGCGAAATGCAATCCCACTAGTTCCTTCAATTTGTGTAAAAAAGACAAAATAATAATAATAATAATAATAATGTATGTGTATGACGGCTTGGTGTATCCAGTACCTTCTTCCAGACCGCAACAGGGAGAAAAGGCTGTTGTCCGGGTGGTTGGGATCCTTAATGATTCTCGCAGCCTTATTCTTGCAGCGCCTGGTGCAAATATCCTTTAGGCAGGGTAGAGCACCGTCTATTGTATGTTCAGCTGAACGAACCACTCCTTGCAGGGCCTTGGGGTCCTGTTCGGTGCTGTTTCCGTAACAGCCAGTGATGTTCACAGTCAGGATGCTCTCAATGGTGCAGGAGTAGAAATTCCTCAGGATTTGAGGGGATACTCAGAATTTCGTCAAGCGTTTGAGATGAAACAGTCTAGTGCCTCTTGCTTTTCTCACCACTAAGTCCAACGTTTGTCTGTTACTGTTGTGGATCAGAGCTGAGGAACAAGCCTGGTAAAGAGGGTTTCACAGAGGAAGAAAAGAGGAAAACAGGAGGTGGTGGTGAAAGAAACAGGTAAGTTCTTTAAAATTGGGGGGAAAAAAAAACATTCTTTAAACCTACCAGTTGATGCTTTCTGAAATTGTGTGCCTGCTGAGCTGAGTCGAGAAATCTAAATTGTGCTCTATGTATTGAATGTTACAGAATCTACAGTCTTCTTTGTCATTTGTAGAGCCACCCAAGGTAAAGGTGAGGAGATCGTGGAGTGAAGCAAAGAGGAGGGCAGTACACAAACACCTGGGAGCACCAAGTTCGCAGAAAAGAGGACTGTATCAGATGCATAACTGAAGAGAAAGCCTTGGGTCAAAGGTCCTGGAGGCAGGTGAAGAGCTTGGTGTACAACACAACTGAGTATGGCAGTGGGTCATACCATCAAACACTCGTTTGAGAGGGGTGGTGGAGGGCTGACCGTTCATTTATCAGACAAGGGAGGGGGAGATGCGACTGTTAGGTAGTGTAAAGCAGATGAAGAGGAATCAATGGAATAAAATAATACAACACTGAACTTTTAATGAGAAGTTTATGATGTTTCTCATTAATCCATTATACATTCAGGTCAAGTAAGACAATTCTCAGGATTTATACTGTGGAGATGCCACACCCCCTAGTGGATGAAAACATGGTTGTTAAAGTGTAACTGAAATTAAATTGAATATTTTTTTCCCTACAGCATACTACTCTGTAAATCACGTCCTGTGTTCTCATTCACTGTTAAAAATAAGAAATAAATAGAATATTATCAATCTTGTGCTTTTGTAATAAACATACTGGACAACAGAATAGAAATCTTGCAGACTTTATTATTAACAAATGGTCCCCCCTATCTCATCTGTGGCTCGGTGGAGGCCTGGGTGGTTGGCACCGCCGGCCTGGCAGTCCCCATGGCGATAAAATCTAACACACGTGTATATAATAAAATACAATATATCCAGAGCCAAACAACCCCCGAAAACCCTAGACAAACTAGAACAATATGTTGGTAGAAAGACTATCACACACACACACATATATATATATATATATATATATATATATATATACACATAGGGCATGGCCTCCTGAAGAGTGGGCGGGGTTCATGTAGCAGAAGAGACAGTGAGTCAAGCCCACTTTCACCTGCAAGATTGTGGGTCATTCCAGCGATGGAAGAAGAGGTATAAATAAGCCTGGAGGGTTTGTAAATGAAGTGGAGTGAGGAGAATTGAAGTGGCGAATCGGGGGAGGCAGGTGGAGTTTTAGTGGGCGTAAGGAGAAGGGCTAAATGAGGGGGGAGATTATTTTCAGCGGTGGTCGTTTCTCCTGTGGGTGTGTCCTGACCCCGGAGAGGGTGGGGTCTACCTGTCCTTCGGGTCTTGAGTGACGCTTTCGGCAGAGCAGCCCCATCAGGAAGAAAAGCGACACACTTACACCAATCACGTTCAGGATAAAGATCGTGGATGGTGATGTCATGACTGGCATGGGCAGGTCTCCCGCAGCAGGAGCCACCTGACAGGAAGTGAGGACAGGACAGTGTGAGTTCAGCTGTGTTCACTTTATACAGCTCATTTCACCTGCTTCAAAACAAAAAAACAGACTTTATACAGCTTGTTAACTCAATTTCAAATTAAAAGCCAATTCAAAACAGATTTTATGCAGCTCAAATCAATTTCAAAATAAAGGACCCTTTAAACTCATTCAATTAAAAAAAAAGAAGCCTCTTAGACAGATGTTTTGTTGCTCATTCCATCAATTTCAAATTAAAACCAACTTTTACACCAGATTGTATGCATCTTATTCAATCTATTTCAAACTAAAGGGCCCTTTTAAGCTGGTTTGATACAGCTCATTACATCCATGTCAAAGTAAAACATATTTTAGGAAATGGGGGAGAGAGAGGGGTATGACATGCAACAAACGTTGCCACCATGTGACATGAGCTGTAACCATTCGCCTACGGAGGCGCTCCATGTATTCTAGAAAATGTCACAACTTCAGAAAATTTATTTATAATTTGTTGTTTTTTTATTTAATTATATCTTTCTAATTTTAGATTTACAGACCCCAAATAAATCAGACAAGTAGGAGCTGCAGCACCTAGTCCGGAACAGGGAAACTGGGGCACCCCCCCTCGAGCCTCTCTCACCGTTCTGGCGGGAAAGGAACCAGAGCCGGTACGGGAGATGGGGCGGCACCAGCTAGATATAGTTGGGCTCACATTTACGCACAGCACTGGGTTGGGAACCAAACTCCTGGAGAGTGGCAGGACTCTCTCCTTTTCCAGAGTGTCCCAGGGTGAGAGGCGCCGGGTGGGTGTGGGGATACTCACGAGCCACTGGCTGAGTGCTGCTGTGTTGGAGTTCTCCTCAAGGAATGAGAGGGTTGCCTCTATGCACCTGCAAGTTGCAGGGAGGAAGTCTCTGACAGTTGTTTGTACCCGGCCTTCTTGGAGTCTCTGGGTGGCATTCTGGAAAAGGTGCCACCTAGGGACTAGGAATAGTTCTGCTGGGGGACTTCAACACTCTCGTAGGCAACAATGGATCAATTTACTATTCGATCTACGTTCCAACCCTCACCTGTGGTCACTAAAGAATGAGACTGTGGATACGAGCGGCTGAAATGAGTTTCCTCCGCAGGTTGGCTGGGTTCAGCCTCAGAGATAGGGTGAGAAGCTCAGACATCCGGAGGGAACTCAGAGTAGAGACGCTGCTCCTTTGAGTCGAAAGGTGACAGTTGAGATGGTTCGGGCACCTGATGAGGATCCTTCTAGATGCCTTCCTTTAGAGGTTTTCCGGGCACATGCCCTGGGGTAGACCCAGAACACACCGGAGGGATTACATATCTCATCTGGCTTGGAAACGCCTTGGGATCCACCAGGGGGAGCTGGAAAACATTGCTGGGGAGGGGAACGTCTGGACTACCTTGCCTAGCCTGCTGCCACCGCGACCCTGCCCGGATAAGCGGAAGAAAATGGATGGATGGATGTATAGATGGATTTTTAGAAAACATTTGCAGGCCAGGAAAACAACCTCTCCTCAGCTGAAGGGTTACGTACAGGACTCCAAAAAAGACTGGAGGAAACTAAACTGCAGAGTGCCTGTTTGTGGTGGTTCTGTGGTGTGAAATGTTCAGCATGTCTCCATCAACCCAGGATATCTTTTTGTTATCTAGCTTCACTAAGCCTAACCCCAATCACACGACGCTGGTTATCCACTCGGTAAGTCAAGGGCGGTGTTTGCAGCATCTGACCAATCGCAAACATGGACACGTCTACTGGCAGCAGGGCAGTATATTTTACAAACAAAGAGCAAAGTATAATATTCAAATATGAAGAAGTCAAACACAGCATCCAGGCTAAATGCAGGAAGGACAGCTGGAATGCATGCATAAGTGCTGATAATATCACTGCCCCGTCATTAGGGCACGAGTAGATCTGACTATAATTACGTTTGTGTATTCTATTAAATTAATGCGGTGCTTAGATGTATTCTTGTAGCATGTTTGACAATTTTACCCCTGTTCTACCTGCTGCAACCCCGGTGTTTCAAACAGACTTGGGAGCAAAGAAAATAAATAATAATTCAGAATGGTTTAGTTTCTTATCTTCTACGTACAACAAGTACAAGGCTTTAGTGCTTCAATCAGACTTTGTTGTAGGACGATATTGGTATACAGAAGCACAATGAAATGGCTTTTCACAGTGTTCAGAGGGTTTCACTGACAGGGTGAACAAGTTATGGTACCTTGGCTGCGTAGCTCCACATGTCGATGCGATCCTGAAGTCTCTTCTTGCACTCTGGCTGCAGACGAACCCGTTTGTCCTGCAGCGCCTCCATCAGGCACGACATCTCTGAGGAAATGACAGAACATAACACATAAACTTGAATATTATGTTGACTTGCAGCTGCATTTTTTGAGGTCAGATGATTTATAGATGACGGTTAGCTCAAAAGAAGCTATTTAGTCCTCAGTCTTTGTTTGTGGACTCACGTCGCCCCCTGCCAGGTGGGATGGCTGCACATTGGTGTTTGATGTCCAGAGCGCAGGCTGTGTGGAGGACGGGGTCGACAAAGATGTCCGCCTTACTCACTTTCAGCATGTTCAACACCTCCTGCAGGAGGAGGAGGGGAAGAGATGGGGGAGAAAGGGGAGGTGGGGGAGGATGGAAAGACAACGAGGAGGAAATATTGAAAGCAGGTAAATAAGAAGAGGACAAGAAAACAAGGAGGATAAAGAAGGGGAGGAGGTGGAGGAAGACGAAGAATAAAAAGGAAGAGGACAAAAAAGAACAGAAAAAGAGGAAGGTTTCAAACATTTAAGTCTGACAAAATGTCTCATGATTGATGTTTTCTGTTCATGCCAGTGGAGGACACCGTTTTAAAATGAAAATAGGTTAGTGCCTGTATAGATTGCATAACATGATGATGCAATATACTTTCCCCTGAGTGGTCAGTGAAGGCAGCAGAGAGTTTGTTTACCTTCTTACATCCTTCCTGTTTGATCTTCAGCAGGTTGACCTTCAGACACTCTGCCACCTGCCCCGTCTGCTCCTGAACTGCTGCTTCCTCCGGACACAGCCTGGAAATCTGAAAACACACACACACACACACACACACACACACACACACACACACACACACACACACACACACACACACACATTATATTAGTGGCATCATCTGTATGAATTTCCACTTGTCAAGTTCCATCAAGATCAGTCTGCACTAATTCAGCATCTTTTGATGTCTGACAGAATGGATTGTAGGACCAGCAGCACCACAGGGGATTAGTGTGCATGAAGGAGCTGAACTGACAGAGCTTGTGTTTCTATATAATTTACATTTTTTATATACCATATATATTTTGTATTGCTTTCAAGATTCTGTGATTTATACTGCTTTGATCTGTGGATTTACTGCTTGTCTGAAGATTTCAAGACTATTTTCAGGAAGTATTTACAGGAATTTTGAGGTCTTCTGACATTATTATTATTATTTTAACTAAACTACCGATGAAACTGTGCAGTGGTCTCTTCTCCTCAGCCAATTAACCAGTTATTATCATCCCCTGCTGGCCCGACAGCCACATTGCAACGATTGGCATATGATTACAGGTGAGTCCAGTTTCTCACACTGTGGGCCTTTCTCAAACCAGACCCTTCCCACTCCCACTCTGTCATGGAGTGAACTCTGTTTGAAGTCACACTCGCAGCTGAATGAAGCACCCTTCATGGAGGTATAGGGTATAAATACAGCGGCAAGCTTCAGGACAAACTTCCCTAACCATGGTTCTTTCTTGTATTCTTTATTGTAATTTGACTGTAATGTGATAAAAGCTTAGATTAATGTAAAGACAAGGATAATATTGAAGAATGTCAGAGCATAAACGTGATTTCTAGGCACCTAAGTCCAAAAGGACAATGCGTGTCTTTAAGGTATTAAAATAATATTGTGTCTGTTATTCTTTTTTCCCTGGAGGGCAGAGGGCTGTACATGAAGTTACAATATCAAATGTCTATTTTAGTTTGAGCAGTTTACGCTGCACGGAACTCATATTTATATGCGTCTTTCATGATGAACACAACACCGCGCTGCACATGATCAGTAAGTCAGCAACTTCCACTCCCCAGTAGCTGGTTTGGGATGGCACTTAATGTGGTGGACCCGCGACGTGAACGCGCAAACAGAGTGGAAGTGGGTACGGAGGGGGAAGTTTGAGAAAGGCCCTGTGTTACCATTCCATAATACAGGATATACAGTATACTTATAATATCAAGTGTCCACCATGATTGGATGTTGACAGTGCAACATTTGGGCAGTTAGTAAATAAGGAATTTATCGAATTTAATGTTTTGTACTAACGGGAAATGATGCTACACACAAGCTGATAGTAATGCTCAAAAGTGGTCGTTTGACATCAATCCTCAGTAATTTAAAAACGTATGAATATAAAAAAAAAAAATTTCTAGATGCTCAAAACACTCAATTTTTCCTCTTTCACTGAAGGAAACATTTTGGCAGCTGCTGTGGAATAATCGATAAAGAAACGGCAATAAGGTAATTTTGCTCCTTAAATCACAGACCAATACTGAACACTGAGGCTTTCAGAATGTGTGTGAGTTAATGAGAAAGCAGAAATGTGTGCACCTCCTGTGTGCAGTGGATCTGCAGCTGAGGGTCCAGCCTGTAGTCCAGCGCCGACTCCTGCAGAATGACCCGGATCTGATCCTCACAGTCTACAGACAAACGCTGTCACAACACACACAAACATGAATATTTTAATAGCTAATTATTTTACACTACTACAAATATCTGATGATTCTTCACAAAGTTACAGTGACGTCTTTTTCATCATTTCATCTTTTTTTTCCCCCCATCTTCATCATTCACCCTAACAAGCTGAAACATGATACTGTGGTTTTCTGTCCAAGATAAATTGATATCTACTACTGTAATTAACAGTAACATATACACTTATTTTAAGAAAGATACCAAGTATTTGGTTAGCATTAAATAACTACAACTCCTATGAGTCCTTTTAAAATGATTATTTTGTTGGTTTTCAGTAGAATGGTAGACTGAAACATGGCGAGAGAGTTTGACATGTAGGGACATTGTAGTTTATGGTATACTTCTTAACCACAAGACCAACAGGATGCCATCCAACTCCCATGAGTCTTAGCTGTAGATGTGCCATCAACACCTCATGGAAGCAGTAGATAGTAAATGCAAACAAAATTATAGTTTTCTTTGTTAAAATACCAAGCTGTTCAAATGTTATAGTCCAGTGCAACAGTTGGTATTCATTTATCTTAGAATATGGACAGAAAACCTCAGTATCACGGAAGACTGATGAAAGAAACCCTCTGTGGTAAAGTATATTAAGAACAAGTGGAACAGGAACCAACTTGTTGGGAGGAACTCTCTGGACTAACATGGTGTCCTGGATGTGTTGTTTACAGTGAAGACAAGTGTGTCTGACCTGGTCGGCATATTTGAGTTTGAGGCAGGAGATGACCTGACCCTCCAGCTCGCTGTCGGCCGTCGCCTTGTTCAGGATGGGCTGACAAAACTTTGGGATGTCGGCTTTACAGGCCTTCCTCAGCACCGGGTTCAGTCTGTAGTCTGCACACACACACACACACACACACACACACACAGTTTCAGCAGTTGTACTTCTCCAGCGCTGTAATGAGAAGTCTGATGTTTTAATTAAGATGAGTGGAGATGAACGATGTCAAGAGTCAGAAGAGACACTGGACCTATGTGTGTGTGTGTGTGTGTGTGTGTGTGTGTGTGTGTGAGAGTGTGTGTGTGTGTGTGTGTGTGTGTGTGAGTGTGTACCTGTGTTCTGAGTGATCTGTCTCTTGGTGATCATCTGTTTGCATTTAGGATCCATCATCTCACTGTTCTTGTTCTGTTTCAGACACTGAAGAACATTCTTTCCCTCCGACTCTGTACAGAAGCGCTGAAACACACATTCACATAACACTGGTTACAACCACAATATACTAAGGTTGCATTCAGACCAAATCCAGCGGTTGTGCCGATTAACACAGGGTTGTGCAGCGGTGTGGGAGTGACACGACGCGGCCCATTTGTGTGTCGTCATGTGAACTTTAACGCCCATTCCAGAAGGTGGCAGTAATGCACTCAAAACAACAAAAGAAGAAGAAGAACTTTAACCCCCTGACCCGGACTGCTAGTATGCCGGGTCGTGCGAGTGATCATCTGTCCACATCATCAGATTAAAAGCTCACATTTATTTCTTCTCGTGGGCTTCTTCTGGTCTCATCGGCGGCCTACATGATTGGCCTACATGATTGCGCAACGTTGGTTTTACTGGCCTACCCTTATCATGTTCTTGCAGACTCTCATCAGCTGGTAGTCCAGTTCAGGATCAAACATCTCCACCTCCTGCAGCTTGAAGATCCGCTGGTGGCAACGCTGAGTCAGCTGACCCTTGTTTTCCTTCAGACACTCGATAACCTACAGAGAGAGAGATACATGGATTTGATCGTGAGTGAGTCACTTGAAGTATATGATGGGGTTAGGGTTAGCCCCTTAACCCTAATTTTCCACCGTTTTTTCAGGTGAAATGCCAAAAATGAAATGGGCCCTTTTATGAAGTAAACAAACAGAAGTGTGTGTTTCTGTGTGAAACTGCTGACCTGTGCGTTGCCAAAGGCCACGTTCTGACACAGTCTGTTGATGTCCTGCTTACAGGAGTCGTACAGCTCCGGCTCCAGGCGGATGTCCTCTGACTGCAGAGATTCAGGGAGGATTTAGTTTCTGTGTTTTCTTTGTCTGTGTTTTCTGTAAATCCACTATTAATCTGTGCAAGCAGGAAAAAGAAACTCAGACCGGCTTAAGGAAACACCTCGAGAGAGATGAAAACATCAGAAGCTCAGAAGAGAGCAGAAGCTTTCCACAATCTGTTTGCTGTTGGCCTGCTGAGGTTTAACAAATGTTTGAATGTTAAGTTAGTCAGTCTGCTGTACAAGAAGCCAGACATCAAATCCACTGAACGTCTGCTCTGATTACTGTTACTCTTGTTGTTCTTGTAAACTCAACTTACTCACACATCCTGATATAGAAATACACACGACTTGTCGGACTCGTTCTGTTTCATGAATGCAGAAGTGTTCGAATGATCTTGAATGACATTTTCTTTAAGAGCATTTGAACACCCTCGGGTTTATGAAAAGGAGAAACAGTCAAGTCTAGAGGTGTGCTTTGTCATCAGAGATGTTATTAAAGTGCTCTTGTATTTCTCGCTGCTTCACTTATTTTCTGTGTTGATTAAACTAACCAGACATTACACTGGACCGCCGACTGACTGTGACTTGGTGAACATTGTGTCAGGGAACGTACCATCTCCACCTCCTCCACCCGCAGCTGTTTACGACATTTGACGGACACTTGCTGCTTGGCATCCTGCAGGGTGTCGTTCCTCACCGTGGTGCTGAGGCAGATCACAACGTCCACCCTGAGCGACAGGAAGACAAGAGGAAATCACATCTATGAGCAGTTCAACCACAGTGATTGTTTCATTTTAATAACTTTAGATGCCTGGAGAGGTAAAACTATTCAGTATTACAGGGGGAAAAAAAGCAGAGGTCAGAGACATTAATCTGAAATATGTATCAGAACTCTGTGTTTTTTGTTCTTTGTTGTCTTGTTAATCACTGTGCGACCCCACAGGTTGGGAACCACTGGAGTAAATCATGCAGTACTTATGATGTCAGTCTAATCTAAAAGTAATTTTAAATATTTATTCAAGATTTACTGTAAAATACAAATAAATAACTCCAAAAAAAATATGACACCAAAAGCAACAACTTGCACAAAACTGATCAGAGATTGCTGTTGGATGTGTTTTTAACATTACCACAACACCCCCTCAAGTCATTGGAGACGCTGTTGGTTAATGTAAGTAGCTATCTAGCGAGTTTAATAAACTTTCTTTCTCACCGTCAGAGTTTCTGAATTAGATTGTGTCAAGTATCTTTGGATGAACGCTGGCAGTTTTTCTGTAGAATACTTTGTTGGTGACCCCTGACTACAAAAGTTGTTATATGAACTGGGGTAATGGTAATAGCTCCACTTACTAGTTTTCAGAATAAAGACTGAGATGAAGCTGAAAACTCCTGAAGCTAGTTAGTGGACCTTTTTAGCTTGGATTGTTTTGTTACATATCTGATAAAATGGTAGAATTTGTGTTTTCTGCTGCAGATTGTTGTATCGTTTGTTTTTGTGTTGATGTGTCTTACTTCTTCTTGATATTGGGACACAGTTTGAGGACGTCCTCTTTGCAGGCCGTCTTGAACTTGTAGGAGAAACGGAAATCTTTGATTTGAATCTGTAGACAGACAGACAAAGAAGTTTGTTTGTGATGAATTCAGCAGATAATTTGGCTGCAGACTCATTACAACAAGCTGAAATTGTGATGCTAACACATAAATAACCAATAACCCAATAAACTCAAATATGAAGAGAATTAACAAATGTATTATGTATATTTTCAATATTTCAATATTGGTAAGAAGAAATGCATAATTAAGTATTGAATTTCCATCTGCTCACCAGCTGGAAGTGTGTCACTCCCACCGCACACTTCTCATTCATCTCCTTCTGGTGTTTGTTCTGAACCAAACACTCCATCAGATCACCAGTTTCAATCTGATTATCAGCTACCTCCTAACAGACAGACGGGGGAGGGGGTTCTTTTAACACAAGTTATTCAGACCAAATAATTCAATTTTAGTACACAACGATGTGGATAAACTCCCTAAACCATGATATGTAATTTCCTTTTGCAATATGGCACATTTTCTGGGATATCAATTGAGAAACTGTTTATGGATAAATTAGCCAGACATTAATATCTGTATTTGGTTAATCCAGTTAATTAGATACCATATTGTTTATCATCTCACTTTATGTATGGTCATATCAGCAAACACTATTCAACATGTATGTTAATGTACAATGTGTGTGCTGTTTTACCAAGGTTTACATTTTGTACACTGCAAAACAGAAAATGTTAGAGTTTATACTCTTGGCCTTCTTAAATCAGAAAAACAGATCTCTTCTTTCATTTCAATCTAAAAATTCTTCCACTAACTTTTAAACCGGATTTAAAAGTGAAGATAAGGTAAGACAGGGAATTTCTCACTGCAGACTTACATGGCAGTGAGCCTGGATGACGGGTTCACAGGCTCGCATCAGCAGCGCCTCGATCTGAATATCCTGAGGACAAAACAAACAGACGCTGTTAACAAAAATCAATCAGTAAGATCAGATCAGTCAGTTCAGCTTTAATTTTTATTCCACCAGGACGGCTCATAGTGTCACAGACGTTAGATTCAGTGAGAGCAGCGGTTCCCAGTCAGGGGGTCAGCACAACCAAGTGGTCCCAAGATAAATTTAAGAGCAGAAAACTGTAAAATGCTGATCCGAATTGATGGCAAAAATGAACAAGATGAATTATCCATGGATTTTTAAAATAATTTCCTGGGACAGTCTAAAGGCAGTCACTGGCTGTCTCTACCTGTTCAGTGCATCAGTGAACTAAAACAAAGGGTAGAGCAGGAACACCAGAAGTCTCTTCTTCACGTGTCCTTGGCTGCTGAACCATTTAGAGTGTTGCATTATGGGTAGCAGCAGCAGCAGCAGCAGCAGCAGGTGTGGTGGTTACCTCTGACTCCAGCTCCGTCAGGTTTTCCACCACATCTCTGCAGTCAGACACCAGATCCTCCAGGTGATCCTGCAGACACTCCAGCTCCTGTCCGGCCTCCGTCTTCTCGCTGCACCACTTCCCCAGGTCGGTCATACATCGTCTCTGGAGCTCAGGGTCCAGCTTCACATCCTGCGCCCTCTGGTGGAGAATCCTCTGCACCTCCACCTTACAGTCTCTGGAGAGCTGCAGGAGGACGACCACATCGATTAGAGAAGCACCTCACTTTAATTTTTCAAAGAGGCCTTAAACTGATCCTCCACTCTACAGTTTTACTATTTTTGGCCTTCACAAACAACTACGAATATTCTCTGGTCAGTGAGAAAGTTCACAGACTTCCTGTTTATTTACTACAGCTTTTATTTTCTTCTACATCCTGGCAATCTACTGAAATACATTTGTATTTGTATCGTCAGTTTGGGCGTTTAGCTGATGCTCCAAAGTGACTTCCAGCAAGTGCAAAAGCATGAAAAGCCTTTAAGCAAGGAGGTTTTTAGGGTCAGTACACCCAAAAGGTGTCCTGGGGAGAAAAGGTACATAGACTCACCCTCCGCCCCTGCTCCACAGAGCGGTAGGCGTGGCGGTACAGGCAGGAGAAAATGGCACCAGGCGGCATCATTTCGCTGGTCTCGTTCCAGCCGTGAGTGTGGCAGAGCCGAGCAGCATCGCCCTGACATTTCTTATACAAGATGGGATCCAACCTGGGCAACAACACAGGGAGGAACGCACTGGTTACCAACTGAACTCAATTTCTTAAATGAAATAGAGGTACATCACTTCACATTAATATTGTACCACCGAGTTTCTAATCTCACATTTATCGGTGTTTCACAGGAGTTCTCTTTTATGTTTTGCTTTGTAAGTCCTGATTGTAAAGCAGTTTATAAACTTGGTTGTTAGCAAAGGTCAGTGTTAATAAAGCCACAGGTTTTTTAGCTTGTGAAAAAGGAGCATTAGCAGCACTTACTTCCAGTCTCTAGCGATAAAATACTGCAGCTCCAGCAGTCTGTGTTCACAGTCCTCCACCATCTTCTCAGTGTACAGATGCTCCATCAGACAGGACAGGATCCTGCAGGATCAGCAACACAAATATAGGTATCAAATATATAAAGTCCAATCTTTAGACTATCACAGACATACAGAACACAGTATAACTTTTCCTCACATACTCTGAGGAACTGAAATGAAATATCCCAGAAACCTGAGATAAACCAGGACTAAAATAAACAGAAAGACAGTAGGTGTAATACACGGTTACTGAGGAGAGATAAGACCATCTTGTAATGCACTGTTTGAGTGTCAGAGACAGGTGAGAGCATCAAGACGACTCACATGGGGTCTCCGTTGCGGATGTGTTTGCAGGCAGTCTGGATGACGGACTCACAGGCCTCGTTGAGCGCTCGGTCGATGCGGTAGTCGGCTCCGGGGTCAGCTTCCTGGATCAGAGTCTGGAGCTGAGAGTGGAAAACACAACATCAACAAAAGAAAGCCAACACAAACAGGCCACACAAGCTGGAAGCTCCACTCTGAGGGTACTGGTACACAGACGAGGTCTTTATGCTCCAGAATAAACAATATCAACAAGTGAAAAACATTCAACTTTTTCATGGTAAGGTAGAAAATATTTACTCTCTAAAAGTGCCTCGTCACTGATAACAAAAGAACATTTATGGCTGCTGAAAGCTTGTTTTGGGTTCATTTTCATATAGTTCATATTAAAGCCGACTTACCGCCCTCTGACAGTTGGGGTCGATGGCTCCCATGTCTCCTCGGCCGACCCTCATCAAGCAGTGCAGCGTTCGTCCTTTGCGGTGCAGACCGGAGCAGTGACCCTCGATCTCGCTTCGACAGTGCAGCACGATCTCCGGACTCAGGGAGAAATCCTCCATCAGCATTCGCCTGTAGTCCATCATCTCACCCTGACACTCACCACTGACCACACGACCTGAAACACACACACACACACACACAGGCTTGTTTGAGTATGAAACACTCAACACACCCAATGTTTTATAGAATATAACCTCTAGATATAGATGGAGTTAACAATGATTTTTAGATAAATCAATGTTTTTTATTATGTAATTTAAAAAAATGTTTTTCAAAATGATGCAGACTGAATAGTGGGCACAATTACGGCTTTACAGCAACAACCTGAATTTAAAAACTATTTTGAATCTTTTTTAAAAATCCTTGAAGATAAATTATTTCAGATTTTTTTAAATAATTAATTCAGAATGTTTTTTTTTGTTGTTTTTTTTAAAGTTCTCTGTTATGAGTAAATCATGACACAGGAACCTGGTTGCCTTATTGCTGAATTAGGCTGCTGCAAGAAGCAATAACGCATCCTCACTGCTGCGACCCTCTTGCTTCTTTTTCTCTATTTTCCTCAGTCGGAGCAGTCGTCCCCTTTTGCTTCTGCTCTTAGAGGAGGCTGAATGTTTTCCTCTAGACGGGAGTAAAGCCAGACTGACAGACAGGCCGGAGGTCCATTGTGCAGTTGAGATGTCAATAAATTACAAGTGGGAAGACACCAGTCACTGACAGATAATTCGGCTAATAGTGGCCTCTGACTGTCAGTTGAGGACTGAGAGTGATTGACAGGCAGCAGGTTCCCTCTGAGGCGGAGCTGCTTACCTCTATGTACGGCAGACTCCAGACAGAGCAGCAGGTAGGACAGGCGAGCTTCTCGGGCTCGGGGCATGTTGGAGTCAGCGCTGCAGCGGTACTTCCTCAGGTCTGACTTGCAGGCTTTGGCCAGTGAGTAGCTCACCTTGTAGTCCTGAGCGATCAACTTCTGCCTGGTGGTCAACGCCTCGCGGCACTGAGGAGGCAAAGCCACCGTCAGCATCACAACAGAGGTTCAAAGTATGCCGTAGTACATTTTTAGCCTGGTTCCAACTCCAAAGTGGCAGAACACCAGATAATGTGGGTGACAAGACCTTATTTCCTCACAGGATTTGATGTTTGTGTTCAATTCTCAATGTGACAACCAATATACAACCTTCAGCTTACATCAGTCACTCTTTGAACTTTTTTCTACATGTCAACTAACATAATATAACATGAGGGTAGGGCTACAGCTAGTTAAGAAAACAAAAGTAAATTTTCCAGAATCTCCAGACCCACTTAGTAAAAACGCAAACCTATTTCTCTTGAAGAACAAGGTGAAGTGAACAGCACTCACCCTCTCAGACATCGCCTCCTCAAACTTGTGATTGAAGAGACATTTGTAAACTCGTCCCTCCCCGGCCAGTGTCTGGAAAAATCAAAACAGTCCATCAACAGCAGAAATATTCACTATAACTGTAAATGTCTGGAAAACATTTTCTCTTTCCATTATTCCATCAGCCAAAAAATTCTCTATCCTTTATCTCAGACATTATTTTATTAGGTAGAGTGGACAAATTCTTGTTTATGAATGAAAATATTCAACTGCCTCAATATGAAGCTGCAACCGACTACTCAACATCACAACATGATGTGTGCAAAAAACTCCTCACGTTTTCACAGAAGCGTTCTCGGTCCTCGCGGCAGGAGAAGTAGAGGTAGCGGTCCAGGTGGAAGTCGTCCGAGGAGAGCTCGGCGACTCTCATGATGGACTTTTTACAGTCATCCTTGATGTGGTGTGCCCCTGGCTGCTCCTCGGCCTCCCGCACCAAACCTTTCTCCAGACAGGCGATCACCTCGCCCTGAGAGTGGATGTCCTGCACAGACAGCAAAGGTCAGTTACAGCAGGTAAAATCTGCTAAAACGTTTTTAGAACATGTTAATATTAAGTGGTACCATAGGGCTGCACTTATTTTCCCTATGACAGATAAACGTTTTTGATAGCCTAAATCTGTTGAATATAAAACAGTTTCATGATTTTCTTATTAAAATAATACGACAGGAGTCAGAAACAGGATTCAATACGAACTTAAATCAATTCACAGAATCGAGTCAAGCCTGAACAGCACCTAACTCTAATTAGTTTGGAAGTAAACGCAGTAACCAGCCCGAGTTTTATCTTTAACGACAGACTTTTAGTTTTTGCGCCTCACCTTCTCTCCGGTGCTGATGCTGCCGCAGCGCAGAGCGTTGATGTCGTCACGACACTTGTCCATGAAGCCGCAGATCAGCCGGTAGTCGCTGAAGATGATGGTGGTCATCTTGGTGATGTACTGGTTGCACTGGTAGTCGCTGATGTTGCCGCGGTGATCCACCAGGCAGGACACCAGGTAGCCCTTGCCCAGCTCCTCCGACGCACATTCTTTGATCTGATCAAAGAGCACAGACAGATTCATTACTACAAAAACTGAAAGATATCTGCAGATGCATCAGGACAAAACCAAGATGCTTATCGGCCATCTGAAAGTCTAAACTGATACTGCTGAGACGGGGTCACTGACAACAAATGTTAGTTAGTGAACTAAGATTTTAGATTTAAACTTAACTTTATCTGCAACATTTAACCAATTCAGTTATTTTACTTACTTTTACTATGAGGTCAAAATATCTTCTTTTTTATGATCAGGTAATGTGGAAATTCTAAGTAAGGATCAGTTGTTCTTCATATTTATTCCTATTTCATTGTTTTTATATCCAAACTCTTCCCGTTTACTGTGATTCACTGTAAAAAGAGTGTTGCATAAGAAGATTTTAATAACCCTTTGTCTTCTCACTTCTACTGCACGTTTCTTCTTACCAACATGTTCTGCAATCCCAAGTTTTTTTTATCAGAATCAGAATCAGAAATACTTTATTGATCCCCGGGGGGAAATTGTACAAATTATGCACAAATACATACACAAATGCACAAACAAACCTTCTCTCATCTTAATTATTTCGGTAAAATAATGCTGCCTTCTTTTTCCAATACAAAGCTTTGCTTTGCAGAGGGAGCTCAACACACTTTCATTTAAAGCTGCATTAATTCATTATTTGACCACTTGGGGGCAGTGGAACAAACTGTAAACAGATAACAGACAGACAGATTATCACCTTATAAAGTTGTTACGATGAATGTGTTAGCAAACAGTTGTCTTTTTACACATCTAACAGACACAGAGCAGCATTATTATCCCATTGGAGTTGTGTTTGTGTCCGCCTGATGAATTTAAGTCCAATATTCACTCTCCTTTTAGCTCTGGTTAGATCACTGAGACTGAACCAAACAGTAAATTAAAGCTTGCTTCATTTGTGTTTTGTCTATCTGTTTGTGTTTTTGTTGAAGTGCATTAAGATCTCTCAGCCACTGCACAAAGCACTTCACTAATACTTTTAAAACAAGCAGGCTGAGCAACCATCATGAAATGGAGGAGCCTGGTAATAGAAGGTGGTGAAAAAACATGGACAGCATGTCTCGTCCATTATGGGGGCTAATTATTTTACATTCAAATACATGCACTATCCTCAAAAACATATCTGTCTGAAAACCACTACATTTATCAGCTAGCTCGATGTTTCTTTATAATTTTCTGGAGGCTGTGCAGTAGAAGTCTGGTTTTAGAGACTTACATCAGAGATGGTGGTCTTGCAGACCTCCACAGCTACAGACTCAAACTCTGAGTCGGTGGTCAGGTTCAGCTTGTAGTTCCACAACAGCTGGAGGAGAGAGGATACATAAAACATCTGGATTATACAGATTTACTCACACTATGCAGGTATTGGCAGAATGCTTAATTTAGACAGTTTACCTGCTGGTCAAAGACACAAATAAACAGACAAAAATCCCAAACATGACTTTTGAAATGCCTTTAAACAATCAATTACTTAATTGTTCATTTATTTTCACTTTAAATGCAACTTTTCCTTTTCTGTTGATTAGTTTCAACCCCTCATTACATCTTCTGCCATTCAATGTGGTAAAAGAAACAAAAAAATGACAAAGTCCTGACTGAATATACAGTGCAGAACATTCTCATTTTGTCCCCTCTCTATTGTGTGTTCCTGCTAAGCCACAGCATACAGGAGCATGAACAGTCTGTCAACAGAATAGTCTAAGATCCAAAAAAAATGGTCAAAAAATGTGCATACATGCTCAGCAAGTTAATGGAAGATCATCCAATTGGTCAGTTCAGTTCTCAACAAACATTGATCTGATTGCCAAAAGAAGTCTGGACATCTCTCTTAAAACTGGGCTAAATTTGGTCTAGGTTAAATATAACCATTATTTCAACATTAACATTGAAATGCAGTTATTTAAATGCTGTTGAAATAACAGATTTAGCATGTAATGTCAAATCTAAAACATTTTCACTTTTCAACCTAATTTAACCAGCCACAGTTGAGAGATCAGGAAAAAGCTAGTAGGTGGATCTTGAATTGGGATTTGATGTCTAGACATATACTGACCTGCAATTCACCAAATGAATGCTTATTTTGGTTGTTTAGTGAATGTAGGTATCAAATTCATGCATACATCTGTGGAAAATCACTGTTTTGCTAGTGCTCTATATTAAACATACACTACATGTAATTATAGGGAAGTGGTGTTTTAGGAAGTGACACCAAGAGTGAGGACACTTACATGGTTGCATTCAGCAGCAATCTCAGCTTCCTGAAAGAGAAGGAGAGGTTAAATTGGAGATAACTTTTGGTTTCAGATCATTTCTCCATCTCCCTCTTTCTCTATTAAGCGATTACAGCCAATAAACCGCTAGCTGCACGACTAACTGAGCTAATTGGCTAACGGCAGCTACAGTTAGCGGTTACCTTAGCAACAAGTAACGTTATCTGTCCATCGGTAAACTCCGTAAATCACCGAGAGTTGAGGCATCAGAGGGAAAACCAGAAAATATTTTCTCCATAAACACGTTTCAAAACAAGTTTCACCAGAATCAGTGAATAAAGTTATAAAGTTGTGTTGTTTTTTTACAGTAATCAGTGAGACTCGGCCATTGAGAAACACTCAAAAAATAAAAGAATTAGTATACGCCCCCGAGTCCCGAGTGCAGGATGGGTCATCAGTATTTTTAACGTTTCCAGGAAATGACAAACTCACTAAAATACATTAAAGAATACGTACAAAATGACTTTTTTGTTGAGCCAGATACTGGCATATAGGTGACATAAACACTTAAACATCGATTTTGACTTCATGAAACGTAATTACCGGTAACAATACAAAGCTTGGTAACGGTTATCTGGACTAACATCTCGTTGAGGCTTCAATTGCTAACAGAGTAACGACAGCCGTTAGCAAATAGTTAGCTACCTTGATGTTAGCTAACCTGGTTTAAAAAGTTACCAGGTTGCTGAATTGTCCAAAACACCTAACTGCGAATTGTGGCTCTGGACTGTTGACGCCTGCAGGTTGACACCTTGTATTCTGAACTGCGCTAATAATCTTCCAGTTTAGTATGTTATAACACACCGTTTAATCACTGACAACAAGCTGAGCAAAACGTATAGTTAATCTGTAACAACTATATATTCTGATAAATTCGGCTCACAAATGTTCCACAAAACAACGTTTATTTCAGTGTTATCCAATTGTTTTTCCGTTAATCAACGTTACGCTGCTCCAATGTGACGTATTAAGGAGAGATATTAAAGACAAGAAATATGAGGCAACATGATTCATAAACTTGCTAGCCGTAAAGAAGGTAAGCGCCATTCGTGGCTTTGGTTCGTTCAACAGGCATACCCTGCTTCTTTTCCTGCAACCACAAGACCCTGTCCCGCTAATTCACCTCTTTCTTGTCCTGGAGACACTCCAGCAGCGCCAGGTTGTTGTTCCAGGAATGTTTGGGGCAACGCCGGGTCAGGTCCTCCCTGCACACCGCCTCCTCAGACAAATTCCAGCCGGGCAGCGAGGCCCCAGCGCCCAGGTTCCTCTCAGCGGCTGGATTCTGTGAGTTATCAGCTTTTGCAGCAAGTTTAGCGACAGTGCTGTTTTCTTCTCGAATTGAATGCACAGACGACAAGATGCACATCAAAAGCAGAAGCAGAAGCACGTGTATACAGTCTGCCATCTTCACAAAGCCAGTCAACCTACTGCTGCATTCAGAAGCTGTCGTAAATATGAGGACTTGAACTAAAGTTGCAGACGGATTTTCTTTTTCTTCTTTCGAGGATGGCACTGGACAGTTTATGAATAATTAATGAGCGCATGTGAGTCATCCAATCATACAACCACCATGGAAACATTTTCTCCTGGCATTATTATTTTAACTGCAGATGAATACATAAAACAAATTACATGTAAACTATACAAATGTTGATGCTGCACTACTTTGACAGTTAATGTCCAAGAAACCAAAGTTTCGTTTGTACAAAAATGAGAATGATGCAAAGTTTGCACCAACTGACATCAATCAAGCTGTGACTACAAATTGCTACAAGCAGTTTTTATTTGTTAAAACATTAACATTTTATGAATAATGTAAAGAATATCAGGGGCAGAGCTTGGTATCATTTGAACATTTACCTTAGTATTTATACGACAGCTTGGGTTTTGGTACAGATACCAACATTAGTTGGTTTGAGAAATATAAATATGCTTTTTACTCCTTTATCATTTAACAAAAGAAACCAGAATTCTGAAACCTTAAACATTGTCTGAATGACGTAAAACCCACCAAGATAATAAGCGAATAGTGAACATGTTTAAAGCACAAGCCTAGTGTTATTCTATATTTTTCTTATTGTCAACAAATGCTGTTTGTACAAAATTAATTATATTGATGGAAAGATCTATATCAAAGTATTTGTTTATGTAATTTTAAAAATATGTCAGCTGATATATCGTGATCACATTTTTAAACTTTGAAATGATTGACATCAGTATCAGCAATTCATTTCTGGATTATGTTTTGATTAATCAAATCACTGTTTAGTCTATAAAATGTTTAAAGAAAAAGGTGCCCAATTCCCCAGAGCCCTAGATGATGTCTTCAAATGTCTTCTTTTGTAAAAAATCTAAAGATATTCATTTTATAATGATGTGAAAGTGGGAAACTTATTGTGATGGAATACCTTAATGCTAATATGTGACTGAGTGATGAGATTTATTGTTAGACCAGTGAATGAAACAGCTACAACATAATATGCAAAGTGAAGAAGAATGTAAGTATTAAATACACATGAATAGCAGAGAGCATTAAAAGACCTTTCACCATTTTGCAGTAAATAAATAATACATATTATTTTACTATATTTATGCATTTTTGAAATGTTTCCCTCGATTAATTCAAACAAAAAGTAAATTATATGGACGTATTTCCAACCAAAAGCCCCCAAGAGCAGTACATGTAGGAATTTACGAGCCTGCCCTGAAAGCAGCAAATGTGTTTCTAGATTGAACCATCCCATAATGGCTGATCTGGACTCAGTGTAATAAAGTAATAAAGATTAATCTGCAGATGATTCTTCCTCTTTGAAGTTCTGTTAGTTGTTTCATGCTGCTTTTAAAATCACATAAGTGCAGATTGACAAACCTGTTTTTAGTTGACAGTTGCTGCTATTTGGTGGAGAGTACATTTACTTGAATCCAGCATTCAACTACACGTGTCAGTTTGTGGAATCGTATGCATATCCAGGACATATCAGAGGGAAATGTTGCACTTTTAACTTATTAAAGGTCAGAAAATGATTTTTATCTTAAGTATCTCACACATTAAAATGTTGACCTAATGATGGCGCGAGATGAAAATTCAGAGGATCGTCAAAGTTATTACAGTTCATCCAGAGGGGAACATGAATGTCTGAACCATAATTTATTCATCCAATAGTTGTTGAGACATTTCAGTCTGGACGAAAGTGTGAGAGCCTGCCGCTAGTTACAACATCAAACAGTCCACTCTGATAACTTTAATTAAAAATAACTCAGAATTTTTATTAACTTTGAAGTCGTACACAAACAGTTGGTAGCAAATATACATATATACAACTTCCTTTAGAAAGAAAACAAGGAAAGTAAAATTTACAACAACAACAGAGTGTTTTGGCACTTAATGTTCGGGCTCAGAGGGGAAGTAGAGTTAAAAAGAATCAGACAGAAGATGATATAAATAATCTGTGGTGATGGACTGTGAGAGAGGTGACCATTAAAATTAAAACAAAATCCAACTTGTTCAAAATGAGAAGTGAGGCAAAAAAAACTTGGAAAAAATTTGGGGTACCGGTTTTCTTGTTTTTTTACGGGGAAAGACTGAAAATTTGTGGTCACAGAGACCATTCTGAGTCTGAGGTTTCAGTCAGGTTTAAATCGAAGTGTAGAAAATAGTTTGAACTGATTCTGTGAACCAGTTCTTGAGGATCTGGAGAGCAGGCATCGTAAGTTTTTGTCTATCGGCTAAAAATTCACAGGTCACTTTTACATGGCACAGTATCCTGGTTTCTATCAGAGAACTCAATGAAGCAAAAGTAGGTTTTGCAAAACCAAGGCGAGGTCTTATCCAGATCTCTGAAAGCAGGATATGATGTATACATGTGCAACATAACCGGGATACTCAAAAAACATGTAAACAATCTCAGTGTTTTAGGTCACAGCTGAAAAACCATGTGACTGTTGGCGATTTCTGACATGGACTTCTTTCCCAGCATCTTCCCTGAATTTGAAGAAAAGTCTGGTATCTTTGACTGGCCTGGACACAATTCTTTCAAAAGGAATCTAGCAGTGGATTTTCAACATTGTTCAAAGATTTTGAATGTTTTTGTTGTCTTTGAATTAAAAACTAGTCTCTGTTCAGCACCCTTGTCTCTAATCTCAAAACATCTTTGAATGTTTCAACTTCCTGCTCACAACAAATGCTAACCCTCACCAAAAATAAAGAAGTCAATAATTATCTATCACAGTCGTTCAGGTCTGTCCAGGTACATACAAATTAACTTTGACCAACTGCTGCCTAGAAGGAGGGAAATCAATCTAAAAAGTGATGACACGATTTGGAAAATGATCAGTAGTGATGTACAAGATAGGCTAGCTGTAGTTAAATCAGTGGTAATGGTCCTTTAACCTGTTAAAAGCTGTTCCTTCAGGAGGACCATGCCTGTGGTTTTGCATGATTTAGCCTTTTTACTACAGATCCATCATCCTTCACATCACAGATAACCATCCTGCAAATCATGCTGCTGCGCTTTAGACATTTTGATGCACTCTTCCATTAGTTTCTATTCATTTCTGGATGATGTGAAAAATCTATTAGCAGATTCTTGCTTGAGTTGTTTTATCCATCACAGTGAACATCACGTTTGAACTCATCTTTGTTACACTGCTATTTTCAGTAGAGCCCCACCAATAACATATTTTTCATAAACATTTTTGATAAGGACCCCTTTAAGATTACTAAAGAATTGTACTGAAGATATGAAGTGAGAAGGACATTTTACAGTGTGAAAATAAACTCTGGAAGACAAACTATTTAATGCAGCCACTGTTTCTAAATGACCTCAAACACATCTTTGTCATTTCTTAAAACCGATAGATCAATGTATCTGTGATAAGACAGAAAACATCGGCTGATATCAATACTGCCAATATATTATTCAGGCTCTAGTTGTGATGTAATGCAGTGCAGATTTTTCTAATTAATCTGTGCTTGCTGCATTACCATGGAACAATAATGTAGCAATTACAAAAATGAATGCTCACTTGATTACAGATTAAATAACTATTTTGATAATTGATTAATCATTCAAGTCATTTTTTAACCAAAAATATCAAATATGTCCTGATTCCAGCTCCTCAAATGTGACAACTTTTCACGTTTCTTGGTCTTTTGTGATCACAAACTTAATATCGTTTATATTGATGGTCATACTAGCAAGAAATCTGAAGACATTCAGAATTTGCAATGGGCATTTTTCACCCACCATATTCTCACATTATATAGACCAAACAATTCAGCGATTAATCAAGTCAGTGATCAGCTGATTAATTGATAATGAAAATAGTTAGTTGCAGCCCTAAACTCAACTTGTGATGCATTAGACAACTAAAACTCTGCTAATTGATTTTCATACTATACAGAAGTGAACGGGGACCAATGGCTACATCAAAAACCTAAAAAATGTGCAGCCTGAATATGGTGATAAAAGAGGTCAAGTATGCATTGTAGTTATTTGTAGTTGAAGAGCTACAGCTGGTACACACACTGGTATGTCTGTCATTGAACTGCAGGACTGACCCCATTTACCTCCAAAGTATCACTTCCATCAGACTAAAAACACCATCTCACTCCGATAACCACCAACAGGTCGAGCCTTCAACCACTTCAACAAGCGTGTTGACGTTGACATTAACGATTTGGTCTTTGACTCATGTAAACACAATCTTGTTACTGGGAGCATGGTGCAGCAGAACCTCTCTCAATCTGGCCAATTGTCACACACCTGACTGAGGCGTCAGTTGGCTCTCTGTGCAGGTCAAAGGTCACCAGACGCAGTGACGTGGATGTTTGGTTTAAAAAAGAAAAAACTAAAAATGATAACGGTGAATTTGAAATGTTTCCTCAGATCGATCACTCCCTGTAAACGTCTAAACGCACAGATAAAAGTTCAGCAGCATTTGAGGACAAGTAAAGCAGTTCCACACAGACCGCATCCTGTCCTTGTGCTCTGGGACTGTGTGTGGTTTCTTGTAGTCTGGTTTCTGGATGAGACCAGCAGCACACACACACACACACACAGAGAAAGTCCTTCTTGTTCACTCCCACCTGTAGAGCTTCAGCATCTTCTCGGTGAGCGAGGCCAGGAAGTGCTCGCTGTTCACCGTGAACGGCGTGATGTCCAACACCGGGAGGTCGGCCGGAAGCTTCTGGAGCAGAGAGCCACTGCCTGCATCCCACACCTGACGAGGAGGAGGAGGAGGAAGAGGAGGAGGAGACAGATAAAGTAGGAGGAGGGAGACAAAAAAGTTCAAAAGAAGATGAGAAAGAATGTTATCAGGCAACTTTTGTCTCGCAAGAGAAACCATAAAAAACCTGAATAAAATACATTTAAAATGTACTGAGGCAGATTTGGAGTCTATATACATATATAAATGAATAAATAAATAATTTATTTTATATTAAAGAACGTCTTTGGGCATCTTTATGATTTTTAAAATGACAACAAACAGTAAAAAAATACAAAGAATAAACTAAACAAAATAAAGCAAAACAAGCTCTTTTAAGTAACCCCCACAAAAAATGTAATACGCTAATTTAAGGAAAGTAATTAGGCAACTTTGGTCTCTTTAAAATGACTAAGGAAGTATGCGACCATTTTTGTTTTTCATCAGGAATGAGGTTTAGTGGAAGTCCACAGACTACTACTGACTAAACTATCCTGGCACACACACACAAACAGGACTGACCATGGTTGAGTTGGAGGCCTCGTCCCCGGCACAAACCAGCATCCCGCCTCCATCTGGACTCTTGAAAACGGCATTCTTGGTGAGCAGCTTGCAGGACGAGCCGGCGCTGAACGTCTGCACCGGAGAGCAGGAGCAGCTGGGCAGCTGACTCAAGTCCTGCTGAGGCGTCCTGTTCAGAGCCATCAGGACGCAGCGCAGAGACGGGTTGGAGCGTCCTGCAGGAGAGACGGGACACTTCATACATTACACAAAAATCATCAGTATGGGGATTTTAAGAGCCTTTTTTATAACCTTACTGTATTTGGACTAATATGTCTGCATGTATGTATTTACGTGTGTATGCAAGTTGGCTTATGTTAAGTATTAATGTAACATGTAAGTTTTACGTTTGTCTTTTTTCCTTGTACAGCAGTGTGTAATTTCTGGTTTTGAGAAGTGCTATATGTCATAAACTTCATTCTTATTCTTATTCTTCTGGTGAATCATCACGTGTTCTGTTCAGGCAGGTGTGGGGTCAACATCACTGTTTAGCTACATTAGCCTGGTATTCTTTGAGGTGTCACCTGGCCTGTAGGTGACCAGACAGTGACGGCTCTCCGTCTCCACTTGGATGTCAGTGCAGCCGGCGGTCTCCAGCGGCAGGACATGCGGCCTGTATGTGGTCTCGTTGACCTGCTCCCAGAAACACCCGCCCTCCAGAGAGCCGGCGATCAGCCCGCCGCAGGGAAACAAGCTGGACGCCGCCCGCGGGACATAGCACAGAGACGCCACTGGACACCTGGAAACATCAAGACTACTATTAACTACTATTGTCCTAGTGGACCAGTGGTCGACCCTCTTAGACCACATACACACTAAGACAGCTAAAACTAAAAACATATCTTTTTTGACCTTCCATCCTCACCACGCCAGCATTTCACACTAAAAACTGACCTTTTCCAAAACTCTCTTCAAAGAAAATAAGTCTGAAAACACCTAAAAAGTGTGTGTGTGTGTGTGTGTGTGTGTGTGTGTGTGTGTGTGTGTGTGTGTGTGTGTGTACCTGGAGCGTAGCGGCTGCAGCTCCTGAACGTGTGTGCTGGTGTCTCTGGTGTCGTAGACGAGCACAGAGCCGTTGCTCAGACCTGCGTAGACGTAGTTACTGTTGTCCAAACACCAGCAGCAGCTCCATACAGGTTTACCTGCGTTATAGGTCTGAACCACCGTGTTGGTGAGCAGACTGCAGCACACACACGCACACGCATACACACGCACACACACACACACAGTCAGTCCACTTATCACATGATAACATCTTTCATTCCCATCACCTCTGAAATGAAATCCAATAATATATAAACTCATATTATTATTAAAAACACACAAGAAAAAACACAGTAAGGTTAGATGTCTCCCTGTGTGTGTGTGTGTGTGTGTGTGTGTTTGTGTGTAAGTGTGTGTACCTGGTCAGTTTGATGGTGTTGTCCAAAGCAGCAGAGAGCAGCAGACTGTCATTCTGTCTGTTGAAGGACAGACCTCGGATCTGTTTACTGTGGATGGGAACGTACTGACTCGCCTTCATGTTGACAACACTCACCTTCTTCACCCCACAACCTGAAGGAGGAGACAGAACCAGTGAGAGGGTGAGTCAAATAAGTGGAGGAAAGGCTCATATCATTGTGATGTCTGCACAAATCAGACACCATCATCTGGGTTTTTCCTGCTAGATCAAGTGTTTTAGTGTGTTTAAAGTGTGTCCTTAGGAGGGCGCTACAGCAAAGGCCGCGGGATCATTCAATTCTAGGGTTCACTCTCTGAGGAGCCAGAATATGCTCCATAAATGTAATGCCTATCTGTCGCACCGAAACAGGATGTGAATGCTTAAATCTGTCCGTCGTATGGTCTTAAATGGAAGAAAATGGAAACGGAGCGAATATTTGTAGGACAGAAGTGTAATGTGACCAAGTTTCATAGCAGTCTGTCTAGATACGTTGCTCTGGACCAAAGTGCTGCACTGAAAGGTGGATTAAACGATACTGCCGTCGTTAGGGCTGCTAATGTGCTGCTAATGTGCTGCTAATGACGGGCGTCTCACCAGGCACCAGTGTGGCGTGAGGGGACGGCTGCGAGGCCAGCAGGCAGCTCAGAGGTTCACAGTAGGATAAAACCCTGGAGCCTCCGGTCTGAGACACCAACACCGCCTTGGAGAAACTGTACTGGGCCGTCCTGGACTGAGACAGACCGAGGAGGAGTGAGGTTGACGCCGAGGAGGACGAGGATGAAGAGGAGGGAACTGAGCTTCTACCAGCCTGGGCCATCAGAGTCCTCAGCTCCTACACAGACAGGGAGAGAGAGGAGGGAAGGTTTTAACCAGAAGACATCAAGAGGAAGGACAGACATGTGAATGACAACAAGTTCACTGGATGTCTGTGCCAGTTTTTCAGTGATTCATTTTATCGGTTGATTAATTATCTATAGTTTATCTTTTTTTTTTTTTACCAATTGTTTAGTAAATACTGTCATGTATACATCAATCATGACACAAATAATGATAATAATATGTAAAAACCTACTTACTGTCATTACCCATCACATAATTTATTGTATTTTAAATGTATAAGATAATATACTGATTAGACTCAAACCCTGAAAAAGAAATTATTAATTAATTATTCCAGTGGCACCCTCCATAAAAATCCTTTTAGGATCCAGACTAAAGTGTACCGAAGGGACCTTTTGTCAGTCAGATTCACTTTAATCAGAACTATGAACAGAAAATAATAAAGTTTCAGGAAATTAGAAAAGGAACAGTTGTCGCCGATACCTGAAGCTCTTGTTGTGCTTGTCCATATTTGTTGGTGACAACCTGCAGTTTCAGTTTGTACTGAGCTGATTCCAGTTCAGCCTTTCTCCTCAGAGACTGCTCCTGCTCCAGAGACCTATATATATATACACACACACACACACACACACACACATGAAATGTTATATATGAATCAACCAATTACATTACTAACACTTTACTTACATAGTAACAAAGGTCAGGTTGTGTTGGTATTGCAGAAGAAATAAGACAGATGCATCAATGGTCGTTAGGACAACTTTCAATAAAATATTGCTAATAAATACACATATAATTCACATTTACTGCACTGCAAGATGGTTACAGCCAAAATTTTGCCAACCCCCTTTCAACCCTACAGGGGACGGGTGTTTGGCGCTAAAAGGGTCAACTTTGGGTGGAATATACTTAATAGTATAAAAGTATAGACTAACTCTTTCACTGAAGTTTCATCCAGCTGAAATGAAACTACCACATCTCATTAGCTTATCAGTGAAACAGAGAAAATATCACTCACTTCTTTAAGCTCTCTTGCTCGGAGTTGTCGAGCGCTCTCAGCTTTGGAGCGTACAGCAGAACGATGTCTGAGCGCTTTGCTTTCTTGTTGCACTGAAGAGAAACAACAGAAACACATCACACAAGTCCAGGTGTGACACACATGCTATGACACCAGAGGGGGAACTTTCTAACTTCCTGTTATTACAGTAACCTCACTGACCTGTGGACATTTAGCGGCCGGGCCCTGAGCTTTCAACCAGCGCTGGATGCAGGTGAAGCCGAAGAGATGTCCGCAGCGCAGAGCAGACAGTCTGTGTTCGCCCGCTGTTGTCCATGCTTCAAAGCAGATAGTGCAGTTGTCGCCTTCGCCCTCTTCGCCGTGCGACGACTGGACAGAAGCCGAGGCCACATGGACCGGCTACAGGTGGACATGATAAGAGTGTCAAGCTACATGGACACTAAAACATCATAAACTGTGTCATAAAATGTGATCAAATGTGACAATGGAAAACAAGCTAACCGACGAGTTAACTTCAGATACTAGTATTCGGTAAAATGTACTAATTAGCTGACCGTTAACTCCTTATTAGCATTATTACAGTGACTATTCATAATTTAAAAATAGCTCTAGCAAAATCTGTTCTCTGCAAGAAAATACAGAAAACTAGTACTAGAAAGAAGAGAGATGAAAAAGGTCTAAACATTACCTGGACATCCTGATTTTGAGCTTCTGTCCTCTCACCGTCTGCAACTGAACTGGAGTCTGAACACAGATGAAAAAAAGAAATCACACTTGACTCTCAGAACACAACACAGACTCTGTACTGGTCTGTGAAAACCAGTTAACAGCAAAGTAAATACAGGTTATACTCACTGGTTGGAACGGCTTCCTGTGGTTGTGCGTGTTGGGTGGAGACGTTGAGACGAGGACTAGCAGGCGGCACGGGGGGGTCAACAGGCTGCACAGCAGCAGGTGTGCCCTCTTCATCCCCCACCTCCTCCTCTTCCTCCTCCTCGTCAGACTCGCTGACCTCTGTGGTGCTCCCGGACTCGGGTTCAGCCACGCTGGCAGCCGGCGCTCGGAGAAGGAAGTCTGGAAAGCCTCTGGAGGGTGCTGCAGTCTGGCTGGGGTAGTGCACTCTGAGGCCCTGCCTGGAGCAGCACACACACACACACACACACACACACACACACACACACACACACACACACAAACACAAACACACACACACACACACAAAGGTTTAACATCAGGAAGACTCTGAAGTTTCTGACAAAATACAGCTGCTGAGGTGAGACTCGAGGGTCTGACACTGTGTAGAAAGCTTACAGCTGAACGGAGCTAAATGTACAGGGGATTAGATTAGATACAGCTATTTAAAAAATGGTATTATACTTTTCTCAAGAGTATGCAAGAGAAATATCAAAGTCACGAGGCATAAACCAAGCCTTTGTGCCTTAGCTGTGGGTACCTGAGTCTCCTCCGTATGGGTGCCCCCTGAGCTGCTGAAGGTGTGGATGCAGCGCTGCCCACCGCTCTCTGACTGAAAGCCCAGGTGGCAGGAAGCCTGGGCGGTGCACGAGATGCTGTCTGTCCTCCTTCATTGTCATCATCGTCATCCTCGTCCACTTCGGTGCTGCTGCCAGAGTCTGAGATTATGTGTGGTGCGTTGGCGTCCTCAGCTGCAGCAGCAACTGGCTGTCTGCTGCCTCTTCCCTGCATCTCCACAGGGGAGTCTACCTCCATGGCCTCCATCTGCACAGCAGCACAGTGGGAAAGAATACAGGTTAGACGGTTTAATCTTAGAGTTGATCTGCCAGCACATCGAGTCAGCAACCAGACAGAAGCCCAAGGCTTTGAGGAGTCACAGGTTAGCTAGTTCTGTCACAGTGTTCCTTCTTTAATTAAAAAACCCTTTTAGGTCTTAAGTTTAGATTTTATTCTGTAATGTGTTTAGATGTATTTCTTTAATTGTAATTAATGTCTTTAACAGTGTGTTTTTTTGTGGTGTTTGAATGACCTGATGTTTGACTAATACATTTTACAAATGTTTGTTTGCACTTTATGAAGCACCTTGAAACCTTGTTAAGAAAAGTGGTACAAAAAAAGATTATATTATATTATTGTTGTTATTATTATTATTATTATTATTATTATAGTCTTAGTACATTTAACTGTTACTCCTGCTGCTATTTAACACACCCTCTTAAAGCTGTAGTCCTGATTTTCATGTTGACATGATATTGCCACACTTGTTGATCCTGCTCCACAACCAGGAGGACAGGGAAAGTCTGCTTTTGGGATTGATGAAGTGTAACACACTATAATTTAAGGTCACTCTGCATTATCATCTTGGAGACAAACATTTCTTCCTCCGTCTTTGAAAGTGGAAGTAAAAAGTTATTTTCAGTATAACAAGAAGCTGCAGGAGCCTCACTGCAATGGAGAACTGGGGACAAATCTACCCTGGTTCATTTCTGCACACTGGACGGTAAGGATGCAATTACACGTATACAGATAATTAACAAGTCTTTAGCAGACAACCAACCAGCTGTTCTTCACAACGCTTCTGAATACCTCAACAGGTGCTCTCACAGTGGAGCCAAATCCAAATTACAATCCAACTAGCTGCAGAAAGTCAAAAGTTACACAACCTGCATGTTGTGCTAACTAGCTAGCTAGTGTTGCTTGGCACAGTATACAGTTTTAGAGGAGACAACCCGCCCCGCTGAGTATGGCTGTGTCGGACTGTCAACCGACAAACAAATTTCGTTTATAATGTATTAATCTATCTGTTATCTGTGGTGTCAAATACCTCCCGCTGCTCTCCTCAGGACCAGGTGTTGCGTTCTTCGGCTAAGCACTGAACTAGAGACCGAGGTGGCCGAGGCCTCCAAATAAAAACAGAGCTAACAGCAGCTCCTTGATTCAGTACAAACGTTAGTAAACATGATTTTTAATGTGGCTTCTTAGTATATAAGCAACGTTATAGAATAACATAGAATAACAAAAAATCGATTCTGTTCTGATCCCCAGGTAACCACGGACGCTTGAGATAAAATTAGCTAGAACTGGTGAGGCTGTAAGGCTGTCAACATGCGTTTAATACCTTCAATCGCCCTTCTATTAAAGTCAATTAGCGAATCAAAGTCAATTTATATTAACAATAGTGTTGTTGCTGCAAAAACACGCAGGACATTAGTTAGCTTGCTTGGCTCGTTAGCGCGGCTAGCTTGTTAGGTAACCGACTTGGCTCTGCTCGGGATGTAGCAGCAGCGCGGTGCGAAGCGGACACCTACATGTGTGGAAGTGAAGATTTAACAGCTGCCGATCCCGCTCTGGAAGATCACACAAGGTAACAACATGGCTCCGAAGAAACAAATCAAACGGCTTGTGGTGGGTTTGTGGGCTACTTCCAGTTCACACAAGAGTGTCAACGCAGTCGGGTCCCGCGGTCAGGGATCGAATCTCCCGGCGCCAGTTCACTCTGCCCGCCCCATCCTGCCGCAACGTCACCGCCGAAGATCGTATGTTGGAAAGATGAATCATACGAGAGGCTACTGGAAGTCACAGGTGGAAGAATTAATTTGGAGAAGATCCTGGTTTTTGTATTATAAATCATAATCAACTTTATTGGCCAATTATGTGTACATGCACATAAAAGGCATTTGAATCTGTTTTTTTTCCCCATTGCTCTTAATGTACTTACACAGGAATACATAACAGCTAAGAACAAGAACAACAAAGCTGGACAAATAAAGTAAAATAATAGTAATTTTTAGTAATCTTTGTAATTCAAATCTATCCAGTGAATTATTTCATCTCAATGTGGATGAAGATATCTGTGTCTGTCTTTGTGGACTTTTATTTTGTTGTGTGTGAAATAACAATTACATTTTGGTCTGATTCAAATTCTCATGTTTTCAGTGCCACTTATGTTAAACACAACTTTAGCCTTTAAAATGTCAACATGACCAGTGGTGGAAGCATTTGAAATGTTACTTGAGTAAAAGCACAAAAGTACCAGCATAAAAATATACTTAAAGTACCAAAAGTAAAAATACTAATTATGCCGAATGTTTTTAAATTATTGATGCAGTCGTGTCTACATCTCTTTAATGTTGCAGCTGGTAAAATTGGACTTAATATACTGCCCAGCAGCTTATGAATTTCCACTATGGGATCAATAAAGTCTTATCTAAACCTGTAATAATACATCATCATAATTTACAAGGTATTTTTATTGTAGCTGGCGATTTTAACCAAACAAACCTCAGAACCGTCTTACCTAAATTCCACCGGCATGTCCTCACCCCCAGCAGGGGAAGCAACGCCCTGGACCAAGACTAAGAGTGGTGATGCTGTCACTAAACATTTTGCTGATATCTTAAGTGAGGTACGTGTGCCTAAAATCACACTGATGCTGGAAAGGAATGTTCTGGTAAACAGTTTCAATCTGTAGCTGTTATTCTTCCCCACTAAAGGGTGTTCATTGCACTTTAACACAAATTATGCCTGAAATCAAGCAGTGACTTTTTGGACAGATATTGGAAGCAAAAATCCTTGATTTCAAGGGTGCATTGAAAGGAGTAAGAGAAGGACAAGTCAAGGAGGTTTTGTTGGTTTGTTTATTGTTTTTATTTGGCAGATTTTAACATGTAAACCTCACTCCTCATGTTGCATCACACAACTTTTATTCGCAGAGAGAATTTGTGGTGAACATGAAGGCTAAAATATAGAATTAAACTTGAACAAAAAAGAACTACATGAAACATGTAATTGGTATTTTCTAAGAGTTTGAAAATGTGATTGAGTTGGTGGAGGTGGAGGCCTTTTCAGTTTGATGAGATGGAGTTACAAGAACTAGTGTTAGTGACAAGTCTGTACCTGTATTGTCATCTGTGGGCTCTCCACGTTACCCTGAAATTACCTCCTCAGCAGGTGCTTGAGCTCCTTAACATATAATCATTAAAAAAACATTTCAAGTTACCATGCTGTTAGAACAACACACAAAAATTGTAAGAAGATGCATAAGAAGTTTGATTTTTGCAAACAAATCCCTGGTTTGAACAATATAAGATGCTTATCCAACTGAAATGCAAACGTATGGCTTCTAGTGCCTTGTAAACCTTTTGTGTGGATTATATAGACGTTTTCAGCACGTTACAGGCCAGTTTTATGGCTTTAATTGTATTTCCTCTCCTCCTTCTCCTCTAACTGCGCCACCACGCTGCGCAGTTTATCCACCAGCACTGTAGAAGAGAAAGATAGTCACGGTATCAGTAGTATTGTTATTGTTAGAGACATTTTTTGTGAGTATATTTTTCACAATTACTGAAAAAATATTTTTTTTTCTTTTGATTTATGAATGAACAACAATTTGTGTGATTTTTATTTGTATCTATTACGCTTAATTATAAGATATTGATCACCAGTGATCGAAGGAAGGAGTGGAACAGAGTTTACGTGAGCAAACATGTCGGAGATGTGTTTGACTTCACATTAGAGTCAGCTGTTAGGGGTTAGATACCTTTTACAGTGTAAACAGTCAAAACAACAACTGTCTCCATAAAGACTTTAAAATTCTACACTGAAACCTGTTCAGACTCATTTGTAAGTCAGCGTCCGTAAGATACATTCTCTAAATGTACCTTAAAGTTAACACATGGTGATGTCAGTGATTGTGAGTTACCTCCCGCTGATGGTCTCTGGAAGCTATCATGGGCTCGACAGGCGTTGATCAGATGTCCCAGTGGTTCAGGACAGTCGTCAGGGAGTGGCTCCTGAAATTTCTCTTCACACACTTTCTTATAGATTTCATGATCTGGCAAACCTGGAAGAAAAGTTTAGTTTAGTCGTATTTTTAGCCATGCTAGTGGCGTGGCTCTCGGGATGTCGGTCTGACGGTCAGTCCACCGCTTTGGTTCAGACTGAAATGTCTCAGTTGGTAAGTATCGGATGGATTGCCATTTTGTACAGACATTCATGGTCACCAGAAGATGAATGCCAGGGTGACCACCTGACTTTTCATATAGCGCCATCATCAGGTCAATATTTCAATGTGTCTAACACTTTGGTTTATGACCAAACGCCTGCAAAACTAATGACTTTCCCATCAGCCTCAGCTGTACTCTGTGTTTAGTGCTAATTAGCAAATGTTAGCATGCTAACAAGCCAAACTAAGATGGTGATCATGATAAATATTACATCAGCATGTTAGCATGCTGGTTTATTTAACAGTCACCATTTACAATTAAAAACAATTAAATCAGACATAACTTTCAGCTAATCTGTATCTGCTGTGTGGGATGCAAAACCAATGCAGTGAAGCCAAACAATACAGTACAGTCCAATGTAATAAATAGCAACTTATTGAGGAGCTGTACATTTAAAATGATGAGAAATATTTGAAATTAAACTTCAGCTTCAGCAGCATTTATCGTTGGATCACCTGATTTCTTGGACAGACTTTAAATCTGACTATTGACTATTCCTGTACCTGCAGTGGTAAGATTTAAGTGAATTGTGGATCCTTAAGCTTAACTTTGCTTTTATGCCATATTGTTATGTAAGATTATATCTAATACTCTAATGCTGGTTTAATTCCCTTTTTTTAACCTTTCATAATTTCATCCATATCCTTTATTTGCAGTGTTATAAGTTTTGATGTTTGTTTAAATGTTGGATTTTTGCCTTCTATATTGATGATTATAAATTACTGTTTCTAACAGGCAACTTCAAGATGGCAAATTATGTCCCTTTGAACCCATTTTAAGCAACATGACTTCATGCTGACTACAGCCGCTGTTCTCTGTGAAAACTTCCAACTTTTAACAGCTGCCCCTCAAGTTTAAAGGAGGCGAGTATTTGATGCTAAAACCAGTAAGTTTAGGGTTGGATGCTGATTTCTGTGTTCTGCAGATACGCACCTTCAAAAGGTCTCCTACGGGTCGTAACCTCCCACAGGACGATTCCAAAGCTGAAACACAACATTTACAAGTTAATGAGGATCATTTTTTTATTCATCTCCACTGAAAAATGTGTTTTACTTCTTGCTGCTTCACTGTGCAGAGTTTTCACATTCATCTGCTGAAGGAGGAAAGTTTCTCTGTTTTCCTTAAATCTCAGTTGTTGTTTTTTTGACATCACAAGTTTGGAGCTAATCAAGGGTCCAGTATGAAACTTAAACAGTGTGATGTGGAAACTTGAAGCCTCCAGCGCACAAACACTGAGAATGGACTTTTCAGTGAAGTAGGAGACATTTTGCGTCCAGCAGTTAAACTTTTGTAATGAACAACAACAATAATGACAAATTTGATTTTAAGTGCCTTTCATGTAACACAAAGACACTTAACATACAGAAATCAAGCAAAAAAACTATATAAACCAGGTTGCCAGGTTTGTGTTTATCCCCTCCAGCAGGACACTTATTTTGTCTTTTTACCTCTTTTATTCATCATGAAGAGCCCATCATGAAGAAACACCTACCTTTTAGAAAACAGCTACAGTGCATCTGGACCAAAATTATATTTATTAGCAACTAAACAGAATTTATAACTGCAGACCTGATGGCTTATTCGAAAGCAAAAAAGCAATGAGCATTTACTAATGAATCACCAACACTGACAACTTTCTTATTACCAAATAGAAATGATAAATACCAGTCAAAATGATTTTTCACAACATGCCAAACCAAAACATGTACTTATTAAGGGCTTATAACTGATCTATACAGCATTAGTAAATGATTTATAAACCCTTAATAAATGGTGACTCATTAGAAAGCGGCCCCACATAATTGAACAAAAACAAACATGCATTGTAGGTGTTGAGCAGCTGAGCAGAGTGACTCCTGGCTGGTTTCTGACCTGTACATCTCACACTTTTTGCTGTAAACGTGGTTGATGTTGTTGAGCGTCTGCGGAGAGGAGTAGCACAGGGACCGGATCTCTTTGTCCCGTGTTGACTTTTTCAGCGACGTCTCGGTCTTTGCCAGTTCAAACCCTCCCAGCTGAAAACAACACCACCAACAAGAAATTAATTTTCACCAACCCCTTAAATCCAACTTTTAATGGGCCCTCAGCAATCCCAGCATGCATTGCGCTCAGTACCTTCACTCTGTAGCCTTCAGCCACCAGGAACTTGCTGCTGTTGATGCATCCATGGACCTTGGATTTTTCTTCTGTCTGGTGCAGTCTGAGAGACAACAGTGATAATCATCATGATGGTACCTTAAATAATAAATCAAACAGATAGAATTTTATTTAAAGCTGCACCAGTCAATCTTTTTTATATTGTCATTTAATCAAATGAGTGAGAAGGGGTTGCCTGTAGTTCTGAACTCAGAGCCTCTTTAGTTCCTTGTGTTGGGTTTTGAGCAGGTTTTGCGTTCAGTCTCAGTGTTTCCAGCAGCAGCAGGAAGCAGTTTTCAAGCTGTGATAAAGCCACTGTACACTACCTGCCCAGCACCACACAGCAGGCAGACACAGTTAGAGACTAGCTGGTGAAGAAAGGGGAGCATTTGAATTTGTCAATGAACCAGACATATAACTAAACACTGTAGGCTGACCGGTAGAGTCCTTGTGCTGCGTCCAGACACATACGAGCTTTCCTGGTCCAGGACAGTCTGCAATCGGAGTCCAGAACCTGACGGAGACTTCCCTTCTCACAGTACTCCATGATGATGAGGAACTGAGGGTCTGGTCCTACAGGCAGCCACAAGGATACATCACATGACTATAAATTTAAAGCTGCTCTGCGCCTGATATTTACAAGCTGCAGATCACTCACCTTCCTCATCCTGGACGCAGATTCCAAACATTCGCAGGATGTTGGGCGACTCAAATCGCTTCATGGTTTCAACTTCCTTATTGAAAACAGACCGCACCTCCCTACATATGGAGAAAATGTTTATGTTGACAACCAATATGGGACAGCTACGGTATGTCACATACTTATACATACTAATACACAGCTCAAATATAATTCAGCAGTCACTGATGGTGTTGGAAGAAGAGCTTTTACTGCAGCTGCTCTTCACCCTTTAAACATCCACCATCACTTTTAGCTCGTGGTCACAACAGGAAGTGGAGGAGGGAAGTTTCTTGTAGAGTTGACACAGTTTTTGTGGCCACAGTCCTATCAGCTCTCAGCAGCGGTAAGTATTTAGATCTTTTACTTAAGTAAAAGTAGCACCGCAGTGTAGAAAGTCCTACATTCAAAATTTTGACTTTCTACACTGTGTGGTGACTTGCAGGATGAAGTAAGAGTACCAAAATTAAAGTGCTCACCATGCAGAATGGTCCATTTCTGAATAGTGTATATCACATTATGATTATAATGACTGATGCATTAATACGCTCATCACTTTAATGTTGCAGCTGGTAAAGCTGGAGCTCATTTTAATGACTTTACTCTGCTCACTTTCTCGCCTCTGCACAGCTGACCAATCACTGCGTGAAGTGGGCGTGAATGTTGGATTGTCGGTTCTGGAAAGTTACAGACATTGATGGACACAAGCTGCTAGTATAGTCAGTCAGAACGGCTTCGCGGATGGTTGAAGAAGCTCAGAAACCCCCTCCCTCCACACCTTTCCAACGTCTGATACACAGCTTTTCACTTTTCATGTGAACAACCAAGTTCCACACTATGAATGTCTTCCAGGAGGGACTGTCTGAAAATGTGTCATATTTAAACAAGTTAGCTTTTTACCTAGCCTTCCAATGTGGTCTTTTGGATCAGTAATAGACACTTTTGCCTTCCGACATGGTCGGAGAACAAATTATATGAAGCATAACCCCGCCCACAGGTGTGGTGGGAGGAGGTTTCCGAAGGTATTCTGCCGTCCGACAAGCAGTTCTGAGGAAGCAAACAAGCGCAAGTATGAACGGGGCAAGAAGCGCATGGTTGACAATAACATTTCAGTTTTAATGCTGAATTGCGTTGCAGCAGGGCTTTGCAATCTGTACAGCATGCAACACCAACACCAACCCAAAAAAAACCTTTAGCCTCAGGAAGAGAAAGGATCCCTCCACCAGTTTGTCTTTTAATGGATGCTTGAAAACATTGAGTCTACACGTGAATTCAAGCCTCTGGGATGGCAGATAATGGTTGACTCTGATTGACTTTATGCAGGCAGAAATGATGATGGTAAGAAAAAAGTATTGAAATGTGGCACAGACCTTGGGCTAGTGTTCACAGGGTCAATGTATCTCTTGATGGCCACCATGAACCCGTGGTACTCTCCTCTGTAGACCTCTGAGGTTGATGTTATCATGAAGGGCTCTTTGGGATATTCGTACTTCACCTCGTCAGGTTTGATCACCCGGATGACCTCATCAGTGACGCTGGGCTTATTCACTGTAAAAACACACGGTCACAAGATATTTTTTTAGTTTAGCTCAGTAGAAAAGGTCAGACTCATTTGCATAGGGTCTCACGCCCCCATTACACCACCTCATTTGCATATGAACTGGATGAAATCACAATTACGTGATTATGTGAGAAACACATACCGTCAGAGTTATACCGGTCAAAAAGCACCAAAAACCGCACATACTTTAAATTTGTTAGAGGGTGATAATTTTAACATCTAGTCAATTGTGTCTAAATCGTATAAAAAAATATTTTTGGTCTTTGCTGCCAACATTTTACATTTTTGTTTTACATTTATTTTCATAATATTAGTACATATTAGACATTGTCATATGTGGAAGTGTCTTCAAGTCTCTGTGTTTGTATTGGTTCACATAACGAAGAAATGTCGCCACACAAAAGGAAAATAAACTGCGTCCGTTGTCAGTGGAATAACCTGTGATCAACTCTGTGATGAGCAAAAGGTCAAAACAAAAACAATATGTATGTATTGCTCTGTGGCGTATGTATTAAATATGTATTGCACTCGTGACATTTAAGGAATAAATAATGAGGTAGTAGTTGCTGGCTGTGTAGTGAACCAACACACACACACATGGAACAGCTTTGATTCAAGTAAACGTGCTCAGAAAGAAAAACTATTTTACAGGTTATAACATGTTTGAACTGGTTTTGCTCAAGGTGTTGTATTGTGATTGTGCTGAGACACTATGTGCATTACGTAGGCTACACTCACTGTCAGTCTCAGCCACTCTTGTAATGAAGAACTGCATTAAGAATCCGATGCACTCAGGATAAATGAGAGGAATACACTGTTGGAGTTACAGGAAGTTGTGAGTGTTTTTAGACATGGAAAAAATCAAATCCACTACATTAAAGTTTCATCTTATCTCATTATCTTATTCTATTCCAGACAACGTGAGCTGAGGAAACTGTTGGATGAAACAGGAAAAGAAGCAACACATCTACATCAGTATGACAGCTACTTCTACTGCAACAGCTTCTACTTGCTGCAATAACAATAGTAATGCAGTAGCTTGTGTATTTGTAGATTTGTAGTAGATTTCGTAACAAATGTCCAACAAAATCTTGCTGCCTTATATTAAAGTGTTTTGGTGTACTCACAGAGCTCCACAACCTTTATCACGTTGATTTTAACAAGTTCGAATTCTTTCAGCATGGCCTCTGTTTTCTCCTTCTGGACCCTCATGTAGTCCAGGAGCACTGAGGAACAAACAAACACTGATGAAGGAAAGTCAGTCAGACACTGAATCCTGTCCAGCCTCTCTGCTCTCACACAGGGACGTCAGCTTATTGAGCTCTGACTGAATCTCACATCTTACATCAGATCTGGTCACAGTGAGAAACAGATTCAAATTTGGTTAAATGCATTTTGTCTCGTGTCGGTGAGGAGCAAGCGGGACGACAAGGTTCAGGAACTGCAGAAGTTTCCTGTGTTTTCTTTCCCACCACACTTCAAGGGTGAAGTAGGAGGAAGTTGATGATATTCAGAAATGGTGTTTGTGTAACATTCTTGCATTTGAACAATTCTTCTGTTACTTCCGTTAGTTTGACCAAATGAGGAGTGTTGTGAAGCTTTTGGTTGACCTATTAAAGATTCTCAACACATCTTACTTCTATCAAACAAAATGTGTTGCAGTGCTTCTGTTTGACCAATCTAACAATATACGATAGCTTACATTTGCCCAGTAAAGGCACAATTCTTTTTAAATCTTGCTTTTAACCATTCAGCAAAGTTCTGTGCCGCAAACTCCACCTCAGTAGTCTGCAGCCTAGTTAAAAGTACAACTTCAGTTGTGTGTTATTTGTTTTCTGAGAATAGAGCTACTGTAATGCCGCATTCATGTCACATTGAAACTCTTGTAATTACCAGTTTTTGACTGTCAACATCCAAGTTGTAATGTGACCAGGAAACTCAGATTTTTCTAAAACTTTCAGTATATCTGAGCTGGCAGCAAACAAACATGGACTCATGTCTGCCAAAGTCCATCTTTAAGGTACTTAAAACCCACATTTAATGGACAAAGTGCTACATTATCAATGCACAGTATTATGAACTTAAGCTTTTGCATTTTTAACCATCTGAAAACAATGTGCATATAATTTATTCTAATGCACCTGATTAATATTCCTCTAAGCATTCAAGTTTTAAACATTCAAACTACAAGAACAAAGTTAAGGTCATGAAGACCTGGTTCCTGTTGTCTTTACAAAGGCAACATCAGTTTGCCTCACATGTCTTCAGCTCTGCGTCGTCCTCCCTCCCGTCCACCTCGTCTTCTTTCTCTCTGGAGGCCAGTTCAAACACCTGGTACAGCATGTTCCCCTGCTCCACCTGCAGAGCTCCAGACAGGACCTGGAAGGCATCATTGAGACGTTCGTTTACACTGTCGAACTCGTCTCCGTGGCTGCTGGATTTCAGGATGCGCTCCACCCATTTGGCCGCAGTGTATTTCTTGATGAGCTCCTGCGCTGATCTCAGAGTGATGCAGAGTTCCTGGAGAGCTTTTTCTACGTTGGCAGAGGTTTGTTCCAGCTCCCTCTGTTTGATGGACCTCACCAGCTCCTCCAGGGCTTTGACTCGGTGACCAACACGACGGCAGCGCTTCTTGTTGGCCTTCACATTCTCAACCAGGGTGTAGATCTGAGAGGCGATGGACAGGATGGGATCTACGAGGTCCATGACCAGCTGGAGAGACAGAGAGGAAGTTGGCTTATATGAGAATGAAATGGTATAAATCAGAGCCAATTAATTCAAATTTAAAGGTATGATATGTAACTTTTCCGCATTAAAATGTCTAAAAAACAACGGGACCTATGTTATATATTTTGTTGAGTTGTGTACTTTCCTCATCCCAAATGTTTCCAAAAACAAAACAAAATCCGTAATTTGAATCAAGGTAACGGTGCGTTACATTTGGTCGACTGTCAATGCCGTAATATCCCATTTGCGCATGCTCAGCGTTATAAATTTACTTTTTATCCAGTTTTAAGCCACATTTTTACAATACACTTTTTAGATCTTGGACGTTTATAACTATATATTTTAACCAGATGAAAGATTTTAATCATCATATGTCTGGATCTTTAATTATCAGAGAAACAAGCTGCGCAAACGTCAGTGGCAGCTCGGCTCGCAGCCCCTCCTGTGTCTGTCGAACAGCATCGGAGAAACACTGATCTTTAACATGAAACTGCTTTATTCTGTGTTTTTTACCGGTTTTAATCACCTGGTCTATTTGTTTCGAAGAGGAGGAGAAGTCTGCAGATGATTCGGTTCCCAGTAAAAACCTCCTGAACAGTAATCACTGAAGGAGAAGCTGACTGAGGATTCATTTTGGGGTGCATCACAGACAATATGGTGCCTCTAGTAAAAAAAAAGACCCCGCGACTCTGGAATATCTGCAGACATCACTGTGAGCAGTTTTCACGACAGAACAGGTCTGTAATTATCAGCAACTGGCTCTGTATTGAACTGGGCTGACATGAATTTAATTAAAGGGACGTTATCGGCACTCAGGTGAACTGAGCTGATGTTATGTGAAGTTATGTGCAGAGAAGATTTCCCACGGGAACGTCTCTCTCCAAATCCAATCAGGGAGGCCTGTAATGCTGAGCTGTCCTTTCAGGTGAGCGAGGAGACAGTCCATCAATAATTCATGCTGTCACTGTAAAATATCGCTGAGTCACTCTTGATATGTGGCTTTGAAAAATTGAACAGTTTGCAAATTTGTGTCACATTTTACTACCAAAAACAAAACCAAAGTTGATGTTGGAATAAAAATGTAATATTACACTGGAGATGATTGTCTTAAAACAAAATGTCCACTCTGCATGTTTGCTACCAGTAGATTCTCCTTTTTCAGATAGCTTTAGACTGAAATGGGAAGAAGGAATTGGAAGGACTATTTCTCATGATATTTGGGAGAAAGGGCGTCAACATATACATATACACAATACTCCAATCAATCAATAAATAAAACTACTCAAAATGTACCCATGTTTTATTCTACAACTACAAGAGTCTGAGGCTGTACTACGGCACAATGATGATGCTAACACGCTGGTGCTTAGCATGCGTAATGTTTACCATGTTCACCTTTTAGCATGTGAGCATGTTAACATTTGCTAATTAGCAGTAAATAACACAACACAACAAAGCAAGCTGCTCAATAAAAATAAAATGTAGTACTCAGTAAAACCCTACTGTGTAGTAACTGTAGTTAAAGCCACTGTATGTGAGTATGTATTGATATCTTGTTTGTCTGATTTGTTCTTTATTTGTTTGGTAGGTAAATACTTGTTTTTGTTTAATCTGGACAGTTTTTTCTTTCTTCTCTCCCTCTGTCCATTCATTCAAATGAGCAGGTAAACTCCACCTTAAACCCAAACCAGGAGCCTCTCCTCAAACATTCATGTTGGAAGGTGAACGCAAGAGAGGTAATTATCGCTCTCTGACACCCTGGAGGGAATAACATGCCTTTGTGTTTGTGTCAGTTCTCACCAGGTTCACCCAGTGGCAGATCAAATCTCAGGGTGGGTCCCTGTGTGAAATGTTTGTCTTCAGCAAAACTGCAAACCAGCGTTACAATAAAGCTTGTTGTAAAGAACTACTGTAGAGAAATGACTAATTTTACTCCTGATGTATACAATCTGAATCTGCAGCTGACTAACCTGCTCACAGAGTCGACAACAACAGGACACACAAAGAGCTGTCAGCAGAGGAGATTACTGTAGAGACGATCAAAAACACAAAGATTATTTACCTGTAGGTGGATCTCAATGACAGCTTCCCGTGTCAACCCAGGTATACGTTGCGTGAGTTTGCTGGCAGAAAATGAAACTGCCTCTGTAGCCTTTAGGTCCTCCCTCTGCTCCTCACTACTTCCTGTTCCTCTCTGACAGTTACAGTCCTTCCCCCCACTGAGTGTTTTTCATGCTCCTCTGCTATGACGTCCAGGGTTTATTTATCTTGTCCTTAAAGCAGAAGCATAACTCACTGCAGGGGGGCGGAGGTGCAGAGCACAAGAGGTCTGAAGGGTTCATGACTATCTGTTATATTGATTATCTGTCAGGCTGGCTGGCAGTGCGGTGTGGTGGAGGAAGTATTCAGGTTTTTACTTAAGTAAAAGTACTAATACCACATTAAAAAATGCTCTGTTACAAGTAAATGTCCTGCATTGAAAATGTTACTTAAGTAAAAGTATGTATATACTTAAAGTGTTAAAAGTAAAAGTAGGAAAATGCCCTCTGTGACTGTTATACTCTTATACAGTATATCATCGGATTATTATTACTCATGCATTAATGTAAAAGCAAACTGACTGTTTGATTTGTAAATATTTTGAAAATAGTGAGAAGTGAGCCCACAGAGCCCAAAGTGACACAGTCCAAACCTCAATATAATTAACAATACATTACAATTATTACAATAAATAAAAGGAAAAGCACAAAAAACAACACAGACTATCTCTATCTACTTGTTTAGCACATATCATACACAGAGACATACGCATTTTTCATATAAAACATGACAAACCTGCTAACGGGTCTTTAACATGCGCTTGATGGCTACATGTTATATGATGCTAAAGCCTGAGGCTAAAGCTAAAGTCAGCTTTGTCACCTGTTGATGATCCGTGTAGAGGGCATAGAAATAAAGGAGCAGCATTGAACTTATAGATATACATAATAAGTTACTTGCACAAAGAACACAAAGTTTACATTTGCGCTTTATTATTTTCATTCACAATTGATGATTGAATGTTGATACCACACAGGCCAAATGTATTAGTTTACCTTCAACTTAACTGAAACATCCAATTTCTTTTTGACAGCAGGGCAACGAGACGGTAAAAGTCTGTTTTATCTGGGCCGGTGAATGCACTCTAGACCTCATAGAATTATATAGTTTAATGAATGCTGCCAATAAAACAATAAACCTTCAAGCTTCAAGCCTTCAACCTGCAGAGACCAACCTGTGCAGGACAAAGACCCTGTTTGTGTCCAGTGGGATGTGAACTGAAGGAGTTTAATATCTTTGGTCTAAATCTGTGATGTGTCTGACTATAAATGACGCCTAGAGGAGAGACAGATGATAACTTATCAGCCAGATAAAACGTCTTTTCTTTGACTTTCTTTCATGCACACACATACCTGCATTAAGACAGGCAGTTTGCATCGGCATCCACTTTACAGTAAGTAATCATTTCCTCTCGATATATGAATTAACTTAAGCTCCTGTTAGAACCTGTTAGTTAGTAGGAGCCTCAATGTGACCACTGATAGTTCTACATGTAGTATTTGTGTAATTTGAACTGCAGCAACCACCTGTGGTTGACGGGGAGGTCTGCAACATTAGCTGAACTCAGTTGATGGACTTTCCATCCAGTTCCAGTTCTAGTTTTTTCCCCATCAGTATCAACAAGGACATCTGAGCACTGTTTATATTTCAGTTTGGTTAAGTTTTAGTGATTTTTTTAGTCAGGTAGCGATGCACAATAAAAAGTACAGGCACAGTACTCATGTGGGCAAAAATCAGGAGCCAAATACTCCTTCCCAGTGAGTACCAGCCCATTCAAGCTCTGGGGAAACTGTGGATACCCCCAAAGATTGCTGCTGGCAGTGGGACTGTTTGTACTGAAAAGAAACATACCATCAATTCAGCACACAAGGCAGTTCAGTTAGATGCATTTTGATGTTGAAAATGAAAAAAAAAAAAATGTTCAATGGATGGAAACTGAGGTTTTCCTTTTTTTTTTGATTTTTCTCACTAGTAGGGATAAAAGCTAAGTTTGTTCTGAGGGTGGCATCTGAGAAAAGGCCACATAGCTTCTAAATTAAAAGGGCTAATTCTCCATATGGTGGCCATTTTAGGACATTTCATGTCCTAACATCTAGCAGTTGCTGTTTTATGTTATTCAGGTGTAATATTTGTACTTTTGTTACTGTTAAATTAGTTTTTTTCTCTTTTCCTTTTGTTGCTGTTCTTAACTCTTCCCCTGAAAGGCACTTCACATTTATCACTTGAAAACTAATCAAACAAAGAAGAAAGAAGCAGAATATTAGGTGTTTATGTATATGTATGTGTTTATGTAATATTAGGTATATTATGGTGCACTTTTGAAGCTCAGTTCAGAAGTTAATTTCATCTCAGTTCCATCTTCAGTTCAGGTTATCTTGTCTTTGATTATATTCAGCAAGTCATGTCAATTTTATTTATACAGCCTAATATCACAAATTTTCCTCAAAGGGTTTTACAATCTGTACAGCAGATTAATGTCCATTTGGTTCCGCGCTAACTGCCTCCCTGTCTCTCCAGCTGATCATGGAGGTCATTAAACCTTTCTGGAACATCTACAACATGTATGACAGGATGAAGACCAATAATGAGCAGTGCTTTAAATTCTTCCTGAGACTACAAGCCCTGGAGAAACTGGTGTTTTCCCACAAACTGAAGGAGCCAGACCAACTCTCTGATGATGTGAACGAAGCTTTGGAGAAACTCAACATGGTTCTGTCATCAGCTGGTGAGCTGTTGGGGAAACTGAACAAGACACACATGTTGACTCAGATGGTCAAATCCAGCGACTACAAATTGGAGTTCGACAAACTGAACACAAGTCTCAGCGACGCCTGCGTGACTCTGTTTGGGGCTCTGCATGTCTATCAGGGGGACAAGCTGGATGAGCAGGAGATGAGGCTTGATGAGCAGGAGAATAAACTGCATGAGCAGGAGAACATGCTAGCTGAACAGGAGAATAAGTTGCATGTGCAGGAGAGGAAGCTGGCTGAGCAGGAGAACAAGCTAGCACAGCAGGAGGACCTACTGCAAAGAGTGAAATCAAAGCTAGATAATGAAAGTAAAGGGTACTATTGTATTCTGCAATAAAGAAGAGCAGAGTCATAGCCTTTGTCATGTTATTGAGTGCTAACAAAATTTTGAAAATTGTAATAACAAGATTCTTTAATTTTACCCATCAAGTTCAGTAGTAGACACTCATCAAGCTGAGATAAGACAGAACCCTCCATGTCAGACTTTAATGATCAACATTTAAACTATTAAAATGCAGTTTTCGTGCAAAGTAAATGTGTACCAGAATCATAGAAATGCTTCAATCAATCACAGAGATGCCTCATAGTTTGCATATGATTTGTACCTTTAAAACCTAAGGAATATTAATGTAAATGGTTTTATCCACGCAATAGATTAAGATCCTAAAATGATCCAGCTCTGTATCAGGCTCATTTTATGTTCCATGTGTAGGCCTCCATGTATTTTTCTTTGATAATTTTATGGGTCTTAATTGCCAGGTATGGTTTCTTTATGAATGCTATAATATAATGTACTATTCATAACCAATAAAACCAGTTATTGGATTTTGCATTTACATCAAAATTTTCTTAAAATAAATAAATAAATAAATAGCATGTGCAGCTAGTGGTGGAGTCCAAATACAACAAGACTACGAGTCTACAGCAATGCTAGCGGCTCTGTCAGGCTGTGCTTAGCTAGAGGGGTGCTTTGAGCTAAATGCTAGAGTCAGCATGCTAATATGCTCAAAAGGACAAAGCTAACATTTGCTAACTCATCCTCTGGGAAGCATGAATGTCTGTAATAAAGTCTGTGCCAATCCAACAAGTAGATGAGGTATTACACTAGATAAGTGAAAACTTTGACCAGCTGGTGGCTCCAGAGGAAAACTCAAATCACCAAAGTCAGTAATATTCGTCCTCTGGACATCATGAATGTTTGTACATTGATGATGATTTTCACGGCAATCCATCCAATAGTCGTTGAGCTACTAGTTGTTTTGTGGCACCAAATAATATAAAAAAAAATAGCTGTAACAGTAACTCACTAGCAAAGAGACTGGTCTTGTGTAATGCAGAGTATAATTGATGTCCATAATCAATAATAACAGCTGTGTTGTTCAGCTCAAAGTCCACAAGATGGTGCTGCGAGTCATTTCTGATCAGTGCCCTGGCTGACTTGTCAAAAATACACATTTCCTGCAGGAGGAGACCATGTAAATGATAATGTGACCATAATTTGCTGTTACAGCTCAATAAAAATTGGGGAAAAAAATAATCATACATTAAAGACAGCTCATGTATGTTACCGGCAAACTTTAGAAAACAGAGGAACTGTTTTGTCAGTTAAGGAGAGATAAATCTGAAGTCCTGTAGGTTGCTTGCGGACAACCGATCAAGTGCCATTTGCTGAAGAAGTCTGTGGGATACAGTTGAAAGCTACAGGAATATCTTGGGAAGTGAACCTTGTGTTTGGAATATTTCATCAGAGGTATATTTTTCCCGAGGTCAAAAATGAATCTCCACGCAAGTATTGGGGTTACTGGTTGCTCCTGTAATAAAGAACAACTTCTCTGTAACATGTTTTAACAACAAGTCATTGTTCTCTATACATACAGTCTGAGTCATTACCTATCAGTCTTCTTTAAATGACAATATTAATTTGCATTTCGTATACACATGATACATAGAAATGGTCAGTAATATTTCATTTGTATAGCACAAAAACGTAATAAAGTGCTTAACATTTTCAATCACTTTTTACATTGTGTTTCCCTTGTTTTAAGGAAAATACGAGTTGTTGACCACATAATTTCTTACAACAGATGTATTTTGTCTCGAGAAAGTCATTGGGGCAAAAGGTGCTCCCACCGTGGCAATGATTCTGTGGACAGGCCTGTGGGCTATGGTGGAAGAGATAACACTGGGGGACCCTGAAGCAAGGACAGTCCTGGAGGTAATGATGGTGGAAAACCGGATAGGAGCCATGGTTCCATGTAGAGGCATGACGGTTGTAGGGCTGGACATTTGTATGGGGGGCATAATGCGGAGGGGAGGCATGGGAGCTGTGGGGCTGGACATTTGCATGGGGGGCATGATGCCGGGGGCAAGCATAGGAGTTGTGGGGCTAGACATTTGCAATGGGGGCATGATGCCGACGAGAGGCATGGGAGTTATGGGGCTAGACACTGGCATGGTGACGGGAGGAGGCATGGGAGCTGTGGGGCTAGACACTGGCATGGTTCCGGGGAGAGGCATGGGAGCTGTGGGGTTAAACACTGGCATGGTTCTGGGGAGAGGCATGGGAGCTGTGGGGCTAGTAGGAGGCTGTCCAATGCAATACTCTTCATCCTGTCTCTTTCCTGCAACAGTTTCAAACACTTTGGACAGCATGTTCCCCTGCTCAATCTGTAGAGCCCCAGACAGGACCTGGAAGTTATCAGTGAGTCTTTCGTTCACCTTGCAGAACTTTTCTTCATGTCTGCTGGACTTCAGGAAGTTCATAACAGGTTTAGTTCTGGAGTATTTCACCATCATCTCCTTGGCCGCATCCAGAGTCTTGCTGAGTTCCTTCAGAGCATTCTCCACAGTGGCAGAGATTTGGCCCGGCCCTCGTTGTTTAATGGTAAGAACCAGTTCTTGCAGGGCTTGGACTCTCTGGGTGACTCGTTGGCAGCGCTCCTTGTTGGCCTTTACATTCTCAGCCATCTTGTAAATGGTTGAGCATATGGACAAGATCTGATCTACGTAATCCATGATTAGCTGTAGCGACAGAGAGGCAGTTAGCTTGAAATGAAACTGAATGGTGCCAAAGTGAAGTGAAGTTAACCAGATGGAGCTGAACTCAATGAACTAAATCTGGTCAACTGAAACAAAAATTTGTGCTGATCCCAAAGCTGTTTGACTCTACTTCATGAATGTGGATATAAGCAGAAAACAAGACAAAACAAGAGGAAAATAATAGATTAGCTAGGCTAGCTAATTCTGGTGTGTGTGGATAGTTAGCCTTGTCAGCAGATAGAATTGCTATTTTGTTTTACTTAATTTTTCGGCCTAACGTTTATAGTCTATCTGGAAGCTGTGGTAGTGTTGCTCAGAGCAGTTAACTTAAACCTGCATTAACCTTTTGGCCACTTGGGCACCTGACTACTGACATATAATTTATTTGGAGTCATGTTTGTGTCACCTGATGAATGTAAGTCCAATATTCACTCTCTTTTAGCTGTAATTTGGTCTCTACAAACTCCTGAGGGAAATATTTTAGCTGCTCTTTAGCTGCTAAATGTTCCACCAAATGTTCACCAACTGGTCTCTAACTGTGTCCGTCTGCTGTTTGCTGCCGAGCAGAATGGTCACCTGTCCATTATGTGCATGTTGGCACAATAACTTCTAATCTGCTGTAACACCTGTCTGAAACTGTTTTGAACACATTTCCTGTATATATCAGTCTGCCTGTATATAATATGTGCATAGGTTTCTCTCAAAACAGTCCATTACATGTATCATAGCTATGCAGCGAAAACCACACGTTCACATTTTTTCAAGTCCATCTTAATGATGATGAACATCTAAACAGGTTTTTCCTGCTGTAATCATTACTCCTGTTCATACTGGCCATTAAAAGAGCAATTAAAGATCTCCATAAAATAAGTTAATGAGGCTTCGGCAGTCTGAGTTAGACAAATCAAGTGGAAAACTTCCAAAGTTACATTTTTTTTGTATCAGATTCACTCTTCATGTTTCTGTCACTCCACCGCAGCTCAACAAGGAAACGATGTCTGTGGAGTGGATTTGGTACTATAAAGATTAACTTCATATAGAGTTCGGAGCGTATTTTTACATAGACTGAGAACTGTGGATTTTGTCCCCCATCACATGATTTACATTGCATTAGCAAGGGATCTTTTAATGGTGAAAGGAGGAATTATTACAGCAAGCAAAATCAGTTTCCTGTCCTAAAACCTGTCCTTTAAATGTCCCTTTATGGTTTGAGAAAATTCCTCAGCTCCTTAAGCAAAATAAACCATTTAAAAACTAACTGCGTTGTCTGAAAAATGTATCAATTGTCACAAAAACAGGACATTTTGGAGATTTTCACTGGACAGCATTGTTAATGTAAGATTTCACAGAAGAGCAAGGTTTTAAAAGGAGTTCAGCTGGAAAAACCTTCAAAATACTTACCTGTTGACAAGCAGCCTGTCTGAATCCAAGTGTGCCAGTGAGAGAAAATGAAAGTAATTTTACACCAACAAACTCTTCTTCTCAGGTATTTTATCTGAAACACCTGTGGCATCTATGAGGCTGGGCCAACCACTGTCCATCCTTTGGTTAAACCTGCTTATCCTGTTCAAGTGCCGTAAGAGCCTCAGCCCATAGGCGCCAGTTTCGTGGGTGCTCGGGAGCTCAGGCATCCACGGGCGAGGTGTTGATATCAGGAGAAACACAACGTCATCCATGAAGATAAACACAGAAACGGACACAGAGTCAAAGCAGTTCGTTTCAACAGTTCAAATGCATTCATATATTTAACTCTCCTGATGTTATTCGACACCTGTAGGTCACTCAGTGGTTCATACTGCGTAAAGCGTGTCATTTTTGCATCCCCTTGTAAACCGGCTATCTGACTTAAAAGGCTCTATAGGAACATGTTTTTGTTGTTGTTACTGTTGTTTTTAAATGGCCGCGATAAACGGCAGTTTGATCAAATGAGCTTTATGGTGAATTGCATTACTTTGTCATCACAAGAAAAAAACGAAAGCATCTTTTCAGCAAACCTGAGAAAAGAATCATACATCAAACTAATACTTTAACCCCAGCACCCTGTAGCATGCAGTATTTGAAATGTGTTCTTAACAGCGCGTTGTATTACGTGGTGGTTATTTCCTTTAATTTCACATGTATACTTGTATCAGCGACTCAGGGTGTGACATGCTCACATTGTCTAGAAGAGATTTGTTTTGGGTATCAAATCTCGCAGCTCTCATTCCTTTGCTGAGTGTTTGACGGTCAGACGTTAGCTGCTGCCAGAGAGAGTATGTCTCTAAGCCTCCTCAGCTTTCTTTCCTTATGCTGTAAAATCTCAGAATCACTTTCATTAAATCAATTTATCTTTAATCATTAAATCCATGTAATCTACTTTATGTTTCTACTCCACTACATTTCAGACGGAAATATTGTACCTTTCACTACACTGCAAGATTAACTATACATGTAGTGTAGTGTACATATAGTAGTGAAAACTGTGTACTTTCACTTAAGTAGGGTTTAAAATTCAGAGACTTTTACTTGTAATGGAGTATATTTACATTGTGGTACTGTTACTTTACCCTAAGTAAAGGATCTGAGTACTTCTTCCACCACTGCGGTTATGATAGCATCAAAGTAACTGCTGAGATCTGAGAATATGGTCACATAGTTACAACAAAATCCCAGTGTGTGTATTGACATTTTAATTACTGCAATTTTGTGTTGATGTTTTAGTTTATTATTGACTATACAAAAGCCAGTGAGAATTTTGGCTCAGCCCTCTGCAGCTGTTAGCTTTTGGTTTTATTGTTCAACTAGGAATATTAAAAGATATCACGAAATGTGGAGTAGATGAGTTTATTTTACGAGTAGCATCAAGACATTATTTAATCAGCTTTGACATATCTGACAGATAACTGAACTGGACACCATAACTTTAATGCACAGACCTATTTAAAGAACACCCAGCTCAACCAGCTGGGTTGGATATTTTTTTGAAGACACTGATTTCTTATTCATGTTTCTAAACACCAACACACAGATTATTAAGGAGAAGATTACCTGTTGGTTTGTGGACAGAAGAAAGAATGTTTATTGGCCAAATGTCTATCAATGAAGAGTTTCAGTTGCTAGCTTCAGATAAAGTGCAGGATCTCTATCTATTCCAAAAATGTATCAATAAAAATGTGATATTTGAAGGTAGAACCAAACTCAAAGCAGCGATCTAGCTGTGTTCTGCTATATGTTCTGCTCTCAGCATCGTGGCCTGCTGGAGTCTGTGTGGAAGAGTCTTTTCAGGACAAGGAGCTGCAGGTATCCAGACAGGATGATGACGAAGCTTTGGGTCGCCGACCACCAGGTGACGTAGCTGAGGTTGGACAGGAGGAGGTAGTGATCCTTTCCCTTTGTCATGCGGGCGAAGTTGTAATGACGCCACGTGTGGAAGATCCGATTCTGGAGCTTTTGCACACTCTCCTAAACCAGACACGGTACATTATATAGTTTCATGAGATTTAACTGTATGTCAAAGTATGCAGAAGGCTATAGAAGATAAGTGTAATGAACTTAGAAAGTCATGAAGTACCTGTAGATAGTCTAACTTTTATAAATGGAGTAGTTTATTAGTGTATTTTTATTATGGATTTTTTTAAAGACTAAATTTAGTACTTCAGATTTTCTACTCACAAACTGATTTACGTTAATTTGCAAATCTGTGCAAAGTTCAAGGTTTCTCAACATAGAAACAGAGAAGTCTCTTGGATATCTCAACCATCCTACAGGATTATAAATATCTATAATATCTCCAAAGTTTACCTTATCTCGTTCCTGTCGTCAGGGTTGTCCGTTAAGCCCTTTCTTGTTTATTTTATCATTGCAACCTCTTGCACAAGCAATTTGCCAACACTAGTCTATCACCCCATCATATTCACTAACACAACTTTCCATATCTCTCTATGCAGACGACATTATGCTGTTTTCTGATGAGGCAACTTCTCTTTTACAATACATCACACTTTTACATTGCATTTTATGCAGAATCCAGTCCAAAATCCCAAAGACAAATACCTCAATGCCAGCCAAAGTGCTGTTGAGGACTTTCTCTCCTTCCTCCATCTCTCTCTTTGACTCCTCAAAGCCCTCGTAGATGACACCAAAGTTCAGAAAGACCCTGATGCCTCCGAACTGGTTGTTGCGGTTCCCAAGACACAGCCGGTAAAAACCTGTTGGTAGGAAACTGCAGTTAAGTGATGTATAATTCTTGGATATGTCATGGACGAAGACTTAAGTGTTTCTGAAGATCCTACCTGTCACCTCAGTCTGGAAGTTCATTTGACCGACAGCTTCGTTCTTCGAAGCCATGAGAACGCCCTGTGGAGAGTTGACCGTCACAAACATCCGATGATCATTGGCCATCCCTGTTACCCACTGTACCTGTGGTCACACACGCACATTAAATACTTCAAACTGCTGTTACAAACTCAAATGTTTGGCACTGATGGTAAGTCTGGGGATATTCTGTTTTTTCCTTGTTGTCCAATCCAATGAAAAGACCAAAACCAACAATGGATGTATCTACTAACAAGTATTGTGTGTGTATCAAAGCCTGATATGTCTCCTTCCTCTGAACCATAGAGCTCCATTGTTGTTTAAAAACTATGAAAAACTATGAGCCACACTGTTGCACTGGGTGACATGTCACACACACTGTAGTTTATTTTCAGTCCCACATACACATCCAGCTTTCCAAAATACTCACTCGAGCACCAAATGTTGATTGTTGTTGTTTTTTTAAATGAAACTATATATTTGTGAGGTGTTTTTAAATCTTAAAGGGGAACCTTATAGCAGTCAGAATTTAATATATATAATAATATAACACCACCCATATCCTTTAAAAGTACAAACAGCAGCATCAAATGTGTCAACTATCAAAAACTGCAAATACAAAGCAGTACTTAAGACAATTTGTCCAGTTCTTGCTATAAAGTGCCTTATGAGCATAGATGTTGTACAGTCTGTATGGCTAAATGAACCCGTGTGATTTTAATGATTTTCCTTCCAGCACCACCCTCGGGACATTCTTTACAGTCTTAACTCCAACACTTGGCTGCTAGCAGGCCTTCAGACTCTTAGTTTCACTACATATTGTTTCTAATAGTCCCATTCTTCAAATGTAGCTCAAATGACTCTATGGAAATGGTGACCAAAAGTCTAAAAGTTCAACTTGAAAACTCTAGGTCATGAAGCTGCAGGTGTGTGCTTACGGACGGATAACAGCTTCAGGCAACTGAAAAATCCGGGCTTTTGTAAAATTATCTACATTAACTCAGTTATCCACGTACAGAGAAGAAGGCCCAGATCTCTACGTATATACTGTAAACGCATATCTGTATTTATGCAAGGTATGGGAAAGCTGTTGCACACAGTAATGCTCTGATCCCATGTTTAAAGGTCAAACTGGATCACCTTGAAAGTCAGTGTGATAAGCCGGAACAAATGACGAACGGCCAAAAGGCACAGAAACATACCCGACAGTGCATTCATGTCATGACAGCATATTAAATTTCAGACATATTTCCAGACGAGACGAAATCCAATCCTGCAGGTTTACAGAAAATTCTCACCATGTACGTCAGGTAGAAGCTTCCACTCTGGTGGGCAAAGTGCCAGAAACACTCCATCCCTGCAGCAGGAACCTCGATGGCAAAGTCATATCTGTCTGATCCCCTGAACAAACCTGCGTCCGCCTCACCGAGGGAAGGTTCAGACTTTCTGGCCCAGACACACTGAGAGCTCAACACTATGAGCAAAGTGTTCAACAGCATGACTGCAGTTTGAGTTCACTGTGGACGAGGACATGAAGGGGTCTGCTGCTTTCTTCTGTTGATTCTTAGATATCAACTGGAAAATAATTATTAACCACATCTACAAACTCTCAGTCACAGCGCCGAACGCTTGATAACGTATCAACGCAACTCAACTTAAATCATGCAAGGAAGTCTCACTCAGTGCTTATTTAACCTCCTAAGACCCAAGCTCTATCTTAATTTCTCTTTGCTATTTGGGCTTATTGGGACCTGATAAGTATAAAAACTAAGCATCATCTGTTGACATGATGTGGTTCCGCATACGGGGACAATTTTGAATTTCCATATAAGCAGAATTAAGTATTATGGTATAACCCAAAATGTGATGTCCACGCATGTGGATGCCAGGTCTTAGGAGGTTAAGTTTCAGGAGCTCAGAAATGCATTCATTCTGTTTTTCTTTACCTGCGTTTACTTTTAAAGGAATAGTTTTGACATTTTATAGGGGAATAGGCTTATTAGCTTTCTATTGGAGAATCTTAGCTGAGAAGATCAAACTCCTCTTATATTTGAATGGTAAATGGACATTTTTATAGCGCTTTTTCTACCTTAATGGACAAAACGCTTTACAATGTTGCCTCTCATTCACCCATTCAAACACACTCACACAGACCGGAAACAGAGGGAAACCAGTGGTGGAGAAGTATTCAGAGCCTTTACTTCCGTAAAAGTACCAATACAACAATGTAAAAATACTTTATTACAAATAAAAGTCTTGCGTTTAAAATCCCACTTAAGCAAAACCAAAATTAAATGTACTGCCTCAGCAGAAAAGTCCTTGATTGGTATATTATCATATATTACATAATAGATTGTTAATACTGATGCACATATGTGTAACATCAGACAGTTAGCTAGTTTAGTCCAGTGGTTCCCAACCCATGGGCCAGGCCCCTCCAAAGGGTCATCAGATAAATCTGTGGGGTCGTGACATGATTAATGGGAGAGGAAAGAAGAAAACAAAACTGTGCAATGTTTGGGATATTTTCTATAGTTTTTGCTGTTTTATGAAATATTTGATCATTTCAGTTATATAAATGAAACATGTGAGAGCTACCAACTCATACGCATCTATGTCAAAACATGACAAGGGCCCCCGACCAGACACATCTTTTTTGTAGTGGTTCAAAAGCCAGAAGTGTTGGGGACCATCTTTAACAATGTGTTATATTTTACAAGCTTATTGTATGTGTTTTATGTACAATCTGAAAAGTAACGTCTAACCATAGCTGTAAAATAAATGTAGAGCAGTACGCTTCATCTGAACTGCTTCTCGGATGCCCCACCCCCACCCCCCCCTTCTCCTTTTCCACTCTTTACGCAACTACTTGTGTCTCTTTTTGTGCGTAAAACGGAGAGCAACAAAATGAAAGAAAGACTGTCCAAGAATGTGTGCCATGTTCCCCATTTTTACAATTCACTGCATCGTGCCCCTCTCTATGACAGCTTTTTGCCCTGACTTTGAGTCATTCAGAACATGTATACACACTTGGATTTGGACCTTTGTCACATGTCATCACCCTCTCTCTCCTTCTGTTTCTTGTCTCTTTATAATAAAAATACTCTTAAAAGAAAAACACTAAAGGGTTGAATATGTGACCAAATGACTACTTGCTGTAGGGTGAGTGTATTTTGCTGGGGGGGCCTTGTCTCCAGAGAAACAAATGGGGGCTAGAGGCAGGCATGATGAGTTGTGGGCACTGCAGCTATGCTCATCCCTCATTGTCCTCACACACCACAGAAATATTTTCACTTTTTACAGCCTAAGACAAAAGAGCTGTTGATCACATAACTTCTTGGAAAAGATGTATTTTGTGTTGAAAAAGTCATTGGGGCAGTGATGCTAATGACAGGCTTGGGGGCAATGGTGGAGGAGATAGCACCGGGGGTCCCTATAGCAAGGACGGTCCTGGAGACAATGGTGGTGGAGAAACCGATGGGAGCCATGGTTCTAGGTAGAGGCATGGGGGTCATGATGCAGCTGACAGGCATGGGAGCTGTGGGGTTAGACATTTGCATGGAGGGCATGATGCTGGGGCCTCTCCCCAGCATCATGCAGGTTGCGCGTCCAGGAGGCTGTCTCCTTCCTGAAAGAGTCTCATACACTTTGTGCAGCATGTTCCCCTGCTCGATCTGTAGAGCCCCAGACAGGACCTGGAAGTTATCCGTGAGTCTTTTGTCCACTTTGCAGAACTTGTCTTTATGGCTGCTGGACTTCAGGAAGCTCATAATAGGTTTAGTTTGGGAGAATTTCATCATGAGCGTCTTGGCAGAGCCCAGAGCGTTGCAGAGTTCCTTCAGAGCGTTGTACGCAGCGGCAGAGATTTGGCCCGGCCCTCTTTGTTTGATAGCGAGAACCAGTTCCTCCAGGGCTTGGACTCTCTGGGCGACTTGTTGGCAGCGCTCCTTGTTGGCCTTCGCATTCTCAGCCATCTTGTAAATGGTCAAGCATATGGACAAGATCTTATCTACGTAATCCATGATTAGCTGTAGAGACAGAGAGGCAGTTAGCTTGGAATGAAACTAAATGGTGTCACAGTGAAGTGAACTTAGGCTGCATTCACCTGAGCCGGCTGGGATATTTAGACTGACTCCTCATTCTGTCTCTCTCACCATCATCATCTACCTTCTTCCTTTTTGCTTTGCCTTCACAACGCCACATATACATTCAACATTTGTACCCACCGCTGACTTAAAGACAACAGATTCATTTATTACATTGCTTTTGTTTTGATTGTTTAAATTGCTTTGAATCCTGTGTGTTCTCCCTCTTTCTCGAGCTCATTGGACTATGACAAGTGACACATTTCATCTGTGGAGAAAACACAGGCAGTCTGAACTGACGTGTAATTTCCCAGAATGGTGACATGCGTCATGAATACTTTCGGCATGCTTGTCTTTTATGAGAAAGCGGGTGGAGTTTCAAGTGTGCAAAGGCAAATTTTCATTACTTCCACTGCCATTTTGTTCACTGCTTACAAACTGTCCATGAAGAGCTTAAAGAAAAACACAGTTTTCACTTTGAGCCACCATCACCTTTTTCGCACCACTGTGTCTTATCCTACATACTTTTGTACTTATGGGAGCCAACTTGTGTTGACACATAAAAATGGTCATCTGTCATCATGTGTGTGTTGGCACAACAACCTCTAACATCTGCCTGTAACACCTGTCTAAAACAGTTTCAACACTGATTTCTAAACATGTTTTAAACACTTTGACATTACAATAGAAATTAATCATTTAATGGCGAAGGGAGGACTGATTATAACAAGCTAGACCAGTTTCAATGTTCATATCACCACCTGACTGTTGTTTTAAAACAGACTTGAAAAACTGTAAACATATCCTTTAAATGTTCCTTTTTGGTTTGAGAAAATTCTTCTACTTCTTAAGCAAAATGCAGTTTTCTTAGCCCATGAAAAATTTACATTTTGGACATTTTGATTTGACAGCAGCAATGATGTGGAGCAGAGTTTAAAAAGGAGTTCAGTTAGAAATGATCAAAAACCTTAAAATGATTTACCTGTTGACAAGCGGCCTGTCTGAATCCAAGTGTGGCAGTCAGGGAAACTAAAAAGTGATTTTGTTTTGGTACCATTTTAATTGCCCTATTTATCTCAGGTGATTTACCGGAAACATTCCTTCCTGGTACCTATGATGCTGTTGCGGTGCAGGCAATAAATAAATATTGATCAGAGCGATCTAAACTAAACTAAAACAACTTAACTGAAACAAAAAAATTGGCAATGTTTCCAAAAATGCCGAATATGTAAGGCTGAATAATCCATATTAAACATACAGTATATATTCAGTGTAGAGCTGGAACAACATGATACAGAATATACCTTTCCAGTCTATCTTGTCCGTCTAGTCTTTAAACTGACAGTATGATCTGATGCTAATTGATCAGGAAGTCATGTAGCATCAAAAGCACTTTCAGGAGGGGCGGAGTTTCCTCAAAATCTTCCTAACTTCCCAAAAGTGACTGTCCACATTCCACAGAGACCAAGTGAGGTGTGGATCCACAAGCTCAAGGCTCATTGTCTGTATTCGCATTACCGTAGACGCTATACCAAAATGAAAGAAAAAGAAGTTGTCTACACACTGAAACTCAAATTCTGCTGCAATGCAATCATCTTGACCAAAGATAAAATAATTGCTGCCGTAAAAACCTTTTGCGCAGTGTTTTGGCGTCTGATAAGCCGTTAATCTGTAATATGAAATAGTTTGGTTTTATTCTGTCATAAAACAACATATACGTAAACCCACTTTTTCACATATTTGTCAAGAAATCACATACGAAAGCACACAGATTCAAACCAACGTGGAAACACGAAACAAACTATGACATTTAAAATGGAAAAGCATGTATAAAACTGAAGCATAGCAAGATAAAAAAAAAAAACCTATAGAGGTTAGAATAGTTTTTGATTTTTACTCCTGAGCTACATATAGTGGCCTTATAAACTGCATAATAATGCACTTTAGATAGACATGGTATGTGTTTTAGGTCAAAGGTCACAGATTATCTTGGAACACCTTAGCATTTATGAGCAGTATATGAACAATTCATAAATGATTGATAACATGCTATAATGTAGTTGTAAGCAGTCCTAACTAATGGCTTTCTTGATAGATCAGTTATAAGCAATTAATAAGCACTTTGGCTGGTGTTTATCCTCTTGGTAATGATTCAGTTATAAACGTTGGTAATGGAGTTGTAACGATTACTCGATTAATTGATTATTTGATTGATAGAAAATCAGTTGCCAACTATTTTGATAAGTGATAAATCGTTTTTTTAAGCAAAAATGTAAAAGGTTTGCTGGTTCTTTGGGTTTTGGACTGTTTTGCAATTTGAACGCGTCACTTTGGTTTCTGGGAAATTGTGACCGAAAGATTCAACGATTAATTGTGACAATAATCAGCAGATGAATTGATAATGAAAATAATTGTTAGTTGCAGCCCTAGTTGGAAATCCATTTATAAATGCTTATTAAGTTGTTAATAAATGGGTTTTGGTCATGATCCTCTGCGTTAGACAACTTATAATGTGTGTATTATTTTTGTAAGTGAGTCTCCAAGTGTACATGCCAGCTACTAGTCTGGGCAACATTTACATACATCATTCAGATTTGCAATAAAACACCATTTGTTAAATTCAAAACTTGGAGCGACACAAAAACAGCAACCGTTGGCTGCTGAGAACATTTTTCTTTCCACTAAAGACAACAAATAGATTTCTTCAGTGTCGGCTGAACTGGACATGGCAGCATTTAAACCTGACTACACCTGCTGGCTGTTTTACTGGAAAACAACACAAAATGTTCACATGATCATCTAACAGTAAAGTTTATTTATACTGTATAAACAAGTACAAGTACACAAATACAACACCAGAAAGAAAGATGGTATCATCTGTGGCTCCACTTCCCTCGTACATGCAGACATTTTACAGTAAACGGAGTCTGTCAGCAGCGGGGCTTCTCGTCCTCGGTGGAGGTTTTGGTGATGAAGAGTCTTTTGAGGAAGAGGAGCTGCAGGTACCCGGAGGTGACGATGAGGAGGCTTAGGGCCGTCGACCACCAGGTGATGTACTGTGAGTTGGACAGCAGCAGGAAGTAGTCGGCACTCTTCCTCATGCGGCCGAAGCTGTAGTAGCGGAACATGTGGAAGACGAAGTTCTCCACTCTGTGACTCGCATCCTGCAACAGCAGAACAGAAGTACAAATACTACAAACTTTACTGCTACTGTCATTATCATTACAAATACCACTGTCACTACTGCCATTACTACTGTACTACCAGTATATACACTACTGTTACTACTACACTCTCTACTACTACTATTAGCCTATTACTTTGTGCGCTACGTTTGCCATAACTGTTACCACGGTTACTGCTACTATTAAATATAATTGCACAATTACAGCTAATCAATAAATATTACAAGAATTACAACTACAAATACTCACCACTACTGTAGTACTACAACTACTACCACTAGCAAATTATTAATGAAACTGCAATTACTTTACGACTTTTACTACTACTTCTAAATGTGTGCTACTTACTTTACAATTACAGTTAATACTAATCTTTGTGCATTCAAATTGCGCTATAAAGAAACTCTACTACTACTACTACAACTACTGCTAAACTATTACATCATCATCATCAATAATATGAACTACCACAACTACTACAACCATTAAAATATTTACTGATACTATTACTATCACAGCTATTACTATTGGTTACTACCAGTACTATTGTGACAACTACCAATACTGCAAATTACTGTTACAACCACCACTACTGGTACTATTACAGTTGCTACTACTACTACTACTCAGTGTGTGTGTGTGTGTGTGTGTGTGTGTGTGTGTGTGTGTGTGTGTGTGTACCTCTATGACGGTCAGTGTGTTGTTCAGGTCTTTGCTGACTTCCTCTTTCTTCTTCTTCTCTTCCTCCTTGCGCTTGGCGGGGTCTTGGAAGCCGTCGTAGTAAACGCCGAAGCTGAGGAAGACCTGCATGGTGCCGAAGCGGTTGTGGAAGTTGCTGAAACACATCTGATAGAAACCTGGACAGACACACAACAAATGAGAACGACGAAACACACAGAATATAATAATATCATAGAGACGACACTGAATAATCCGTGTGGATGCATCACTTCCTTCATAAAGGTCAAACTGGAGAGCTGAAGGTTATTAAGATCCTTTTTCTTTTTTTATGCATAATAAAAGGAGCAGCGGTGGAAGAAGTACTCAGATCCTTTACTTACATATAAGTAGTAATACCACAGTGTAGAAATACTCTGTTACAAGTAAATGTGTTAGCATCAAAATATACTTAAAGTACAAAAAGTAAAAGTGCTCATTATGCAGAATGCTCATTTCAGAATAACATATATTATATTATTAGATTATAATTATGTGTTCATCACTTGGAGAGCGGATTTTAATTACTTTATATACTGCTGGAGTAAAAAGTACAATATTTCCCTCTGAAATATAGTGGAGTAGAAGTATAAAGTAGCAGAAAAAGGAAATACGCAAAAATTCACGAGGTGAAAACATAAAACCAGAGTAGTTTGACAGACAGACAGACAGACAGACAAACAGACAGACAGCTACCTGTCTCCTCTGCCTCAAAGTTGATCTGACCCTTTGCATCATCAACAGTCGACACTATCAGTCCGCTGGGAGCGTTGACGTTGACAGACAGGTGTCTGTCATGGCCGACTCCCGTCACCCACTGGACCTACAGACACACAGACAGACAGGCAGGAAATCAGACAGACAGCAAGAGCAGAGGGAGAGTTAAACACAAAACAACACAGAGTTACATACGTTTGGATATCGTGGGAGTCGTGTGTAGATTTTGTTTGTCCAGAGGGAATGAAGATACATTATCTCCACAACTGCTGATCAGATCGACTGTATATATTCATGGTACCCAGAGGATGAATCCCAGCGAGTGAAATTTCAAAATCTCATCAATTTTCTTTTTCTGAGGTGGAAAAGTTGGTGTATCAATAAAAAGCAATTCGAAAGACTGTGAATAAATGATAACATACATGAAGCATGTGACTTAAACGTGTCAGTGAAGAACTGAAAACACATCGAGCACCAAAGCTGAGGAACCATTAGGTTTTTAATGATAGTAATAGATAATATATATAGAAATACTACTGTATACTATATAATGACTTACTATGTGTATACATATCAAATACTACATATGAAAATACTACTGTATACTATATAATGACTTACTATGTGTATACATATCAAATACTACCTATAAAAATACTACTGTATACTATCTATGACTTCCTATATATGTGAATATATATCAAGTACTACATATAAAATTATACTTCACTACATATAAAAATAAGGTTGTATATATGAATATATATGAAATACTACACAAAATATCACTATACTATACTATAAAAACAACTTTCTGTGTGTGAATATAGTATATGAAATACAAAATATAAAAATGCTACTTCTGTTATATATAAAAGTATGAATATATGAACATACAGTATTATATACAGTATACAATCATATTATATATGAAAATAAATGACTATATGTGAACTTAAAGGGCCTAAAAAAAGTTTCTTATTTTGCGTATTTGAGTTCGAACAGTTTTGGTTATTTTTTATCATTATTAAGGTTACTTACTCATTGACTTAAAGTGGGAAAACATTTTATAATGTATATTTAATGTTATAAAGAAATACTTTAAACCACATTTTCAGGGGCTTTAAAAATAAAAGATAACGTTATAAATCTGCTCACGTTGAGGGAAACGTGTTGAGGCCTCAGCGCTGATTCTTACCATGAAGCTCAGGTAGAATCTCTCTCCACGGTGAGCAAAGTGCCAGAAGCACTCCAACCCTGCAGCAGGAACCACCACAGAGAAGTCGTACTGGTCGGTGCCCCAGAACAGCTCCTGGTCCGTCATGGTGGGGTGGGGGTTTGTCTGGGGCCCGCCGCGAACCGGACCCCAACACACCAGGACAAGAAACAAGCAGGGAATCCTAAACAGCATGTCTGAACAAACGGAGGCCTCTTCTCTGAATGAAAGGTGTAAGCCGAGCCTGTGTGGCAGCCTGGAGAGATCAGAAATCATTAACTGGCACCAAAATGTTGCCTGAGTCAGTGGGAAAGCTGGGCCGCCTTCACAGATGGAGTCACTGTGATACAGAGAAATAACTGTTGACGGACTGAAACAAAGGGAAGTCTGACCACAAAGCGCCAAATTATTTCACAGAAAATAAGAGTTCCCACGTACCTTAACTGCACAATTCTGATCTACCTTGACCAAAATGTAATATATCTGGACAACTCACAAGAGATTCAGGCAGTCACAATTAGGATTTAGAAATGTATTCCCACCTGAAATCTCTTGGTCTTAGTCTTGTTGAGACATTTCAGTCTGGACTGACATCCCTGGTGCTACTCTGCTAGCATGGCTGTTAGAAGTGTTGGACAGGACCTCAACATACTGATTATATAGTGATTCTCAGTGCAGCTAGAAGTGTAAAGATTGTCCTGAGGGTGGCGCTAGAGGAAAGGTCACGGGGACACCGAAATCCAAAGAGCTCATCCTCTGGGGAGCAGGAACATACAAAATAAATGTTACTACAATCAGGCCGGTAGTTGTCAAGAAGTCTTGGTCTGGGGACCGTCAGATCGATCGACTAGGAAAAGAAAGAATTTAGACGAAATAAAAACCAGTTAGAAGCTGTGATGCTTTAAAGAGGTAGAGAGGAACTCGGTTTATTCTAAGCGTCTGAAAAAATGGAAACAGGTCAACATGTAAAAGGCTCTGAAATCTCAGAAAACTAATGTACAATAACTCAGATACATTCTTTGAAAAGTCAGATTCTCTCATTTTTCTTTTCAAAACTGGTTTCCAGGTTGTCTCATCAGAATCCAATATTAGACAAATCCTGGAAATAACTACCAGAAACAAATGTCTGCACGGCGGCACTGATTATCATTCATTTTATTAAAAGGCCATTTTAAGGTTAAATTGGAGAGGTAAAAGAGTTTGTGGAGGATAATTTAGTGAATAATCAGTAAAGAAAACTCCCCTGAGCAGCAGGAGGAAGCAGCATGAAATGGCCAGAGAAACATTTGGTGTTTTGTCCTGATGGTTTGAAACTGATAGTACTGGGCTAAACAAAACACATACATCACAAAGCATTTCCTGTTCTCCAGAAACGTCAAACAAGAGCTTATTGAGGCTTGATACACAATACATAGGTTCAATCTCACTGCACACACTAAACAGGGAAGTTCACATTTTCCAAACTGTAAAAGTCACAAAGGAATGGCACTTTGAGGGCATCAGGCCTCAGGAAAGAACCACTCACATGAGCACATTTGTTCCAAAGTGGCACGTACAAGTGATTTAAGAGAAATTGTCTAAATTCACGAGTGGTCCAGATGTTGCCACGCGGGGTAAAACACTTGTGTGAAAACTTACAAAGCCTTTATGTAAATGATCTGGAGTTTAAATGTGTTTCCAAAATCAACTCAAATTAAAACAAAACAATAAAACAAGACTAGGCTGGCAGCTCTGTGGGGCTGTACGTGGGCACAGTGGTGATTTGAGCTGAATGCTAACATGCTGATGTTTAGCAGGTATAATGTTTACCATGATCACATGGTCACATAACACATATTACAATTCATCCTGAGGGGAACATGAGTGTCTGAACCAAAAGACAAAACTTCCAACAGTTGTTGAGAAATTTCAGTCAGCAGAATTCATCCTCTGGGGAACATGAATGTCTGTACAACAATTAATGGCAATCCATCCAATCGTTGTGCGTGTGGACTGACCGATAGACCAACATGTGATGCACATGGGGTGTGCATCATGGCTGTCAATTAACATTTATGGAATTTATAATACTGATGACAACTTTTACAATCCTTGTCAGCTAATGTCTGACGGCAAATTCTTTTTACTCGTATGTGACATTTTAGTCAATGAAACTTGCAGGTTCAGGTTGAACCAAGAAATGAACGATATGTTTGTGCAGTTAAGGTTTGGTGAATCCAACTAAGAACACGAACAAAGAACACAAACAAACTAAAAAGGTACGAGGTTTAGGATGAGAATACAAAAAGGTTCTTCCACAAGTGCCCAATGTGTTGTGTATCCTGTGAAACACACACGTGACTGTTTTTAAAGGGAAGAAAAAACATTTGATTCAAATGGAAATTTGAGCATGAAAACATCTGAGTGTTCAATTTATTGATGAGGGCTTTGAAGCAACCATTAAAAACTGTTTTGATATGATTTTTTAAAGCATGCTTTTAATTTTATAATATGATTTCCCTGTGGAGTTTTTGACCTCGAGTAGCGCTATAAAAAGGTGCTATATTTTCATGGAGTAGTTTTTCTAATGACGCATATGCACGAGGGCGACGCAATCCACTTTCCTCTCTCTGGTGTTACAGTATTCCACTGATCTGCAAGTGGTTGTAATGCGTCAAGAAACACAGCAACGCACCAACAAACGCAGAGAAGAAGAAGACTGCGAGCTAGTCAACATGGATGCAAGTAATACAGGATTTAAAATACTTCAATAATTGGCAAATGTTTTATGAGGAAGTAAATGCATTTAACACTTTTGTTGGACCTCAAGAATACGATGTGTTTTGGTGAGTAACACTGAAAAGAAAGAAAACTCTACATGGCACCTTTAAATAGATGATGTCATTTAAAATCAACAGAAAGGAAGAATCTTTATAATAATTGTATAATTTTACAGCTTTATGTTGATGCACACAGTGCAGATCAACTTCTACATACACAGAATTGTTACAGTAGTGGTTCCCAAAAAATCTGAGATCCTGTGATTATTGGTGAAATAATAATTTCTGTAGTCAGTAGCAGCTCTAAGAAGATCCAGCAACTTAATGAGCACATTTTAAAAACATTCAGAGTCTGAGTCTGAATCTGTTGAATCTGATTAAAGTGGAAGAAACTCTTCTCAAGACTCTCCACCCATCCAGCAGCATCATCCTGACCGCGGGGACGGTGCTCCCCCACCTCACAGGAAGGCAAGAGGTCAAGCGTTAGAGATGGAGACCAGACATCTTGCTTCGGGGGTACTGCAGCTGAGTCTGAACCTGGTTTCTCCGGCTCCAGCTGGACTCTGTGCAGAAACACCACCGCTGTTTTGATTGCTGCTTTGTTTTGATTCACTCCGCTGTGCAGTGTTTGAATGTCAGCTGATCAGACAGAGAACTCTGCCCCGCCCTTCCAGGTGCGCCTGGGGAGAAGGGTTGGTAGTTTGAGTCCAGCGAAGGGGCTGATCCACAGCAGTGACGGCTGACCTCCAAACACCGACCTCAGGCCCGCCCAGCGAGTCTGACGCTCCCACGTCGGCTTCTCGTTCTTTAGACGCTCGATCTCCTGACACACAGAGATACACAACCTCGTTACACACAGACCATAGACTGAATAAAAGAAGTGGACGTAGCCAACGTGACGTCAACCATTGGTTTGTGGACTACCGTTTTTAAGCCTTGAGTTTGGTGTTTTGGCCGTTGCCATCTTGGTTTTTTGGAACCAGAAGTGACCATATTTGGACGAGAGGGTGGAGCTGGGGATCTGAAAACCTGAAGACCATATGCACGCCTACCTATACCGGCAACCTGACTGCAGCTAGCTACGCCGTGTGAAGTAGCTGCTAACAAAGCTTGTAAACGTACTTACCGCTACCAGGTGACCTGTCAATCACAAAGTAGCTCCGCCCTAAAGCATACCCTGCTTTATCGTCTGTTTCTAAATGGGACCATAATTTACATCATGCTGTATTGAAGAAGACTTGAAACTAGCGATCGCGACCATAAACTCATTTGGAAAATGTTTACTGAGGTCATAAATCTAGTGAGAATTAGGGACATTTTCTCATAGACTTCTATACAATCTGACTTCTTTTTGCAACCAGTGGAGTCGCCCCCTGCTGGTCCTTAGAGAGAATGCAGGTTTAAGGCACGCAACACATTGGCTCACACAACAGACACACACAAACAAACAGTCGAATATATACAGTAGAATATACAGAACATGTGTTTATGTCCTCACCGTCTCGTCGTTGCAGATGGAGTGGAGCTGAGTGCTGAACATAACAGCTGTGAAGGTGAGGAAGAGGAGGGCCTCCATGCAGAGGAAGATCATTAACATCATTGTCACCGGAGGAGAGAAATCACTGCACTCTGGACACAGAAAAACAGCACAGAAACATTGTCAACGACAGCGAGATTCAATCACACAAGAGATGCTGGACATGGTGAAACAGTAGTGAGGTTTGGAGCCCTACGTAAGATAAAGATAACTGAGGATAAAATAAAATATAAAATTTAAATCAGCAGGGTAGCAGTTTTCAGGACTCACCTCTCCACTGGACTCTGATGCAGGTGATGAACTGGTATCCACAGAGAGCCAGAGCATGACTGGAGATCATAGCGATGTACATCTGTGGACAGAAGAAAATGTACCAGACCTCTCAGAGTCTAAAGGGTCTAACAGGTTAGTGGAAATACACAGTTTTCATCAGTTTCAGCCTGGTTTGGTGCCAAATGGGTAACATTTACTGAGATGAGTGACAGAAAGTTTAGTTGACGTTGAATGCAGAGAAGTGATAAATCTTTTTATGCAAAATGTGCACTGTGTACTTGTACTTGGATTGGCAGCTACTCTGGAATGCAACCTTTCTGTATTCGACGGCTCCCCTCCCTTTTTCTTTGCATTTCTATTTTATCCTTTTGGGAGGCCTTGTCCTCTGTTTTTCGTGGATTCCCAGAGAAAGTTCTGTCTGTCACAAACAAATGCCCTTATGTGATGCTGTTGTGTGGCCATGTCAACTGAAGAGAATGAAGGTCTGGAGAAACTAAAAAGCAACACTACGAGCACTCTGGTGGGTGTGATATACACACAACACTTGTTGTTGGATTCACTGTCATTATTGATTCATATATGAATTTTGGGTGATTTCATATATTAAAATGTTTGACTCTTTGAGAAAAAAAAAAGAAGCTAAAATTGTCAATCAGCAAAAGTAGCTTGTGGTGCGTCTGAGCTCTAAACAGCTCTAACTATTAGTAAAACCGCTACAACAGCACTGAACACAGTCTACTCTATTCACACACAGATTTGTCACCGTTGTTGCTTCCTCAATAAGCAGACGAAGGCTGACTGGTTTCCAAAAGAAAAATATGGGAGTCATTAAACGATGCAATAACCCAACAAACCCTCCCGTCTCTCAAATCTACATTCTCTACAAATTCTCTTCCTTTCTCTTCACTTGTCAACAAAACAAACAAATAAAATCATCTCTAGTTTTCCAAAATATATGGCATTTCTCTGGTTGACCTGTGTGGAAGTCACTCTGAATAAGAAAATCAGAGAAGCGGACACGACAGTAAATTAACTTACGGTGAAGAGGACGAAGAAGCGCTGGTTTTTCTCCCCGACACAGTTGTTGACCCAGGGACAGTGATGGTCCATCTTGCGGATGCAGCGTTTACAGATACTGTAGAAGAAGAAGAGGAGAACATAGCAGTATTACTTCCTGACTGGACTTACTTATTATCTCTTAACACTTTCAAAACAATCATCTCAGCTGCCTTAAAAAAAACATGTTGGCACCTTCCTCTTTGCTTCATACTGTAGCACAGAATATTTTAAGTGGCACAACACAACATTGGGATTGTTTTCAGTCAGTCAGTGCTGAGCCCACAGAGAATCAACACCATCTCTCCTAGTTTTTGTTTTTACGGCAAATGTACTGTCTGGTTCAGTCTTAGTGTTTCCAGCAGCAGCAGGCAGTTGTTTTCATCAAACAAGCTCTGATAAACCCACAAACAGCTGACAGACACAGTTAGAAGCTAGCTGGTGAGTTTGTGAAAACCAAGTCAAAACACGACTCCAATGGGATGATAATGATGTTCTGACGCTGTTGGATGTCTAAATAGGCAATTGTTTGCTTAAACATTCACACAACTTTATAAGGTGATAGAATGTAAGAAGTTGTGGTTTCAGTGGTTCTGCTGCAGGTAAGTGGCCAAAAATCCATCAATGCAGCTTTAAGAACAGCGGAGTTAGTGTTGAGACTCCCTCCAGGTAGTATGAACCCGTCTGACCTGCAGTGATGAGCCCTCTCGGGTTTGATGCTGCAGCATTTTGGACATTTGTAGATGACCTCCCCCGGCTTCAGCTGCAGACTCTCCATGTACTTTTTAGTGGCGTTTCCTTTAGGAACGGCTCCCTGAGGAGAGGAGGGAAGAAACATGGGTGATCAAAAGAGAGAATGGGAAAAATCTTCTGGCTTAGTTGCAACTTCCAGCTTCTATTTTCCCGATTAAACCAAAATCAGCCGGTCTCGCCCCAAAACCCTCAGCTTCCTCACCGGGTCGGTCAGCATGGTGCGGAGGTGGGAGGCCAGCGCCAGCAGAGCTAGGCTGTTGAAGACCACCCCGTTGACCACGGCGTACCAGAAGCTCCTGGAGGGCAGCAGCATGACGAAGGTGACCACAAAGTCAGCATAGAAGACCAGGGACCAGGTGATGAAGGCACACACCATGCCGCAGCAGTCCTGGATGAACCAGAGTTGCTTAGCCTCGCTGCGGGAACTCCTCTCCACCCCCTCCTCCTCCTCCCCGTCCAGCAGGGGGCGCTGCTGCTCCACGTCTCTCAGCCTGTGGCCTGAGGACATCCTGCCCTGATGAAGGGAACTGAGGAGCAGAGGCAGGTTAAAGTGAGTTTCTACTGATAGAAGTTTTCAAGGATCAAAGATATTTATAACTCTGGATTTCAGCGGCCAATAAGTAATATTTTATGCTAACGTTAGCAACTGCAGTTCAACTGGCACTGATGTTTTTTTGCGTGAAGCTCAACATAAATAATATGCAATACATAAAACTTTTATTTAAATGATTCAGTTCATTTCAAAATGTTATTCTTGTCATGATGGGAAACAGCAACACGAGACACAAATGCTCTGCAGACACCATCACTGGCATAGATGTGTGTTTGTTGTAGTGTATTCTGATTCTCTGTACAGTTTAGTTGTGATGTGTGCTTCCAAGAAAATGGCCAGCTTGTCCATCGACAAAGATTTATTACACAGTTCAATACAGCTAACCCAAAAATGAGCACAGAAATACTTCATATATTGTATATATATATATATATATATATATATATAGGCATATAGACAAGTATCAGAAGAAAATTAAGCATTGTATCATGACAGAGAGAGAAGTACAGCTTGACTCGTGAAATGAAGATGAAGTCAGAGTCAGGACGATAAATACTTACTTGAAAGTGTCTCCACTTTATAGCATTATCTCCTCCAGCTGCTCCATGAAGTCACAGGCTGTTTTGGCTCTGGGTCACATCGCTGTAGACAGCAGAGATATCAGTTCAAGTAACGTTAGTCAAACCCCGATCAGTGCCTGATGACAGCTATAGATAAGCTATCTCTCTCTTTTACTGTTGTTAAAGTTTATTTACTTACAAACTGGGAGGGTGCACATGGTGAAGCTAGCGACTGGCTAAAGACGCTAAAAAGCTAGCACTATACACCTGCTGTTACACAGCTAGCTATAGCTTTCATTGTGGTGTTGTGTGAAAAATACATCATAACGCAACAATATTTAACCTACTGTTAGCGTAAAACGTTGGCATAACAAACCTAGCAGCCACCTAACCAACTTCTAGCTTTTTATTAGCCACATTCAGCTATCAATAAATGGTCTGTCTTCAATAAAGTAAGCATGATTACAAACGAGGACGTTATAACACCAAAAGTACAGTAGCATGACTGTGTATAGTAGCTAGCTACATAACAGTTATGCTACATTAGCTAACAGCTAGCTTATCTAGCTGTCATATCTTTAGCTACGAGCACCTGGCAGGTGAACCGACGCAAGACCCGTAATTAACGCTACGAGATGATTAATTTTGTGAATGATTAGTCCCACCGCAAAGACATTAGACGTAATTTAACAGCAACATCCTCATCAGACTGAACTGGGCTTTAGCATTTCCTTACGCCAAAACATTGATATTCAGCTCTGGGAGTTGTGTTGTTGTACCATGTTTGTATTATTCAAACATGCATGACTCACCTTTTGAAAACAAACCACAAGTTTCTGGTCCGATGTTTTATCATATAAATTAATCTGATATATTGTCCCCGGTCCGGATTGTCTCATCCGTCTCATTCACTGCGTGGGAGACAATCCCGGAAACTCCCATAGAAAAGCTCATGGAAGTAGCTGTGCGCGGCTCTTTAACGGAGGTGGGACTTACATTAGTCAAATCAACCAGCTAGTCTTCCTAGTCATCCTTGAAGTCTTTTGTCTTGTAAAACGGATTTCTTTTTAAAACACTTAAAATAAAGCATAAATCTCACCTTTGTGTCGCTTGTCCTCGTTGTTTTCGAATCATTGTTGCCCCTTGTGGCCGTCGTAGGGAAGAACACCCACCACTACTGCAGCTCAGGTACCGGTGGGTGTTCTCTGCACTGCGGCCTCAGGGGGCAGTAATGAGCTCAGTACAATTTGGCCCAACGGAATGAGGCGAAGAAGACGCCGCACAAAACATTCTTGGACAAGCGACACAAAATTGAGATATATGCTTAATCAGAAGTGTCCTCTAGTAGTATTTCTCAGTTCTACAAGAGAAAAGACTTCAAGGATGAAGATAAAACGTTTGGTTTTACAAATGTAAGTCTGATTAAGCGCCACACCTCCGTCAAATAGCGGCGCACGGCCCTTTTTAATGAGAGCACCCGGGACTGTCCCAAACAATTAATTAATTAATTTAATTAATTTAATCTTTACAAAAGTACATATATGTAAGAAATACTGATACATGTGATCTCTAGGGCTGATAATGTACTTTCAATAACCTGTAGTATCCATTTCGATAACATGATGGTGGAGTTTGATTGGTTACTTGTCTTTGTATTGGATCAGTTACCTGTAGAAATACTACCAGATTCCACATAAATTGATTTTAGTATGCCGACCTATTGTAATAAGGCAAATATTAGCCCAATAAATCACTTACTGGCATATTTAATCAGAAAATTATTACTGGTGGCCTTCAATACTGATAGTTTCACTGAATTAAATACTAATTCTTATAATAATAATAATAATAATCTGTTTATAACTTAATCGGTGTGATGCTTTACTTAACCTTAAGATTTGTCTTTTCTACAGTTCAGATGCTGCATGAAAAACTGAAAACTTGCTGAATGAGATTGTTGTTCCAACTTCTGTCGCCAAAGTCAAGAATAAACTTTGAACCTCGGATTTTAAACCTGTATGAACAAGAAGTCTTTGAAGTTTTCAGAAAAACTGGGATATTATTGCAACTTAACAACAGGGGATATTCTGCTGAGGAAGATGTGATATGATCAAAATAGACATTGTGGTGAGATTTTGTTCTCAACTGAAAAATAAAGATCAGAGATGAGATCTGAAATGTGGTCTGAGTACACAAACACTGCTCATCTATTTATGCTATTTAAACTTCTTCAGTGAAAAAACACACCTGATGAAATTCTAAATAGTCTCAATGATTTATGGTTTATTATTGGTTATTTGGGTGTGAATTAAATAAGGCACATCCACATCATCTTTAAACATCCAAATCTGAAAATAAAAACAGTGGTACAAAAATAATTAAGACTTGACATCCGATTGGGTTTGACATCCTTTCACCTTAAATTAGACACTGAAACACAAAGATGCTGCTTTGCTGAAGATTCAGTCAATGGTTCTGTGTTAGACACATCGAAGGAGAGTGGAAACAAACAGCCCGTTAACAGCGAAAAAACTGACGAAACACACGCAGGTATGAAGCTCAGTTTAAACCGAAGAAGGAGCTTCATCCTCAAACTGTCTACAATCAAACATATACAGTAGGTGAACAATGTGAAGTGGACATGTGACATTAGTGTGAACAGTAACACTGATGGAGACAGTCATACAGTACTGCAGCCGTTTCATTATGTTGCAATGTATCTGTATTAAATAAGACTACATAGCTTCTACTGTTAAAGGACCAAACTGCTGGTTTTTCATGTTTTATTTTGCTCATAAACTCCTGTATGTTTTACATCACGGCTGACCAATTTCCAAATCTGGTTTTAGAGTCTTATATGCCAATATAAAGCGATATTCTATCATTAAATGGAAAATCCAAAAAGGTTTTAATTAGAGCTGTAACTAAAACTTATTATTGCAACTTCTTTTCATTATCAATCAATCTGCCAATTACTTTCTCTTTTCTCTTAAATTCAATTAATCGTTTGTTTATAACATTTAGAAAATGTAAAACCATGATTTCCCACAGCCCAATGTGACATCTTTTTTTATGACCAACAGTCTGAATTGAAACCTGCAAATTTTCTAATCTTTCTAATAGTTTTAGCTCTATTTATTCCAATTAGCTTGGAATCTTTTATTTGGACAACATCATTTTGTAAACAGTGACAGCAGGCTGCAGAAAAGTAACAAATTTGAAATGCAAAAAACAACCACATTCATGTTCGTGTATATGTACCATGTACATTTTACATATTGTTTGGCAGTCAATTGTTATTTTTTGTTGGCAGAGTGTTCTTGAATGCAGCATAAAGGACAGATTTGAGGACAGTATGCCTGTAATGGTGTAGTGTTTGCTGTTATTTTATCAGTTCTTTATTAAGTTGACCCTTGAGTATCCTTTAATATTTCATAATAAGTCAGTTGGGCTAAAAACATTTAAAACCAGCTGTGTGATCCTTTAACCTGCTCTATGTCTGTGGAGAAAACACATTCTAACATTCAGGAGAAGCTGATCCTCTCTGAACACACAACCATCAACAAGGGTCATAAATAAAATAAAATGATCCTAATAAAAATATAAGTGAAGTAATATGATGTTAAACGGGAAGAAAGAGCAAACCAACCAAACTGTAAAACTGACAACAGGCTAACGTCTAGTATTCAAGTAAAACAAAAAAAACGTCTGGTGCTAAGGTCAGAGCTACAGTCTAGTGGCTTAAAACAATACTAAAGCTACAACATTCATACAGTATGAAACTAAAATAACGTCCGTTTGCATCCCTTTTTCTTTGTGTGAAGGCTAGAAGAAGAAAGTGCTTCAAACTCAGGTGAGAGGAGGAGGAGGAGGAGATACAGGAGCCGCTGAGGCCGAAGACCTCTTCAGACATGAGGAATTTAACTGGGAGAAAGTCTGTTCATATTAACAACATCTGATCTGTTAAAGTCACAATGAAATTATATTTTAGTGGATCTTACAATGAAACAGGATGCTGAGATGAGACAAAGTAAATGAACATTCAACCAAAATGTTCACCCTAATATCTACTCTCTTATGTATAAAGTTCTTTAATCAGTTTATATTTTTTTAGGGAGTTTTGGGTGCAATTCAGCGTTTTCCAAAAGGGTTATGTTTTTGTTTTAATCAACGCTGTTTTCCCTTTAAATGAACGAACGAAAGTGTTAATCAAGACAACGTCCGTTAGGAAAGGAAAGGCAGTTTGACTTGATGCGAGATCCACAGTTAATTTAACGACTGAAGTTATGTCCTTTCACAGGAAGTTACAGTGATGGGATTCCAAAATAAAACAATTCCACTTACTGATAAAGACATGAGGTGCTGTTGTAAAACTACATTTTAACATTTCATTGTGACTTTAAATGGCCAGTACACCCAAATTACAAACACATGTTCTCACTTTCCTGCTGAAACAGCAGTGTTGGTTTGATGTTAGCTTAAGTTTATCTGTCTGTGGGATTTCTGCCTGAACCCCTGCCTGACGACAGCTTAGATAATACATTCGGTGTTTGAAATAAGATATAAAGTTGTTTTGATTTTTCTTTTACATTTGCCTTCACACTGATAACAGCAACGTCCAACTACTTTGGATAATTCACAGATGTCAAAGTCGACAGTTTTCACTTGAACTGCTTTCTACCAAAGAAACAGTCTGTGTGAAAATGGCTGACAGTGTGTTCTGTGGATTATCCAGAGTAACGGGGACACTGTTTCTAGAAAGAGATGTTGTTGTTGACATGTAATTTTTCTTCCATTCATGTCCATTGTAATAGGGTGGCGAGCAGGTGTGTATATGACACAGGTATACTCATGTTTGACCCGTGTTGGATTAATTCACGAGACAGCCGTCACTCTGGTTGTTGCTGTTTCAGTAGCAGAGACTCCAGCACACTTCCTTAAGCTCTCTCACTCACCAATATGTGCACATTTTTGTTTTTGTTTGTCTATCTCTCTTTCAATTCATTTCCACCCCTGATAGAAACATCAGTGTACCTAAGCTTGGCAGCGTTATCTGCATGGTTAGATACCACCAGGGAAAAGTGAGAAAATATAATGTTTTGTAAGTTGGGTGAACCGACACGGTAACCGCTTACTATTTTCCATGCCTTCTGTTGACAGAACTTCGACAAGCAGCTGGTAGACTGTCAGCCCCAGAGATGTGACTTTACTGTGTATTTTCTACAGCTACAGTGTGAGTCAGCTCAGTAGGTGCAGCTGGTTCGCTTCATCAGAGAGTCAGTGTTACATCTGATCTCAAGTTGTGTGCTTTTGGCAAACATTTAGTTTTTGGTGTTTGTGTGATGTCTTACATTGAGGGCAACCAAACGTCTGTCTGAACCAGTTCAGAAATCTCATGACTCCTCAACGTCTCCATTTCATTTTCCTCCATGATTCGACTCTGCACTCGTCTCAGGCGTTTGCTCGGCGTCTCTCTGATCGCCTCCGTCAGTCTGGACTGGGGAGTGGAGGTCAGCGGGGCAGGTGGGACTGGAGTCTCCGTCCTTGCTTTCTGACTGCAAAGCCTGGTTTTCGGTATTCAGCTGGCTGTCAGATGACTCGAACTCTCCATTCAGAGGGCGGAGACTCTGGCTGTTGGAGTCAGACGGCTCGGTGGGGTCAGGTGGAGCAGAGTTATTGGTTGAGGTGTGTGTAGGTGGGGGTTCAGACGGATTATCAGCATGTGACGGTGCGTTAGAGGGCGAGGGTGGTGAGGTCTCGCTGACGGTGCTGCAGTTAGACTGTGTTTCACTGGTGTCAAGCTGTGTATCGTCTCTGGACGTCTGAACTGCTGACAGAGTGCTGGCAGTTGTTTTGGGAGTGTGTGTGTCATCTGTCTGAAGACTCTCTGGAGTGTATTCAGTCGTGTTTGGAGTGTGTGTGGGCTCAGGCCGCTCCGGTGTTTGCTCTCCTGAGTCCAGGGTGTGACAGCGACCCAGGGGCCGCTCTCTCAGCCGGGGACCGGCGTCGTGGCTTGCTGAGGGGCTGCTGACCTCCACCGTCTCCCCTCGCCTCAACCTCCTCTTGTCTGGATTCACCTGGGAAGACAAATCAGAACATAAGACTGGGATGGAGATGTAAGATAAAAGGAAAACAACAGGGTTTCTAGAACCCTAAATATTTTAAAAGAAGACAACAAGTCTAAAGTAAGTTTGTCCTGGGGGTGGCGCCAGAGGACAGGCCATATTTTTACAACTTTATTGAAATAAGCAGAACAGGAAAGCTCATGTTCCTTCAGGGTTTATCCTTGGTATGGTGGCTATCTCCGCTTGTCGGGTTGAGCTCTACAGTTTCAAAGTTTCATCAGTCCAAGCTGGACTTTGTCAGTCTCAGCTGTGCTCTGAGTTTAAACCCGTTAAGATAGCAACATGTTAGCATGCCCTGTGAGCATATTGAAATAAAATATACATTTCCAAGTTCAGTTATCTATTGCTTTCTGTCAAATATGTCACAAAAAATATATTGTTATATCAAAATCCCTCTCAAGACAGTGAGAATGTGCACAATGTACCTGGTTCAGGGTTGTTGGACACCTGTGGGGAGGAACAGAAGAACCTTTCTTCATGTGCTGAATCCTGAATCAAAGCACATCAAAACACAGTTAATACAATTACTTATTTTGGTTTTAGTTATTTGAGAGCTGGAGTTGGTGAGAGGCCACCTGCTGATGGACGGGGCCACCTTCTGTCTCCTGCCGTTGGCGTGATCCTGCAGCCTCAGACGCTGGACGAACGAATGAGCTGCAGCAACAAGGGAAATAAAATCCTAAATAATCCTGAACCAGAATTTCACTGACTTTCTGACATGATCTGAATTTGATTACAAAAGAGTGACGCCTGAAGTACTTTAACAAAACATCTGATAATAATGTATGAAATGATTGAAATGAGGCTTGAAAGGCTGAGTGAACAACATTAATGAACTCATGCTAATATTCGTTACCCAGAGCTCCTTTGGGCACAGAGAGGAGTTTGATTGGTTCAGCATCGGGAGAAAGTCCAGACGCTTTCTGCAAAGCTCTCAGGATCTCAGTGTTCTGCAAAAGAAAATGGTAAAACGTTACCATGACACAATATACGGTATGGAGAGTCAGTGGATTTCATGGGATAAAGATTCCAGGCTCAACTCAAACCTAAAACAGTAGGCGTCATGCCAGAACACATTTTCGTATTCTCTAAATCTCTCTTACAAGTGTTCAAAGTCGGATTCACCAAACTCTCTTAACTGGACAAACTTTCAGCCTTTTGTTTCAGCCTGAGCCACCTTACAGCTGCCATGTTCGGCTGACTGTTCATTCACAAAGATGTTACCAAATGACACGTCATCAGAGCAGCGATGCACTGGGACGAAGTTAGATGCTGTAAAAAAAAAAAAGACCAAAACGGTCCATGACTAATATGAGAGGCGATCATGTGACAGTCACAGAGACATTACATGAGAGCGTAACAGCACCTAGTGCAGGCAGTAATATTCTGTCGTGTGTTATAACAGAGGATGATGCTGCAGACCTTCAGAGAGACACTGAGGAAGCTGTGTGAGACAATTTTCCAACAACTACTGACATGAAGAAGTTTCTGGGGTGAAACATGCTAATAAAAACTTTCAGTAAATTGGCAGCCATCATGATGATGATCTGGTGAACAGAATATTAAGTTTTTCATAGTTATATATTTTATTTTAGGTGATTTTGGCATCATATTCAAACTCTAAATGAATTCAGATCAAGGCAGTATGATTCAGATGAGATGAGGCAGACTCGTGAATTTAGTTTGTTCCAAAGTAATAATAATGACAAGTAAATCGGTGGATGCCACAATATCTCTTAAATCTCTCGTACATGTCACTTAAGAACAAATCTGTTTGTGGTTCTTGCATGAGGCCCAGTATGTCTCGTATGTCTTTTAGCCTTTTAAATGGCACCAACCCTTCAAAAAGCCATTTAGATGATCAGATTATACAAATTAGGCATTACACACATTATAGGTATTGACAAGTTTAGTAACATGGGCTTCAGTGTCGCTGTAGTGTGCGTATTGCACCACCTTGCCGCCCAGTTCATAGGCGCAGTCCAGCGGCGTCCTCTGCCTCTTGTTCCTGAGGCCGGGCGAGGCTCCGCCCCTCAGCAGCAGCTCCACCAGCGCCTGGTGTCCGCCTCGCACCGCCTCATGGAGGGCCGTGTTCCCCTGAAGGTTCACCACGTTCACCAGCGCGTTACTCTGCACAGACAGACATCATCTTTTATTAGATGTACTTGTGAGAAAACTACATCTTCTGTGTGTGTGTATACTTTTACTTTGTGAACATTTTGCTGTTAATACTTGCATACTTTTACATTAGTAAGGTAGTAATGCAGGACATTTACTTGTAGTGGAGTATTTTCACAGAGTGGTAATAGTACTTTTACTGTAGTAAAGGAAGTTAATACTTCTTCATTCACTGGTTGGATTGGATGAAAATTGAAAACATAAAAAGATACTGTTGGTATCTCTGTCACACTGTGCGGGGAAAATCGTTTTTATTGACTGATCTGATAAGTACAGGAGCTGTTATCTCGAGATCACAAGATAAACAACCCGTTATCCCAAGAAAACAAAAGGTTGTTTCTTCTTATTAGTCAACTTATAATGTTTATGTCAGCATGCATAGCGCTCCTGGCGCCTTGACAACTGTAGCAACTGATTTAAGCTGAACATGTCAAATCGTCAATGATTTTATCAGCGGAACAAGACATCTCGCTCTCTGCATGTGTTACCATGTGCTGTTATGGTCTTTCATCTGACAGCATTAAATTCAGACTTTACGTAAAAGGGATTCAGACGTGAGACCGACATGTTAAATGTCCATCAGATTAACGTACAGAGATGCATGTCTGAAAGTGTTTACCTGTAACAGGGTGGTGGCTGTCTCCAGGTTTCCACAGAGACAGGCTTGTATTAGAGGTGTGTTACCATAGTGATCCTTCTTGTTCAGTTTGGCGTTGCACTCGAGCAGGAACCTCACCACCTACACACACACACACACACACACACACACACACACACACACACACACACACACACACACACACACACACACACACACACACACACACACACACACACACACACACACATAATCACTTTATCATGTAAACGGTGATGAACACAAAATCATTTACAGCAGAGAAACAGAGACCTGATGCACACCAAAGACTCATTTCTTTACTTCACATATGGACTTTAAGCTGAGGTCATTTTTTAAAGGTTCCATCAATAACGGTTCAGATTGTTGTTCTTCTAATAACCTTGAAGTTTCATTTATCAGAGTAGATTCAAAATAACATACAGTAAAACACTAACTGGCGTTATTCATAATGTTTCTTATTGTCAACGAATCCCATGAAAAGACTCAATTTGGCTCTCAGCTCGAAGCACATTGGTTCTTACTGAAGACGTACATCTATAAAAATGCTGATATATATAGTTTCATTTCTAAAAAAAGGTTCAGTATTTTCCTAAAACAGCTGCTCACTGTAGTTTTGTGCATTTGTTGGGGAATATTTTCCACATTTGGAGCTCTAGTGATTATTTGGGGCAGCAGGACGATGTATGTGAGTCTAAATAAACTGTGTGTGTGTGTGTGTTCATGGTGATGAAGGAACATGTCACCCAGTGAAACAGTGAAACAGTGTGGCTCACTGAAGTGTTTTGAATAGTTTGTGAACAACAACGGAGCTCTATGGCTCAGAGGAAGAAGATATGTCCGGCTGTGATACACACACAATACTTGTTAGTAGATACATTCACTGTTGGTTTTTATTGGAGTTGCTAACAAGAAGAAAAATATAGAATACCACCATATTTTTCCTTTAAATCTTTTTTTCTGCACTGCTGTCTTTTTGCCACAAGGTGGTGCCCGTGAACCGGACAAAACCATAACTTCCTTACAGAGATATCAGTGTTGTGGTTGACCCACTGCTACATGACTGTAAATATTTTATCTTTATCACTAACGTGACACAATAGTGTCACAGCACTGTGTCATTACACCACTGTCACCTTAAAGCACTGAGGCTGATTCTGCATCTCCTACAACAGCCTATCAATCAACCTCTGAATAACTTCACTTGTCAATCAGAACAAATATGTACTATTATGTTTATTTTATTCAATTTTAATAATAAAGTGCCTTCAAACTGCCACAAATCGAATGTTTCAACTTTACGAGAGTATAAATTAAAGTTATGTCACACTGCACCTGTCATGAAATCTCTATGTTCTGCTCACTATAGAGTAAACAGCTGTTTGTTTATTGTTGACAAATTAAATGTATTTTGTTAATACCAAAAACACATTTAAACTGTTAACAACTGGACCTATATTATAAAATATTATTGCTCTGTATGATTGTGACATGAAACCAGTCTCTCTCTCATGAACTGTATTATTATTATTATTATTATTATTATTATTATTATTACAACGATGTTGGCTGCTTCCTTCCTGATTTGTACCACTGTCCTCCTACCTGAACGTGGCTGTTCTGGCTGGCCAGGTGAAGCGGTGTGGCGCTCTGGTTGGTGCGGGCGTTGACGTTGGCTCCGTGGCGGATCAGCAGGGCGGCCAGCGCAGAGTGGCCGTGCAGGGCGGTGACATGGAGCGGCGTGAAACCCTCAACGTTACAGCTGTTAACGCCGAGCGCTCCGGCCTGCAGGACAGACAGCTGCGAGACACGCAGAGGACACAGGATAGGATTAATAAACTGTCTCAGATTAATAAACGGATCCAGATCAGAGGTATGAACTGTCTCCCGTCTGTTGTTTAACTGTCAACGCGTCAATTCAGATTTTGTTTCCGTTGCGTGAGCAGCTGTCAGACCTTCTGAGTGGGAGCGCAGTTCGGACACTGACACAGCGGGTGGCACAGCAGAGCCTCGGACCGAAGCTCTCCTTCATCCTCCTCTTCCTCATCCATCCACTCCAACAGGTAACGCACCTGAACACACACACACACACACACACACACACACACACACACACACACACACACACACACACACACACACACACACACACACACACACACACACACACACACACACACACACACACACACACACACACACAGAGAGGAAAACAGCACTGATTAATGAGTCTTCTTCTACAGAACAGGATGTTCAGATGGAGACTGCTTCTGTTGTAACTGTTCTCACCATCTCCACATCACCGTCTGCCACGGCACGCAGCAGCTTCTCCACCTGTCAATCACACACACACAAACACAGCATCTGTCACCATGGGAACAGCAGCAGGTGACTGCCTCTATTGCTTCTTCTGCTTTAGTATCAAATCTACAGAAAAAACATGGAAGGGGCCTCTCATGGAGGTCAGTTCAACTGTTTATATTCCAGCTGCTGCTATAGTAAATCGTACTTCCATTGCTGCTGCTGATATTATTACTGTTATAAATATTACTAGACTTATCGATTGTTGATCTACTAGTTTCTGAGTTGTATTTCATATCAGTTTCGATCTTTAATTGATTTTGAGGCGAGAGGGTCTCTAGAGGTCATTTAGAAGTCTCAGGTTGTTCTTTTCTCTGTGTTTTGCAGTCCGTTACCTCTCTGTGTCGGACCCGTTCTCCTTCTGGTTTGGCCTCGGAGTTCAGAGAGGAGGTGCTGGAGACGGAGGAGCGACGGCTGCTGCAGTCTGAGGCCTGAGGGGAGCGACTGGGAGACTGAGGGGAGGAGGAGAGGAGACAGAATCAGTGTATCAATACAGGGTTTTTTTCTCTGAGGCTCTCAACTCAAAACCAACTACAGGTGCAAAAATGTTCAAGTGTGAGGAACAGAGACCTGAATTAATCTGAAGTCAGTTTTTAAGATAAAATAAGATAATCCTTTATTAATCCCTCAACTGGGAAATTTGCATTGTTCCAGCAGCATACAGGATAGTGCAATAGAGACATAAGTAGAAAATCAAGATATAATAAATAAAAACAATAAAGACGGTTGTAAAAAAGCTACTAGAACAAAAAAAAAAACCCTGTAATTTACAAATTCACAAGTTCACAGAAGAAAGAAATAAAGGTAAAGGGATTATACTGGATTGCACATAGAGGTGTGGGTATTGCACCATTGTTACATTCAGAAATATGTGGATTGTCCATTCTGGTGTGTGTGTGGTCTACTGGGAGCAGGTCTGATTGTAAAGCCTGACAGCAGCCGGGAGGAAAGAACTGCTGTACCCCTCCTTCACACACCGCGGGTGAAGCAGCCTGTCACTGAAGGAGCTGCCAGTGCTGCCAGAGTGTCCTGCATGGGGCATCCCAGAACAGAGCTGGCCTTCTTAATCAGTCAGTCCAGTTTCTTCCTGTCAGCAGCTGAGATGCTGCTGCCCCAGCAGACCACTCCATAAAAGATGGCTGATGCCACCACCGAGCACTGAGTGCCCCCTGCACTCCAAAAGACCTGAGTCTGCTCTGGCCCTTCTTGTACAGTGCAGTTTATGGGAAGCAATGCTGCAAAACAAAAAAACATGCTGCACTGCTGTATCTGATCCTGCCACTCCACTGTCTACTTGATCGTTCAACAATAGTCACTGTTTACAACCAGTGATGAAGTATTCACATCCTTCACTTAAATAAAAGAAAAACCTTTTGGACTTTAATGAACGTCATAGAAGTAGAAAACCCTGTTCTATTTTCAACTGAGAATTAACTCTCTTTCTACGAAGCACCTGTTGATCATTTTACGGTCACATGAATATGTGTTGTTTATCAGCTCTGGACGCTGTGACCTCTGACCCTTCAGGTTTACCGGGTGCTTGACAGAGAGACGAGAGGACATCAGACTCACATCGACTCCGCTGCGCTGACGGCCGTTCTGAGTCGACTGCAGCAACACGAGGATCTACAAGAAGATAAAACACACACATGTATCAGGAACATAATATTTTCAGGCAGGCGGTGGCTGAAGGAAGATGTTTCAGCATCTATTTTGATTATTTCAGCTGATCTGAGGTCAGGTTCTCTGCAGCATGAATCCTGCATAAGAGGACCAGTCAGCTCTGTTCCCACGACTCGGCCGCTCAAACACTCTCAGTTTATGGAAACAGCAGCTGATCAGATTAGTTAACTGCAGATTAGTCAATTACAGAGCTCTGAAATATGAAAACAATGTCAGTTTCAATGAAGTGGACATCGCTTTTATTTTTCCCTTTAATGATCTCTGACCGGCAGCTTGTATTAAGTCTCTGTGTCGGTCAGTATTTCTCTGATGATTCTTGATTATACCACGGCCTTAATGAAAACGTGTCTGTAAATGGCCAGAAGTAGTTCAGCTCAAGATTCATCGTTGCTCCAAAATCATAAACCAGAAAAAGAAATTCTCACCTACGTAAGTACAGCAACATGCTGACACGGCAGCAAGCTCAATACATATACAGATTTAGGAACAGCAAATGTTGGCTTCACACCTTTAACTCTACAACATTCACCAAAATAAGCAACAGCAGAGGCAACTGCTTAACTTCAAATTATGCTTCGCTGTTGCCAAGTTTGACCAAATCTGCTAATGGACAATTAGTCAAGAATTAAGACTTACTTATTCCATTTCATGAAAGGTATTTTGGGAAATTTTGACAACAAATAAAGCAGAAGAAAGAAGGGAATACTACGGATCAGAGCAAGGAGGAAGATGTGACAACAGTCAGAAACACCTGAGCTGATTCAACCACCACAGAATTATACATTTTCTCACTGGTCTGTTCTGTGTTAACGAGGTAATAAATGTTTTTATCAGCTGTTCACAGAGTCGCATTTTGGGTATTCAACCTGCAAAACCTGTCCCGTTGCAGGTCCAAACAAAAACAGGAAAGAAATCCAAGTAGAGGAGTATGAAAATGGATCTGACGCCTAAAATGTTGACGAACCAGAGCCAGACTCAGCACGGAGAACCAGAATTGTTGAAATGATCTGTTATGCTGACATTTAAGACGTGCTTGCTGTTTCAATGAGACAACATCCTGCAAAGTGAAATCCTGCATCTGGCCTCCTTTTGTGGCTCAACACTGAACAGTTTGAATATATTCATTGAGACCTACAGAACACTTTGGTTCAGTTGCAGTCTCTTTGCGTTCCCTGTGTGTTGCTGACCTTGGAGTTGAGCGCACACTGCAGCGGTGAGTCTTTGCTCTTGTTGAGGATGTCGGTGTTCGCTCCGTTCTCCAGCAGCACCTGGATGATTCCTTCGTAGCCCCAGCGGGCCGCCATGTGCAGCGCCGTGTCGCCTTTATCGTTCTGCAGGTCCAGACGGCACGTTTGGACGTCGTAGTACACCAGCGCCTTCACACACTGACACACAACACATACCAACACAGAGGCCAAAAACAATAAAGACTGGGAACCACTGGACTGCACTGGTCAGGATCTGGGATGGAAAGTGGTCACAATAAAGACACAGTGAGTGTTTGACTTACGTCCTCGTGTCCATACATGCAGGCGAGGTGCAGCGGTGTGTTTCCATTGTTGTCCTGAGCGTCCGTGTTGGCCTTGTAGTGCAGCAGCAGCAGCTGGAGGACAGACGGTCCATTATTGATTAAACTGAATATATGATATAAGTAATATATAGTTGTATTGCCTTTGTTTTCTATTGTTGTAATCTTAATTCACCTGTAAATCTCTTGATTCATCTTTCTGCTTTGTTTTGTGACACAACACTGACATAGTGCATCACCACCTTTTAAGATGATGTGTTGAACTTGTTAGCAGTTGCTTATTTCCACATCCAGCAGTTACAGAGCAACATGATCATTAATCTGGAGTTGTGTTTGTGTCACCTGATGAATGTAAGTCCAATATTCACTCCCTTTTAGCTGTTTTTGGTCTCTACCAACTCCTGAGGGAAACATCTGGCTCTTTAGCTGCTAAATGCTCCACTTTGTTCACCAGCTGGTCTCTAACTGTGTCACAGGTAGTGTACAGCGGCTTTTTACAGCTTTTTCTCTGAAGACGAGGCTATGAGAGACTGTGACAGCGAATCAAAACAGTAAAGTTGCAGCTGGACAGATAAACAATGAGCTGAAACTCACTGTAAAGCTCTGTAAAGCCGAGAGGAGCTGCAGATTCAGCTGATTATTCTCTGTTGGTTCATCACTACCAGAGACACCAAATCATCCCATTGTTTTCACATTGTCATTTGATTCCTTTTTATTATAAAAATATCAATTATGCCAGCTTTAAGTAGTTTTTCTGTAAATGGAGGGTATCTCCATGATTCTTGTGTATGATGTAAACACACACACACACAGACAGATGCTACGTGTAGGAGTGTGTGTTTTCACCGTTACTCCCTGGTATCCCCGCTGGCAGGCCAGGTGCAGCGGTGTGAGGGCGTGGTAATCTGTGGCGTTGACTGGCGCATCTTTACACACCAGCAGGTCAATCAGCTGGGACTGACCTGCCACACACACACACACACACACACACACACACACACACACACACACACACACACATACACACATACACACATACACACATACACACATACACACACACACACACACACATATTTTTAACATGTAAATTAGAGAATCTTTAAAGGATCTCATGTGTTATCCCTCTGTGTGTTAACAGCTGCTCACCACAGATCGAAGCGACGTGCAGCGGAGTGTAACCTCGGTCATCTCTGGAGAACGGTGTGACGATGGACGGGTCGTTCAAACGCCTGCAACAGGAAGCCACCAACCAGTTATTTCACAGTTGTAGTTAATGGCTGAACAGGTTGTTTAGAGAGCAGAACAAGTGACATGTGACCTCAGTTACAGTAATGAGTGCTTAGGGGAATAAAGAAAGAAAAGATTCTATATGGTCTTTAAAGACTAATCCGTCTTTGTGAAACTTCTGTGAACAGCATCAGAGAGTAACGGAGCTGTGCGTCTAATGTTCAACTTCATAAAATGCTGTAAAATCACACCCTGCTCACAGCTTTCTCAGGGTGATGTCAACTATCTACATGCAAATTTGACTCATGTCCCCGGTTGACTGACCACCGCAGATGATGATAAGAACAGTTTACAGCCACGAAAAGTGAGCAGAAACTGGTTAAACGTTAATGTGTGCGTGTTCGAGTGGGAAGTGAAAGAGCAGACAGCTTTTGGTTCCTGCTTCACAGCTGTGATGCAACAAAAACATTGAGAAAAGGGGGAAATGAGCTTGAGAAGAAACAAAAATACTTCCTGTAAAAACATAGCAGCATTGTCTCATCCCCAGTAAAACACTTGAACATGATAAAGAGTCTTAAAGCAGTATCATTAATATGTAATAATACATTTTATTTCCTGTGTGTGTGTGTGTGTGTGTGTGTGTGTGTGTGTGGATGCTGACCCTGACAGCTGGAGGTCACAGTGATCACAGGAGCAGAGGGGATGACACATCCTGACGTCCTCAGTGGTCTCTCCTTCACTTAGCAGACGTTCTACCTCCACTTCGTTTCCATTCGCTATGTGCTACAACACACACACACACACACACACACACACACCACACACACACACACACACACACACACACACACACACACACACACACACACACACACACACACACACACCATGAGAGAAATCAAAACAATATTCATTCTAATTTATTGCTAATTGAGACCCTTATAATGACCGTTCACTTGTAAGGCCACAGAATACGATCTGGAACACACCAGGAAACATCAACGCTCCGCAAAACACCAAGTGACTCCATTCATTTCCATGAGACCGGTGCGTTTGCAAAAAGTGCATCCTGAACGAACGCTCGGGCCAAAAATAATAAGTCCAGCTTAACATTTGCCAGAACACATTGCAACTACAGCTGCAGCGATTAAAGAAAATGAATTGGCAGCTATTTTGATAATCGGTTAATCATCAAGCTCAAATGTGAGAATTTGCTTCCTTTCTTTGTCTTAAATTAGAGTAAAATGAATATCTTTAGGTTTTGGACTGTTGGTCAGACTAAACATACTATTTGATGACATCACCTTGGGCTCCAGGAAATTGTGATGGGCATTTTCACTGTTTTCTCATGTTTTATAGACCAAATGTAAGAATAATCGGCAGATTCATCGATAATGAAAATAACGTCATCCAACAAATATGCCAATGATACCCATTTCCCCATTCACTTCAATACAATCTGACTTTACGAGCCAACATCTGGGGGCCATTAGAGGAACATCAAACTCAACATTCAGCCCTGAAGATCCCTGCTTGGCATCTGGACTTCTGCTTTATATGTCTGAACATTTGATTGTTTGGTGAACTGGTGGAAGTGGCTGATGGATTGTGGGACGTCTGCAGAGCGGTGGTTCAGTTTCCTGAGCTCACCTCAAACAGACAGTGGATGGGCGTGGCAGCGCTCTGAGACAGCAGACTCATCCTCTCTTTGAACAACGCCTTGTCATTCAGCTCACCTGAGCCCTGAGGGGACAGAAAGAAAACCCCACACCATTAAATGCTGCTGAGAAACAACACTGGTAATAAAATGTCCACTCCTGAGTGAATGTGTGAGACTCACACGGTGTGTGTCCTGCAGCTTCCCCAGGTTGATGAACTCCACTGCCGCCTCGAAGGTGCTCAGACAGTAGCTGAGTTCATCTTTACTGGAGTGGCTGAAGCAGAAGTTCCTGATGTAGCTCAGGTTGGCCATCCTGAGGACAAACAACAAAATGGCTCAATGATTAACGACCTACACATCGAGAAAACATTTCCTCCAGACATTTTCAGATGTAAATGTCAAAGGACCGCAGTAGGTTTAGCTCCCTGACAGATATTGACCAACAGATGGTTAAATAGTAACCTTCAATGAGGGACCCTTGGGACCAAAAACCATGAGACTTGGCTGAGCTATATTATGTTTTACCCTGTCCAGTATCCCCAGCGTGGAGCATGGTAATCCATCCAACTGTTGTCGAGACATTTCAATGTGAACTTGCTCGCAGCGCTACATAAAAAGTCAGGGAATCAGTTTGAACCAAAGAGATGAATCGACTAGAGCACGCATAGATAACTACAGCTGTTTAAGAGTGTAAACCCTCCTGTCCACCCTTTTTTGTATTGTTCCTCTGGATTCAGCTTGTATGTGAGTATCTTATGTGATTTGGACGACCCATAATTCCCTGCTATCAATGATTAAAAAATGGCCTATGCTGTCATTGTCTTGGCTGGCGGTGAATACGGATGCAACATTAACAACACAAACTCCCCGACAGTTGATGAGACGACAGTGAGAGTCTCGTTTTCATGCTAGCAGCATGACTCTATGGATGGCCATGTCGCCTGTCAGTCGGTCCACTACTTTAGTCCAGACTGAAATATCTTAACAACTATTTGATCAAGATGAAATTTAATGTCATGTCGTCTTGTGTTAGCATTTAGCTCGAAGCACCGCTTTCCTTAAGTACAGCCTCACAGAGCTCCTAGCATGGCTGTAGACTCTTAGTTTTGTTAAACGGTGTCCACTTTCAGTTTCACCCTCTTTCAGTTTCCCTACACACGACTGATGACAGGGTGGAGTGACACTGCTGGACGTTTACACAGTCCAGAAATGACAGATCGGCTTCTTTGTTTCCTCCACACAAACCACAAAGTCAAAAGGTCACAGCGAATCCCCTTCCCTGCTCACCAGTTGGGAATTTCCGTCTTCACCAGCAGATAGAGGACGACAGACAGCAGGTCGTCCGCACACACAGCCTCTATACTGACTGCAGAGACAGACACACACTCAGTTAGCAACACTGAAAACACAAGAAACAAAAATAACACCGTGTCGTCCTGACGCTGCCGGACACTCTCCCTCTGTCCAAACCAAATGACTAAATTGGCCGCTTGACAAACATTAATTAGGGGCGGATCGTACCACTCAGCAGACTGACAGCGGGGCTGTTGTGGGCCAACAGGATTTCCAAAGCAAACTGGACAAACACATTAGAGGCTGACAGAGAAGGTATTGTCCTGTGTGCTGATCTGATTACAGACAGTGAGAGATCAGTGAGAGATCACGGACAGTTCAGTCTGCTTGTCCAGAGAAGCAACAACATTTTAGTCACACTTCCTCTCTGATGAGGTGAATCCAAGGAAAGGCCATTAATCACCATAAATAAATTTACCAATAAGAGAAGATAAAATGGAGTCTCAGGCCTTTTTTAGCAAATGTATGTGCAGTACCCTCTGACTGATAAGAGGTTGTGCTTGCTTGAGGGTTATTAATGTGATCCTGAAGAACTGGAGATTTAGAGACAGAGATATTCAGTGCATACCGGTGCGTCTGGGGGTCTGGGTGGCGGTCAGGGCGACTCTGCGCAGGCAGAGCAGTTTGAGGAGGGGGGAGGTGTGCTGGTTGAGCTGACTCAGCTCTCTCTTGGCCCGAGACAAGTTTATACTGCAGAAACACGACAGAAGCAGCAGCAGCACAGGTTACAGGTCAAAAATATAAAACAGGTCTTAAATCAACAAATCACTGAGATTTTAACAGAATGATTATGTGTGTACAGAGTTTGACAAAAACATCTTATCACAACCACCAATTCCAAACTCATGTGATAACAACTAAACCATCTCCATGACAGCAACACTAACTCCAGCCCTGGTGAAGGCCAGGAGATGTGGCTGAAAAACCTCGTAAGTTAACCTTGTGATAAGATTGGTCCAACTGCTATTTCCAAGGTCAAGATATTTAAGCTAAACTATGTAGTGTCTGTTTGTCAATATGATAAAATAATGTTATTTGTAACTGACATTTTAATACTTTTTAAGACGTATCTGTTGTTTATGAATATTTTAGATGATTAAACTACAAATCACTTGTACTTTACATTACAGCTGACCATTTTCCAAATAATTCAACAGTTTTAAGATTTCCTTCCTTCCAGGCAGCCGGTGCTTCACTTCATTTCGAGGTAAAAACGACTTGCAGAGACTTGACTTTGAGAGTTGTGTTCATCTGTTTTTCAGTGTCACATTGTCACACGGTAATTCAGCTGCAAGACGGGACTGCTTTGAAATCTTTCTCTGGTGGTGTGTTTACAGCTACTCTGAAATCTGAGATTTAAAAGACAGCTGCTGACAGCAAACCAAACTCAGATCAGTTTAAAAGAAAAAGTTGTTTGTCTTCTGAATTAGATTTTTGTCTCATCAGATGCATAGTGGCAAGATCTCGGACGTCTGAGTATTCTTGAATGCACCAGCACAGTACCACACAACCTAACATGAACAAAAACATGAAGGCAGCTACATGTTATCTATCTATTATCTAACTTGGATCTTTTGACCTTTGTAAACAGCCACAGTAGTCCAGTAAGTGGAACATAAACAGACGACGCATCAAGTTTGTTCCAGACAAAGTTTTTTAGACGACCAGATGTTGAACTGACCTGAACTCAGGTTTGACTCCCAGGTCTTTCTGCTGCAGCTCCTGCAGACTCCTGCTAGTTTTGTTGAAGGCAGCATCCTGTTGACGAGCAGCAGAACAGACATGAGAGCAGCTCTGAGAAGTCTGAACACATTACTGACATTACATCAACATGAAAACACACAAAGCTTTGATGTGCTGTACTATGATTTCAGAATCAGCATTTAACTTGCTGCCGTCAGATGTGAGGTATAAGTCGCTAGAGAGCAACAGTCCCCCACTTAAACCCAAACTGTCTTGTAGCTGCATTGCATTCTGGTCTACAGTGTTAGCTGCTCCTGTTTGGAGTACAAATGTGTCTCAATGTTTCTTCTTCTCTGATGGATCACAAACCCTCACTGGTATCTAGCTTTACAGACAGGTACGAAATATGTCAGTGAGAACTGCAGAGTATTAAAAAATTAAAGTTGCTTTTTAAGTTTTTAAAAAGTAAAATGTAATCAAAACTATAAGAACCACAAATAAACCTCCATTCACTTCCATTGTATTGGTGTGGAGACAGAAATCTCAAAGCCTGGACGAATAAAACCAAAACTATCTTCAAAGACGGACACAAGAGCTAAGAAAATAAATATGATAGAGCAGTAAGAATTCAAACCTACCTGGCTGGCTTCAAGCGTTCCCACGAAGTTAAAAATTAAATCATGGATACCATGATGAACATACATCTGAGATAAGAAGAAAAAACACACACAGAACAGTTTAGTTTACACAACAGCTGTGAGAAAGAAAGTCACAATCCAAAAGCAGCATTAGTTTTATTAGCAAAGTAAGTTGGGACAAAGAATTTAATTTGGTTACATAGGAGGTCAGTTTGACTACAAGTGAATTATTCTTTTGAAGTATTGAAGGACATTTTAAAAGGAAGAAACATTTTAGCATATAAGACTGACGATGAAGAAAGAGGCAGGACGTAAAACTGCAACAGGTTTGTCTGTTTTGGACTTTATATAAGAAAGGATCCAAAAGCTTATACCAAGTTATACCTATCAAAACTATGAGCACATCTCTGCAGTCTCCATCAGCTGCTTGTGAGCGTCAGGGTTTCAAAGATTCTTTCATGTTTTAAAACCTCTAAAGGGTAGAATAAAAGTTATTTTGCGTAAAGGTCTGTTGTTGACCTAAATACATTTTCTCTTGTGTTATTTATTGGTTGTGATGCAGCTGGAAGCCGTTAGTTTCTGTCAGTCACAGACTTCACTGAACGGTTGAATTATTGTTCGCTCATAAATGCATTTTGTAACTGGATTTTTGTAGACAAACCTACATTCTATATTTATTCAATCCATCCAAATTCTTGAATGCACTCCTGATGTTCAAAATGTGGAGATTTTCTTTTAGTCTTTACACTCCAAAGATTCTCTTACATTATACTAATTTTATGTTATCAATTTAAGAAATATGTATGTGGTATCTGTCTGTTACTGAGCTCTGTTATTCGTGTTACAGTATGTGCTTGCGAGAGTGAAGTTGACATGTAAAAACAGTGAGTGAGGTTACCTCTACCGCCTGTTTGAGAAGAGTCATCTGAAGCTCCTGCTTCGCCAGAAGTTTCTGTAGAAAAAACCTCACATCCATCAGACAAGGAAATGCAGAGAATGCATTTGTCACTGCACAGGTGATGCAACTCGTCTTGTGCACTGAGATAAGGGTGGGGGGGCGTGAAATCAGTTATGACATAGATTATCTTATTAGATTCCAGACGGCCTAACGAGACATTCGCATGTCCGGTCTCATCGCAGATCTACATGCTGTTTGTGTTTTAGTTCAGGGACACGGCACACAGCAGACTGAAACTGCCCCTCCTCCTACAACCCGACCAGACTCGAGACTCACAGAGACACACTCCAAGTTGACATAGAGCACAGATCATTTCTAGGTTCATCACCAACAAGTTGTCCTCAAATGGTCAACAAAGTCTAAACATCAGTGTTTCATAATAACCCAAGCTGACAGAACGAGTTGTGATGTTAAACTGCAGCACATGATGGACAACTGGCCCACTGTGTTAATGGTAAAAACAAAAACAAAAAAATATCACTTCTATTTATTTGTCACGTCCTGTGATGGAGAACTTGTTCAGGCCGCAAACAAGAACAAACAGTGGAGTTAAAGGAGAGTTTTTAGTTTGTTTTAAAACAACAGCCCGTCTGAACATTGAATGGGAGAAATATTACAGCAAGCAAAACTTCTTTCAGATTGGCCGTGAGGAGAAATCGTCTTAATGCGCTTTCAATGGAAGTGATGGGGGACAAAATCTACAATCCTTGTTTTGTGCAAAAATGGTTAAAAGAAAAATAGTTCTGAAGTTAATATGAGGCTGGGTTACACGAACCAATTGGATATCTCCCAAAGTGAAAGTCTTTTTAGTATAAAATCCCCTTATTGTGTTTCCCTGTCAAGTTGCAGTGGAAGGATACAAGATACAACGAGAGGATTTTGTACTAAAAAGGCTGTAACTTTGGAAGATATCCACTAGATTTGATTGTGGATGACTAAGGAGGACTGTGGATTTTGTCCCCCATCAATTACTTTGAAAGTCCATTAGGAAGGGATCTATTAATGCACAGCAGTGCTTCTCTCCTGGGTGCCAGCTGGTGCAGGGCAAACCACAATAAAATATGTACAAAAAGTCCTTAAAGGGAATGTCAATGTCCTCCAGAAGGGAAGCTGCATTTCTCAGAGCTTTTAAAAGAGGGACATGCCTCGTCGACACAACCCCAACACCTTCCATTATCTCCATCAGTCTCCACTGTATCGGATCGACAGCTTCTACTTACCAAGCGAGAGTCTCTCAGAAGACACTGAAGACATTTAGTGTAAAGACCGTTCACCGAGTCCTGAGTGGAGGGAGGACAGGACGGCTGTCAGTACTGCAGGGAAGCTCTCTGCTGACTAAAAGTCAACTTGAATTATTGTTCAGGTTATAATTACTATTAAAAGGAAAAATACACCCTGACAAATTAAAGATTTTTCAGGGTGTATTTTTCGTCTGTGTGTATTTAGGTCAATAGAAACAAATACTTTAAGTCACACTGAAGTCATTTTAAAATTGAAACTCTTAGCCACAAAAGCTGTATTTGAATTATTCAATAAAATGATTTGCTTATGCTTTTTCTCAAGCACCTCAGACAAATACACATTTCTACATCTGTGAAGTTTATTGTTAAAATAAAATAAAGAAACAAAGAAGAACACAAAGAAAAGCACGAGGAAGAAGATGAAGAGGTGAGGGAAAGGAAGGAAGGAAGACAAATAAGAGGATGATGGAGGACGAATGAAGACAACAGAAAAAGGAAAGTAAAGAAGAGGAAGGAAGAAAACAATGGCAGGAGGAAGGAAGACGACACAGGAAAATGACAGAAAAAGGAAAAGTGAAGAGGACAGAGAAGAGAATTTGTCCTACTATGTGGTGTCGGAGTCCCTTCCTCTCCTGCTCTTTGAAGGCCTGACAGAAGGTGTGGATGAATTTGTCCAACTTCTGGCCGTGGCGGCCCAAGAACTCCCTGACGTCCTCCAGGCTCTTCAGGCAGTAGGGGGGAGGTGGGCCGAGCTCGTCCGTGCTCGGGTCCACCTCGACGGGCCTGGAGATGCACAGGATGCTGTAGCTCTGCTCCTGGTCGTTGTAGAAGGTTTCCTCAAACAGGATGGGGACTGACGCCGGAGCCGGGAAGCCGGATCCCAGCAGGACCTGCCTCTCCTGGATCCTGACCTCCTGCAACAGACAACAAGACCAACACAGCTGGCTGGTAAACAAGTACACAGTATTTATTCTGTCAAATTAACAGCAAAATAAAGGTTAGGTACCCAAAGTTCCCAAATCAGGATTACCGTCATATAAAATCAAGTATTTCAGTGTTTAATGGAGGAACATCCAGGGCAACAGTGTGGCTCATTCATGCGTTTGATGCTTTGATAACACACACAACACTGGGATGTCATGGGATTCGAATATTGAATATTGCCAGCCTTAGCCTTAATAATGCAACTCTGAAGATGATACAGATTGAACAGTCTGGGCTCTTACTGTAGGTCAGAGGTTAGCCAGTAAGCTTTAGTTTATGAAAAGCTTTGGAACAGCCAATAGAAGCCTCTCGTTTTAGTTTCAGTTTTAGAAAAGCCACTTGATTTTAAAGCAGCCAACAAGAGCATCATGACTTTCAGACTCTGAAACTAGCTATTGGAGCATCTTATTTTTAACCGAGAACAACCTGGATGTTTGAACAGACAATACGACCCTCTTGTTTTAATTCTAGACTTGGGGAAAGCCAATAGGATGTAGAAACCCCTTGTTTACAAGATAGACTCTGGAACAGCAAAAACAGGTCTCAACAGTTTTTTTTGTCCTGTGTTATGTAAGAAGACCAATTTGTGGATATTTCTTACAGTCAGAGATTTGGGTGCCTCTGATAGAGCTGTTTATGAAGTTATGAAGTACCTTTCCATCCACAGTCTGGTATCCGTCATCCACAGGCTGCAGGACATAGCTGTCGAACTGAGAGTCTGAGTAGCTGCTGACGGTCAAACTTCCACAACAAGGCACCAGGACCTGGGGGGGGGGGGGGGTCACAACAACGTCAACAACATGAGAAAAAAAAAGTTCCATTCCATTCAATTTATCAACCACTCAACAAGATTTAGAAAAGGTGCTTTTTTATCTTATCTTTTATGTTATTGTTTTTTAATCTTATCTTTTTTTGTAGCAAAGCTACTGTGTAAGCTTAAATGACTACACAGTATAATATGCTGTTACTATAGTGAAGTCCATTACATATATGTTCCATACAGTACATATAAAAGTGTAGGCTCGTGTAGTAAAGTATGGATTGTATAGCCAAGGATTCATGACAAATTGACAACATTTTAATTTGGAGGGGTCATGAGGATTTACAGTTAGGCCAGAAAAGGATGTGAAACCAGGATTTATTGTACAATGTGTAGTGCGTGTATACTGTCTTGTATGTTGTGTCTTGTAAAACTGATTTTCCAGGTCAGTAGTCTGCTGTGAAATGCATATCAGACGCTGTAATCCAGTTAGATGTATTTTTCTGTGTTCTGCTGATGTTATGACAGCGTTCAGATCATCTGAGTTTCCAGAGGAGTCCTAATGAGTCAGAGCTGCTGCTGACCTGCATTCAATCATCTGATCCGTATCTGCTGAGGTTTCAGGCGTCTTGACAAGCTGAAACTTGTTTAAGAGAGAAACTGTGCAGTCGTTTAGGTCATTTGATATTTATCGATTTTCACACTCTCTCCCGTGGCTTTTAAAGTTTCATCTGACTGAGCTGAAGTAATTTATCACTCACGCTATGAACCCCTGAGCTAAAGAAATGTTAATCTAATTCTGATGCCTTAAATATGAATTTGGAAATGCTTTGAGAGGAAAGTGTGGGCTGAGAGAGGAGGAAGCAGCTGAGAGAGTGCACAAAAAACAACCTCACTGAAGGAACAGTTCGACCTGCTCTCAAGACAGGAAGTGGTCAGACAGCTAAACATGTAGCTTTATTTTGAAAATGAGTCAGAGCTAGTTGCCTCTGTCTCCTGATCTGACACTTTTTAACACTGGTCTGATGCAGGCTGGAGGACTGAAAACAGGCTGTGGGAGTTTCATTTCTGTTAAAGAAACTGTTTGTCTCTGCAATTAATTTAACTACTTTAACTGAGAAAGACAGGTAGAGAATCCACCAAGGTCCATGGAAGTCCAGGACCCTACAGTTTTTCAGTTCTAAGCAATATATACAACAGATTTAGTGATCAAAACGCCTTCAACCAGAGAGTAATGGGTGAAATCAGCTGCTGTAGAGGTTTCCTGGAGGGGAAACTGGCAGATATTTGTGGTCTGTTCACACCTGCAATGTTCCAGGTTCTATTGTACTCAGGCCTGGGCGATAAAACGATAGCGATATGTACCAGAGATAGACACGTCATCAATAGCAAGAAAACTGTTCGATAGAATGTTTGATAGTTTCACTTAAATGCAAACCGCCATGAAGGCACATAGCGAACACGAATAAAGTGGCTAAATTCAACCTTTTTTCTGGAAAGAAACTGAGGAAAAATGCTAAATTTGGATGCAATGGTGGATGAAGAGATGAGAGTAACATGGACTATAAACTATTCATCAAACACCAGAGAGAGCTGGTGGAGAGACGTCAGGTGAACTGTACACTAAAACCTGATGAAGTGGATTATAAAATAACAGCTTCTCTCTCTTTACTGGACTATGACAGTGTTGGGCGAAGGGCAAAAGACAAACATAATCTTCCAACATCACACACTGTATGATTTTATCTCCAGACAGTCAACACAGACTGAACAAGACTCACAATCAGTGTACCACCATTAGCAATGTGATGTTGTTTACAAGCCCTGGCTTGCTTAGATTTAAACTTTTATTTACACAGTGTGGGTTCACTGAGCACAAATCTCTTTTCCTGATACACCCAGCTTTGTGCAAACACAGTTACAGGCCTGGAAGCTGCTGCTGAGCAACCAGGGATTGCCTTGCTCAAGAGCACAGCAGCGGTGGTCTTTCTGTCGCATGTTAACCTAAATTTGATTTCCTTCCTTGCAGGCAACCGTTTTTCTCAGTTAATTTCTGTAAAAGCAGATACATAATCTACAACAATCATTTAGACACATTCATGTTTTTTCTTGTTAAAGCTAGGTAACAACGTGTAAGAAGAGACCCTTTTGAAGATTCTCCTTGAGGATGCAAAATTCTTCTGTAGTTCATGAACGGCATGTCGTGGTTGTCAGTTTTGTCATCCATGTTCCTTTGTTGTCCTTTATCCTCCTGACAAACACACAGCCCGGTTTTAACAACTACAAAGGAGACTCACAATGCCGTGGAGCTCTGCCACTCGGCTGCAGAGGTCTGGTCTCTGCTTCTCCAACGCCAAGTAGAAAGGATTCTTCAGGATGTTCTCATCATATACAGCCATAAGGAGCTGGAAGTCTGGATCCTGGAGAGGATAATGGAGGGAACTGATTAGCATGATTAAACAAAGCTTCAGAAGGTGATGATTGCAACTGTGATGGGAACAAGAGGTTTGCTGGGTGAGCTGTAGAAAGGAGTTTGATCAGTGACAACTGTGTCTGAACTACATCAGATTAGAGTTTGAATGTAATGAAATTTGGGACCCGAACTGACTGCTGTTTTAAGCGTAAAGATTTTTCAAAAGGAAGAAAATGAAACAAGACTAAGAGTCTTCAGCCAGACTTTGCGAGGCTGTACTTTTGACCTGATGATGGCAATGGATGAAAAGTTAAGGGATCCCCAAAGTTCTTAAAAGTCATCCAGAGGGGACCATGAATGTCTGTCCCAAATGTCAAGGCATTCCATTCAATAGTTGTCCAGACATTTCACTCAAAACGACTAATATCAGCCTCAAGGTGGTGCGGTAGAAATATCAAAGCATCGACAAAGTCAGAGGAATTCATCCTCTGGGAACCAAGAACTTCAAATTTCATGGTAATCCATCAAACAGTTGTTGAAATATTTCTGTCTGGACCAAAGCAGTGGACCGACTGACCGGCATGGCTAAAAATGCAGAACCACCAACATCATGTACCCTAACAATAAATGCATAGTAATAGATCAAGTATGACAGAGTCTGCTGAGTTTCCAAACAACATTTGTCAAGAATGAAGTTACAGCTGATTATTGAGGGAAGAAAACAAAGCTCCACAACAGATCTTATGATTCCTTCATGTCTCCAAAGCCCAAATAGATGTGGAATAATATTTTATATAATAATATTAACCACTTTGTTCGAATCAGCTGATCATGAGGCTACCAGACAAAAACTCCCTTTCAGACTGTTTTCCAGATTTGTTATTTTTCCACCGTTTTCTGCCAATGAGTCCAAGTCTTTGAGAGCTGCAGTCTCTCCTGCACACAGATGACAGGTCTTCTTTAATGTGTAGAGGGTCCCACTATCCCCTCCTCCATGCAGATGCCTCCACCAACCAGTAGGTGTCACTAGTGCAGCAACAACGACATGATCCCTCACTGGCTTCCCACCAACACTGACAGTTGTGTTTGGAACAACCAAGATCTCTTCTCTGCCAGATTTTGTAAGTTAAATAGACTTTTTTCTATCTCCCAGCTCCTTCTTTAGGAGTGACTTTAAGAGGAGATTAGATGAAAATGACCACAGCATGTAAACTATAGTGCAGTATCTCTCCTTGAGACAGGAAATGTGTGATCTGTCAGCTGTCACTGGCTTCAGGCTGAGCTGCAAAACCTCACAGAGAGCTCAACTGATCTGTAGTAAAAAGAAAAATAGACACAAAATAGAGACACAAGACGCTGAACTGTATTTCATTATATGGTTCAATGTTGTATGCTTTGTTTTTATGTTTTACTAGTGTATTGGTTATATGCACTGATGGTAGTGTGTTTCCAAATTATTCTATGTGTTCTTGTGATACTTTTTGTTGTAGTGAACTAAAGACAATACATTTTCCACACTGGTAGACAATACAGTTGTATTCTATTCTCTTTTACTGTATTCTAAAGCGGCGTCAGAGGGAAGGTCATGTTAAATTAAAAGGGTTTATCTGTGTACGGTGGCCATATTCGGACATCTCAGATGCAGCTTGTCAGCTCCACACTGTCAGATTGGCAAACTTTCCTCAGTGCAAGCTGGAATCAGGATCAGCTACACTTTGAGCATTATAATTCGATAACACTCAGCCATCACACTGGATGACTTTGATGAAATTCAACTTATCATTCCTTTTATATTAACCGTGAAATCTACTCTTGTACGGACAGACGATAACATCACTCAGCCCCAGTTACAATCACAGACAACATCATGCAGTGTCCAATTTACAACATTTATCATCATTTAACAGTGTAAATTTGAAAATGAAATATCAGTTAAAGGAAAAAAAAGAATGAGATTTGACAGGAGGGGCAGGGCATTGGGGTTTCTTAAAAGTGTGTGATGAGACATGCAGTCTAAAAACATATGACCACACAAGTCATTAGGATTTATTCTCTGGGGAACATGAATGTTTGTATAAAATGTCATGGCAAGGTGTTGAGATTCAGTCTGAACCAACGTGGTGGACCGACCTACATTTCCATCCCGGCGAAAAAAAATTGACAACACATTATCCAATTACCTGTGTGAACCATCAAGCAACACAACTCATGCTAGATGCACCAAATTCAATAAAAGAAACACTTAATTCATCCATCAAGGAGCAAAAACTATACATCCAACACAAAGAAACAGTGACTACAAACATGACCATAATAAAGAGCAGGTCTGTCCATAAAACGGGTGGAAGTGTTAAATAACTGACTGATAAATGTTTCTTCCATCGTGAGCTTGTGAAGTATAAAAGATATAAAAGATCTGATCTCTGACCTGTCTTTATGCTCTAGCAGCGTAAACAGTCACACAACTTTCTTCCAAATTGATCTCTTCCAGTTGTCTGTTCCTCTGTCCTCTGTCAGGAGAAATCCTAAACCAAGATGACCATCCATGACCATCCACGGGTTTAAAACTCTTCATCTGACAGCTGATCCACTCACCTCATCAGTCTGCTTCACGGTCAGCTTCATCCTCCCTCAGCTCCAGTGCAGGCAAACTGGGAACCAGTTCAACAGAGCACAGACAGACTCCTCGCCCGAGCGGCCTCATGTCAGGCTGCTCAGCGGGGATGAAACTGAGGAAGCAGTCACGTGACCCTCCTGGTCCTCGTGACCTTACAAGCTTGAAGCTAACAGCGTATTCAGTGGTGCAGAGGAATGTCCGTCCCCTCTGGCCCAACACGCCGTTACTTTACACACTTAGATTACAGTCACTCAGCTGACGTCTTAGCCTGAGGCTTACAGAGTGTGTGAACAGCAGAACAAATAACCAACAGAAAGGAGATTAAAGGTCAAACATCCACATAAGTTGCCTGATCACAGCAGGGCAGAGATCATCAATAGTTCAATTGATTTTTGAATAATCAAAACATACAAATCAAGACTACACTTCCAGGGCGTCCTGGTGACCTGTAGGTTTAAGATGCTGACCATGTGATTGCAATGTTCCTAGTTCAAATCCAGGTTGTGACCTTTGTTGCATGAATGATGGGTCCCCAAACAGGTCAGTAATAACCCGAAGAAGAAAGGCGGGGAGCCGCTGAACGCTCCATATGTGCACAAATATGGAAACTTGTTGGCATGAAGAACACAAAAAGGGCTGGTCAAGAGGTCCAAAACACAAAGACATTCAGTTTACAATCATAGACGACAAAGAAAAGCAACTAATTCTCACTTCTGGAAAGCTGGAGCCAACAAATGTCTGGCTTGAAAAATCACTTAAACGATTAACAGTCAATCAATATAGTTGACAATTCATTTTCTGCTGTTGCAGCTCTAGTGAGGAGTATTAAACACACATGATCCTGTTACATTATTACATATTAAACAGATACATTGAAAACATGATTATCTGGATGTAGCCTACTAATTAATCCCAGTGGTGGAATGTAACTAAGTACATTTACTTAAATACTGTAGTTAAGTTTGAGGTACTTGTACTTCACTTTGAGTATTTTTTTTACATTTTATGCTACTTTCTACCTCTTCTCCTCTACATCTCAGAGGGAAATATTGTACTTTTTACTCCACTACATTTATCTAAAAGCATTAGTTAGTGTGTAGATTCAGATTATTAATACAAAATATCAACTAATAAATTAAAATATATTATTATAGGTTAAGCTACCCTGCAGCCTATAAAGTAATTAAATGAGCTCCACCTTTACCAGTTGCAACATTAAAGTGATGAACACATGAATGCATCCAGTAATATGATATATACAGTATAATTCTGACACTGACCATTCTGAATAATGAGTACTTTTACTTTTGAAAATACACATTACACAGAAGTAAAGACAAATACATTACATGTAGGTCATATACTGTATTTATGTGGTTTTTAGATGCAACTGTACAGATCAGACTCCTCATTCAGCCCATGAGGGGACATTGTGATCAGGATTAATCACACCACCTTGTTGCTTACTTTATTAAACAGGTTCTCTCTTTCACGGACTTTAAATTCAGTGCATTTGAACTCACCACGCCCTTTTAAAGAGGTGGTTGTCATTATTGTCGTTATTACATAATGGAGGCCACATGGACTAATGTGTTTTGGACTATTAATCAGACGAAACAAGTGATTTAAAAGACATCAAACTGAACCCTGAGAATTTGAAATGTTTCACCTTTTTCTCACATTTTATAGACTAAACAATTAAATGACCAATTTAACTAACAATTATTTATGTCACATATCAATTAATCTGCTTTCTTGATTATTTGATTGACAGTTTGGTCTATAAAATATCAGAAAACCGTCATGAAATATCTTGTTTATTGCGACCATCAGTCCAGTTTAAGACCAAGAAAATCAGCAAATAGATTTATATTTGAGAAGCTGGAACCAGTGAATTCTTGGCATTTTTGCTTCAAAACTAACTTAAACAATTAATTGAGAATCAAAATTGATTAAATGTTTCAGCTGTAAAAGTGAGCCTTCCCAGTACAGGACACAAGGTCAATTAGGTCATTATATATATTTAAAAAATCAGATTCATAATTTAGTAATTTTTAAAATATTTCTTCCGTCTTTTTTGTTCTCACGTTTGAGAAGCTGGGACCAACAAATGTTTGGCATTTCTGCTCGAAAAATGATTAAAAAAATGAATCAACTTACACATTGTTGCCAATTCATTTATTTTCAATCAACTAATTGACTAATCGTTGCAGCTTTAGAGTCACTGAAAAACAAATTAATCAATAATAACAATAAACGTAATCTGCAGAGTCTTAGTTGAATAAAGTGTGCAGGTTAAAATAAACGGAAAAGTCAGATGTGGTTATTTCTTATCTTGTAACGCTACTTTCACTCCAATGTTAATTCTGTAATTAACTTATTACAGAAACAATTACACATAAACACATCAAAGCAAAGCAGTGTCCAATTAAGACTGAAAACACAGGTTCATGCCAGGTCACTGTATCTATCTGAAAAAACCTGTGGAGGACATGAGTGGAGAGTCATGATACTGAGATTAAAGTGATTTTTTAAATGTGTTTCAGTATGTTGAGTACTACTATAGCTACAGACCACAGAGCAATCAGGTAAGAAAGGCATAGTAGAAAGTAACCAGGGTGGTGAATAAAGACAATAATAATTAATAATACAATGACGAGATGGCTGGGTGAAATGAAAGAAGACACCACTCCTGCCTTCTGGTTTCTCTGGATCAATACAATTCTTTCAGGAGCTGAATGCTCCTGAACCACTGCAAAGAGGTTTCATCACCTCACATCCTCCTCCTCGGGGCTGCACACATGATGCAGCCTGAACATACAAACCATAACTCTCCAGACCTCTTCTGAGTAAGACTGAATACAGACAGAAAACAAGAAGCAAAGCTAACCACCCACCTCTGACCTATAAATAACTTCACCTTGTCAGGCTCTGATCGCTGAATCACACAGCCAGGTGTGAAGGCATTTAAACAAACAGTGCAGGACTTCAATCAGAAAACCCAAGTCAACTGACCTTTAAAGACAAAACAAGGATGTGTCAAGCTAACCAGAGATAATGATGGCATTTCCGTGTGCATTTTCAAAATAAAATCAATATTGACAAACAATGTTCTAATGCTATAACGTGCAACAAAATGAATGTACACAGAGCATCCAAAGTGCTTGATATAAATGACACTGTGATATTAAGATTTCAGGTCGAATCTTCTGCTCTATTTCAGATGTGTGCAGGTTGGTAGCCTGCAGCTTCAAGGCAGCAGTTCTTTTGTTCGTAGAAGAGTAGAACCAAACTCCATTTAAAAATCTGGCACTTCAATGTTTCTTTGCATATTGACACAAGTACAAGGCAAAAAGAATATAAATCCGATACGTTTAGGGAATCTTTGGGGTATTTGGATACATTCGACAAATGTATTATCTTTCTAACTGAACTCTGATTTAATAACATCTCTATTGATTTTAATTTTATACACTGCCCGATCCCTCCATGCAGTATGTGATAAAATATAACTGGAGGCAAACTCTGTTATTTGTTTGTTTTTATCGAAATGCCCCTTAGATTAACGATTTGAAACGACGTATAATAAAGCCTTAAATCGTGTACTTCAAGTACACAACTTTGCGAAGCAACGTTAAATTTCACACTTTTTGAATGGAGATTGGCTCGATGGGATAATTCAGGGCTTGGTTTTGGGATTAGCTATATTGTTAATGGCATAGCTATAGCTTTTACATCACAGGTGGCAGGAAAGATATTGGGCTATTTGGCTCAATTACCTGCTAACCAGCCTTCGCCGTTTGGTCACATTTGTGAATTCTAACGTGACTCAGCCGATCAGAGCTAGGGACCGGAAGTTTGGGAATTACCCTGCTAGCTAGTAACAACAACATTGTTTTAACAGCCAAGAATACAGACCGTAGCATAAAAGCTAGCATTAGCTCTGCTGGGTACAGCGGTTGGCTTTAGGATATTTAAACATTAGCGTTAGCTTATTAACGTGTTAGCATGGCCAACTAGTTATCCGAGCATGAAAATCATCCAACATAAGCGATGATTATTAAAACGACTGTTTTACCTTTTACCAGTGAGTCCCTCTGGTCATCCAGGCTTGGGCATGGCAGTGACAACACATCTACAGTAGCCTGTCAGAGGCTGTTTGCTGCGATCAGCTGGCTAGGCAGCTGCAGCACCTTAGCCTTTGATCCGGGTTGCCAGACAGCAGAGAGGAAACGCGTAAAATAAGCTGTCAAAAGAGCCGCTTTTCAGTGGAGCGTGTGTTATAACAAATTCTATACATTTGCAAGTCTTATTAAACAAAGGTAGTCGCCACACGTAGCAAACGCTACATGTGTTTGATTCTTAAAACTCTAGTTACCGGTGTTATCTGTGTCAACTGACACAGAGATGCTTCCAAACGGGTTCACACTGCCCCCTACCGCACAGCACGCTGTACTTCATTAGAGGGAGACTGATCTATTCTGCACATCTATTTATTAAATACTAAAGGGGAACTCCACCAGTATTACACATTAGGTCAATTTACTTGTCATTAGGCGTATAACTAAACCTGTGAAGATAATTGTATAATGTCCTCTGTGGCTGTGGAGGAGCTTTGTCAAGGCTGAGAAAAAAACCCTGAAGATGTCATAATGTCATTTTAAGCTTGGAGACAAATCCTCGACAGGAAAAGCCTGTGTTACAAACTGGGGGCACAAAGTTAAAAGTTAGTTAAATACCACAGTGTAGAAATACTCTGTTACAAGTCTTGCATTAAAATGTGACTTAAGTAAAAGTATTTAAGTATTACTTGAACAGAAGTATTTTTACACTCTTGTATTTTTGCTTTTACTTTAGTAAAGTAAGACAACACTTTCTGCAGTAACACCCGACTCATTTGGTTTAACTGAACAAACAACTTCCTTGTTTTATTGGATTTACAAAGTAACATTAAGTACTAAATGATTACAGTGAGTAAAGCAAAGCGGATTCAGTCAACTGTGTTAAAACTGGTCAAATTAATGGCCAATGCTTTATGGATCACTTATACCTTTGGGTTGCTTGTTTGTTCCCCTTTGACTGCTTGGGCCTTACTTAACTTCTGGAAAGGAGCTGTAGAGGATCTGGATCCATTTATTAACAACATATTAAGCATTAATCAATGGATTACTAACATTTATGACAGTATCATTGCCAAATAGACAGAATAAACACCAGCCAATTGGTTTTATTACAACCTGGCAACCCAAAAGTTGTTCTTATTGATTTTGAAGCATTAGTACATGATTTATTAATCATTAATAAAGCCATTAGTTACAACTTATAACCCCTTTATTAACCCCAAAAGTTTGTAAATGTGTTTGTATGAAACATTAAAGCTGTACGGGACTTTTATATATAAATGAACGTCCATTACATTCAAGCCGTTGCCAAACAACTTCACACAACGCTCATTAACCCTATCACCGGTACATCTCTCTGTATTTCTCAGTGTACAGAGTTTTTAAATCTGGTGTCTGTGGCAACTTTCCTGCACTGGTGCACCAGTAGTGATGCGTCAGCTAGCAATGATTGGTTTCCCAGAGCCGAATGGCAACAGCAGAGCCATGTAGTTCAAGAAAGTTCTTGGCCGGCAAAGGATCTCTACATGGCTCTGGGCTACGGAAAAGCCTGTAGGTATACGCCAGAAGGGGGCGAGAAAATTTCTACACTCCAGCGCTAATCCATGTAATTTCCTTAGCATTTCTAGAACAATATGACAAAGAAAAAACAGCCACTGAATTCACACAATTTAAACAAAAACATGTTTTGCACTGCGGATTTCTCCAAAGATATTTTAACTCTGACAGGTCAGTGTGTATTTCTACTCTCTTGTAGCTGCTTAGTTTGTGAATTCAGTAACTATTATGGTAATGTTAGTTTCAAAATGTAAAACGAGGTTTGTGACATATGAGATGATTTAACAAAGTTCTATAAATTTGACTATATTATTTAATGTTTCTGCCTTTATTGATAGATTAATATAGATCTTAGTGTGGTTAAATCATGCAATCATGAGCTTGGGTCCCTACAATACACGGAATTTAAATTTACAACATTTTAAGAACTCCTATAATACTGCACTGTTTGTATTTGCATTTTGTAAATTATGTAATTTTCATAAGATTTCGTCGTACAAGAAGTAATTTCAAAAGTCTCGAGGTTGAATACTTTTGCAGCCGACTGTACTACGGCTGAAAATACAAAATGAACAAATACCTTTGAGTCCCCAATGACAAACACAAGAATATTCTCAAACTTCTCACAAAACAAAGTGCTGTGAAAGTAAAGAACAAGCAACACATAGTATAGATTCTTTAACAGAAAACAGACCATTTTACTGTGAAAATAAGGACCTGAAACTTCACAGATCAGGTTTTATCATCAATTTAAACTCTTCTGAACACTTATTTCATTTAAGTGTAAGAGCAAACAATCAGATATGGGTCCATCAAAACCGCTTCAGCTAAAGACAAACAGTCTTTGGATTTATACTAAACAGAAATACTGTCGTAACAATACACGTACACAAAACTGTAGGCTTGAAAGTACAACATCAGAGTAACAACTTCAAACAAATGGGACGGTCAGCTGTTGCCTTGCTTCATTAACTTTACTACACTTTCCAAAAACAATAACTATTAACAAAACATTAATCAAAGCTCAAGCATTTAATGTTTAAAAGGAAAGTTTTCAGCTGCATCTTAAAATAAGTGACTTATTAAAACTAAAAACTTGCAGTTCTGCATTAATGTGTCACTTTGTATTGTACTAATCATTTTTGCTTTCTCAAAGTTTTTTCTTTTTTGTTTGTTTTTTGAGAAGCACTTTATAACATTGTTTTAAAAAGTGCTATGAAAATAAAAATGTATTATTATTATTACTTTGTATTTCCTCAAAATATTGTTTTTCAACAGGGGGCGCTATAATCATTACAAATTAGATATTTTGAAAATAAAGAGTGGACAGTAGTTAACGGGCGAGGGTCACATAACGGATGTAGATTATTTTTTAATTTTACTCTTTACTCTTACTCTAACAGTCTTTTATGGATCAGACTTCAGTTGGGGCAGAGACTCTGAAATCAAACAATTCAGAACCAAAATAAAGACCTTTTCTGAATATCTTTCTACACCTGAACTGATCTCAGTTTATCTCAACGTTAATATTGGTTAAAGCTTATCCCAACAGCCTACATCCTGTCGGCCATTGGCCGACTATTTCAGTCGGCATTCGCTTTGCAAGGGCACCGTCGCTGCGTCATGGACTTAGCACCACCCAAGACGATTGTGATTGGTTTAAAGAAATACAAACAAGGTAGAGCGTTTTTCCCCCCTATCCCAGAATGATTATGGGTTGAGCCAGACCTTTCTCCGAAGTGTGGAGATTATTCTGGCTATGAGAGACTAGTTAAAGCTCGACAAAGCCACAGAGCACTGACTGAATGAGTTACACCAGGATGGATGTTACACCGGTGAGCATTTGGTGTCTTGAAGCACTTGAACTGTTTATTTCTGTCCAATCTTAAAAGGACCATTGCAGTATTGATTTATTAATCTTCTGTTTTTGCATCAGTTTTAGCTGCCAAAACCTCTTGTCAAGTGAAAGAGTTAATAAAAAAACTGTCATCAGTCTCACCATCATGCGAGTCGATGGCACATCGATAACCCTTGTAAGTCTGTAGGCTCAGCTGTCCGTGCTGAGTGTTGTGGTAAAGTGGCTTGTTTTCTTGCCTTAGATGAGAAGATCAATACCATTTTCATGTCTGTACAACAAATATGAACCTGGCTAGCCTAGCTTAGCATAAAGATTGAAAACAGGGGGACACACCTAGCCTGTGTGTGTTCTGTCCAACACGAAATCCACCTACCAGCTCCTTTAAAACTCCCTATTATCACTTGTGTGTTAGTGTGTGTGTGTGTGTCAGTTCTAAAGGTGCTGGTAGGTGAATAGGCGCAAATCCCAAAATGTTGAAAAAAGTTCACCTATATTCTCTGGGCCGTAAAGTCTAAGAAAAATGAGAAAAACTGTAAATTTTCTACATAAAAAAAGACAATTTAAAATGAACTGTTTCTCATGAGTTTTTCCTTATCCAAAAACAGAGGGTGTGGTATGTTTTTTTGATGATTTTAAAATCCTTTGAGACAAATTTGATTTTGGGTGATATAAATTAAATGTACTAGAACTGAAAATTGACAGGCGATACTGATGTGAAAAAATAAATGTAATATTTCCATACATTACTGCACACGCTATGTTTCAGTGTCTTTCGGTCAAATTGACAAACAGGTGCAAGTCAGCAACAGACCCACAGTCTGATATAGGAAACAAAGATACCCAGAAGCAGCACAGCAGAGCTTCTTGCTAGGCTTCCTAAAGTGACAGAAAAGATGCCCCTATGGTAGAGAAAACGTGATGCAGTTCACTAATGGGTGCCCTTACAATGGAGAAAACGTGATGTTTCACCATATATGCATCATGGCCCTCTGCACGCTGGTGAAATTCACTGAAGATTCACTGAAAATGACCCTGACTTATGGATATTATTCTCTTTTCACGGACATGAAGGTGAGCAGATGCTGACAAGTTTTGGCTGAACTCTTCTATAACGTCAAACTGTGATGGTAACATTGCATCATGCTTGAGGAAAAAAAAAAGCACATGTGAATCAAACTTGTTGGAGTCAGACAATTTCTACGTAAAAGTTTAAATCTCAAACTCCTGAAAAGTTCCCTAAATCCACTGGAGAAGTTTCTATTCCCAGATCCTAACAGATAAACATTCCCAGATTCCTACTAGTACGAGCTTTAATATTAAGGAGGTTAAAGTCACAGCACCAATACAACAGATGATAGCATTCTTGTGATCTTAAGATAATAATAGATGACAGGAGTGTCAGAGAAAGACGAGATGAGGTGTTTTTCGTTTCTTGGCGTTTGTCCTTAATCTTCAGTCACTCTCGCTGCCGCTCTCTGAGTTCACATACCAGTTATCCTCTCCTGTGTCCTCCACAAACCACAGACCTGAAGACCAAACCACCAAAAGTACAGACATCAGTTCAATAACAGCCAGTATCAAAGATTATACCTCACATTATTTTCCAGTATCACAAGTTACAGTCAAATGTAGGCTTTCTCATGTGTTTATGTGACAGAGGTTCTTACCATTTGGGGTTCTGTCTTCCTCTTCTTCAATCTGCTCCATGTCATAACTCACAAAAATATTCTGTGAAAAGAAATAATCTTGTTGAATTCATCGTGGCATTTTTGTTTGTTTCTGGTGCAGCTCAAAATCAAATCTGTTAATTCTGAAAAGCATCTAAAATACACCACAACGAAAATGGTCAAAAATGTATTTATTCAATAACCTTCTCATTATTTACTAGCTAAGAAATAGATTATTTTCCTACAGTTGACTTGAGGATTCAAGTTAATTCCTGCTGTGAACTCCAGTACCTTGCTCCTGAGGAGTCTTTCCCAGCATCCCTGCTGCTGTTTGACCAGTTTGAGGACTGGCTCATTGGACTTCATTTCCCAGCAGCAGCGGTCAGCAGCGATGTTGGCGTGAAGCTCCAGGTCGGCTCTGTAGGTCCGACCGTTCACTCTGCCACTGAACACAACCAACAGAAAGAGAGCGTCAACCTGATCACATACTGAGGAAACATCAGTAAGTACAACACTACCGTTCCCTCAGGCACACCTCAGTCTGTCATCTCTCCTCCCTGATCAGTGCTTCCCAGGGCCCGAGGTGATGTCGTCAAACATCTTGTTTTGTCCCACCAACAGTCCAAAATCCAATCCAAAGACAGTCAATTTTCTCACATTGAGAAGTTGGAGCCAGTAAAGGTTTGGTATTTATGCATCATAAATAATTAGTTTTGAAATTTGTTTTACACCAATCGACAAATGACTTCATCAACCAGACTTTTCAGCACATATGCCTGACAGTATTCTTAAGATGTTATTTTTATGGACTTGGTAGCTTTTAAAAGTCTAATTCAACAGAGCTTCATTTCAGGTCTGACTTTCTCTGAATTTTAATTTGTTGGTGCCTCTGATTTGTTTGAAGCAGTTTACATATTTCATTTTAAATTTACAAACATGCACACTGACAGGTAACAGTTATTGTTCTTATATTTTCATGATGATAGAGAACTGGACATTACAGATTAAGTTCCTCATGTCCTAATTATATCTCTAACTCCCCTATCTCCCCCCAGATCCCACCTCCCTTCCTGCAGCCACTGCAACAGCAGCAGCAATAAGGATGTGATCCCTCACTGGCTTCCCACATGCCAACAGGCCTCTTGGTTGGATTGGTCAACTGAGCCACTACCAGGGAACCTGGGGTTTGTTAACAGGCAAAAATATACTAAAAGACATTTAACATTTGTTTGTGGTTAAGATAAATCGCTCAATTGAGACAAAACGACATGATGCACCAATGTGTCAGCTGGTAGTCTTAGTTTGCAGACAGACGGTGTTGACTATGGAGTCAAGACTTTAATGGCACCAATCTGTCACAAATAAGCCTCTAAACAAAGCAGGTAAGGTGTTGAGGTCTCTTGACCAAGATGGCATGATGACAACCAACTGTTTTATAATAATCATGTGACACTAAATATTGATTTTAAAAACATTTTATTATAGGCTTAAGTAATTGAAAAGCTTATGCCAACAAACTGTTCAAAACTGTAATCACAGAAAACTGTCGATACTGTAATCTGTGGTGTCACTGCAGCAGAACAACAGCAGGAAGTGAAAACCGTTTTTCTGAATGAACTCAAAGTAATCTAAGTAAATTAATTCTGTCTGTGCTAACATTTTGTGCCATGATGTCACAGATGCATTGATCAAATCTTTAGCTGTGAAACAGCTCTATTATTCAGAAACAACAGATTACAGAATAACTTTAGTGTCCCAACAGAGAAGAGTAATGGACTTTGGGCTTCATTTATATCATTACATACATTTATATCTAATTATTAAACTTGAAAACTTGTAAACCTGAACTATGTTTGATTTGTTACTTTGATAGGACACCTGCCAATTTTCATTGGCCATGGAGTAAACTCATGTTTGTGTGTGATGAATTCACACAAAGGCTGGTCATGCTAAACATGTACCCACTCCCACCTGTGTAAAGTGCTCTGGATAAAAAGCTCCACTGAATGTTGGATGTGATGTGAAGTAAGTGAGCGATCATTGGTGGTCTGCTCCCGACAGACCTGTAAACGACTCTGTCAGAGTAGAAATGACAGCGCTGACTCTCCGGGTTCGTCAGCTTCACAGTTACAATCACAGAGTCGGATCTCTGGTACCAGCAGACCCGAGGGTGGAAACTGAAAAACAACCAGAGGGGAAACAAATACACTTACAGTTTAGTTTTAAAATGAATCTCCACTTCAAATTAAAATGTTGGTTTAAATTTAACTTCACAATGTATAAACAGTATACTTTAAAGAATGAACTTTTTAAGTGTGAAGTTGTAGTAGGAGTTTTCTCCTTTCATAAGCCATCTTGTACCTTTTTGCGGAGTCATCGCAGTCAGTCTCATTGGTGCTGATAACCTGCTGGCTGTTGCTTTGAGTGTCACCTGCAGGCACACCTGAACACACACACAGAGTATATCCACTTTTTTATTACATGATTTACTGTGTTGGCAGCGGAGAGAGATCACAATTATTAGCCACAATGTTTGTTTCAGATTCAGGAAACAAAATTCTGTTTTTGCAAGTAATTTTCTTAAATGTGAAAGCAGCTACAAAGTCTTGTTTTCACTCTGACTTACTCTTACAATGGCTGTTATTTACTAAATTTAATAATAAATACTATTTTATCAGCATCTGGAGATTGATCCAGTTTTAGCAACAAATATCAAAATCCCAAATTTAATCTACAGCTTAAAGTTCCCTGACAGTGTCACAATAATTTAAAAAGTGTGACGTATGAGTAATTATGCAGGTCCTCATATTTAATAATAGACATGATCAGCATGATGCTTCTCGATGTCTATCTACAAATCTTACTGAAGTTTGACTCTATTAGGGTATGATTATATTTTATTTTTACCATTTTCACAGGGGTTGAGACAAGCAGTCTGGCTGGTCGTGTGAAGTTCTCCTCCATCTCTGTTCCTGTGGATCAAAATCATAAAGCTTCTGTTCAGTTCCCCATTTAGAAAAAAAACTGAGACGTTCTTTTTCTGTTGTGACTGTTTAAATTTGTGTGAGTGTGTTTCTGTGACTGAACTCTCTTGTGTTGTTTAAGTATAAATTGTTCTCAGGTCTAAATGAGACTTTCTGAATAAATAAAGCTGCTGGATCCTAATTTTTTTTTTTTTTACATATGTATGGATAAACATTTCTGACTACATTGAAAACACACAACTACTTTGTAACAATGGCACTGAAAACAGAAGATGGCTCAATTTCGTACTGTTATCTTAAAACATATATATATGAAATGAAGACAGATGCAGGTTACATGTTTGATGGAATATGTTTGTGATGTAATTCTCTTTTCCATGACGTATGTTCTAATGTCCTAAATCTTTGAAGCCTGATTAAAGTAATATTTGGAGTATGAGGGTAATCTATCCGAGCACCAACCTCATCATCTGCTCAGCTGACTTCAGATCAGCAGTGTGGGTGTTTCTTTGTCCAATAGCTGCCTGGCTAGCCAACAGGGATTTCTGATCACACACTGGAACCAGGTGGGGTTCAGCTGCTGGTGGTGCTTGTGGTACTGGTGGTGCTGGTATCAGGGACTGTATCATTGAAGATACTGGACTAAGTGGCTCACATGGTTCGAGGTGAGGAGGGTGAGCGAGCCTGCCGGCCTTGGCTGCTCTGAAGACTTCAGCCAGAACTTCCTCCTCAGCTTTGATCCTGACCTCCAGAGGTGCTGGCCCATCCCCCGACCTACAAACAAAGTGCTGCTTGATTCATCATATTGAAGGTGGCTGTTATATTCCGGATACTTCGGGACAGTTGAGTGTTTTTCTTACCTAGAAATGTGACTCGCCTCCTTGCCGCTGCTGGTCTCCTGGCAGAGCGCCCTCAGCAAGTCCAGATGCTCCAGGTTGTGGACTCCCATCCCAGTGTTCAGGATCTCTGACTGTACGTTGTATTCATTGATCACAGTTTTCATACCAGGCACCTGGGTCACACGGACCTCGAAAAACAAAACAGGAACAAGTTCACTGGTGCCAACTGCACCCAAAAACAGTCCAGAGTTCACATTAGACTTCTTTACAGACTGACATTTTCTGACAAAATCATTTGATCTACTTTGGACTTTTGGAGAAATCTTACACTGTAAAAAGTAGACAGTCTACAGTACATAAACCTTGTGATTAATTCAGATACTTCAGATACTTTATTTGTCCGTCAGTAACCCACTGACTAAACAAGGAGATGATTGACAGGTAAAAACCTACCATGGGATCCACAAAAACTGTGTTTCCCAGGCTGAAAACTGCTCTGGCTCGGTGCTGCAGACCTCGGATCTTCTGGCTGATCGCTCTGGTGACCTGAGAGCCAAAAAAATGTTCAATCACATGACAACCACACGACTGCTTGTTTAACACCGGACTGATCTCTCTGCTCAAGTGCATAAAGTCTGATAAAAAAATTATTTGAGAGCAAAGTGAGGAGGTGAGCAGGAAACCTTGGGGTGCCAGTCGGTCTCTGCGTCGACTGGTTTGACCCGGCAGACAATGATCTCCACGGCCTGGCCGGGCAGAGAGTGAAACTGCTCCGGGAGCTGGAGGATCTGATGGGATTTGACCTCCACCTCCTTTCCCACATCAATAAACCGAACAAAGACGCTGAAAAACAGCCGGTCACCTCTTTCTGGGACAGACAGGATCTTCACCCTGCCGCAAGGAGCACACAGTCACATCACATACATTTATCTGTGGTGCTCTAATCCAGGCAGGTTTGTACTGAGCTTCAGTTTATAAACCAGTAAAAAATGTTCAGACTGCTCAGTAGTCATGGGTCGGGCCACACCTACATACTAACAAACTGGGATACAGTGATTCGTGTCTGAAGATGTTGGCCAGGGGCATAAAGTTGTGGGGCCAATGACCCCTTCCCTACTTCCTATCTCCCTACTTCCAGCACCTTTGCTCGGACCACACCCATCTTCGTAAAATTTCATGACTGCATCTTGCACGGATGTGACGCAATCACGTTGACAAAATCTGTCCAAAGACAGACATACAAACACACACAAGGTGAAAACAATACCATGTGCTGTCCCGGCTGGTAATAAAATTATAGAAACCGACCTGAATCAACTGGCAGGCTGCTAACTAACCAGCAGCCCCATTTAGCAAAGACACTAACTAACTAAGACTCTGGTTACTTGCCTGCTCTGCTTCACCAACAGAGAATATCATGATAAAATCAAACAGCATTTGGGCTTCAAGTGTTGTGACCGAAGTGGGTGTTTCAAGCCTGAACATCTCCTCCAGTGTGATCACCCCCAAAGTATGTATTTAGATTTCAGGTCAGACCTGTGGAAGACCTCGTCCTCCTGCACGGCGTATAAACCTCCCTCTTGCACCTCCTTGGCTCCAGGTTTCTTGTCAGCAAAGTAAGAAGTCATCTCAGACGCCATGCTCATGAAACCTCCGTCTTCCTTTCTGACAATACGACCGTAGAACACTGATGCAGTCTTAATGTAGAGAGGCACAACCTGGGAGCATCGGACACAACACAGGTCCAAATTTACAGCATTGTATTCATGGATTTTGGTGTAGCAACAGACGATACTATGGTTGCTTAATTAAATATTTTGTAGGAAAAAAAAAGAAGTTATGTGATTAATTAATAAAGATGAAGGCCAGGGACTGTGTAAGGCGAGTAATATACAGTGATATTTGAAATCTAATCTAATCTAATTATTACTAAGAATTTGATTTAAACTTGTGTAACATGCGTAATCACTAATTCATTCTTGTGTCCTTGATTTGTTTGACGATGTCGATGTTAATTAAGTTGTTCTGTAAAGCAGTGTTCTCTGGGCAGAAGTGCCTGATGGACAAAAGTAGAGACAAAGATATGACTAGGCCCTCACTTCTATGACTCCAGAGGCAGGAAGAACAGACTGGTCGAGGTGGGAAATTAGTCTGTGACGGTCGGGACACACACTGCTGTTTCTGCAAATGAAAACACACAGAATCACATTATGTGGCTTATTTTCTCGTTTAAAAACTTTTTAAAATCTGTAATGAACCAGAGGGTTTTTTCCCTTAACTGATTCACACCTGGCCCAGTGAAAAAAAAAGCACGTTTTTATTCCAAAGGTCTAAAGCAACTTGTGACACTGAAAAGCTAAGGTAAGGGAGTGTTAACAGATATAAAGTTTGTTTAGGGTCAAAACCTGAAAACTGTGTAGTGTCCAAGGTGTATATATATTACATTCTCTCTTTTTTTTTCAATTAATTAATTAATTGTTTAGCCTCTAACTGTCAGAAAATAATAAAAAATGCCTATGTCAGATTTATCAAAACCCAAAATGTCCTTAATATGATGTCTCTTCCTGACATTTGAAAAGCTGCAAACAGTTGGCATCTCTAACTAAAGACTGGATTAATTCATAGTTTTTGTCAATTAATCGATTAACTGACTGATTGTTGTCCGTGTGTTGATAATACTGAGAAGCCCATACAGCTAAATAAGGGTCAACAGAAATATTAGACCTGCAAACTCCAAGGCTCTTCAGGTAGCTGCAGAGAGGTCTGTTGGTCTTCTGGTCCTTCCGGGCCACATGGACACCGTGGGCAAAGGACAGCAGCTCAGGGGGCAGTGGGGCGTTGGTTCGCACCAGGTAATGCAGAATCCCAACTACATGACAGGCGTTCCTCTCAGAGAACAGCAGCACCGACCTGGTGAGATGAGGGCAGCTCCCCGTTTGATCCTTGGAGGAACTCTTGGAAAAGAAATCAGAGAAATTTCATCCCAGGCACCTCTTAGCTGCAAACGTGGATGTGTAATGCACTGATGATTTATACAGTTTGTTCTTACTCGTTCAGAAAGGTTTCTGAAGTTCTCAGCCATGCAGAAGAGTCGGCTGCCGAATACTTTGGGAGAAGTGGGGAAGCCATAGTGGACGACACAAGTTGCATCTCTGATTCCCAGACACTTCAAACACTCGTTGGTGGTCACTACAGGTCAAAGGTCAAACACAACAAAAATGAAAATGTCAGCAGCACTATTAATGTTCAGGAAGGAAATTCAGTGAATTGCTAAATGTATTTACTGTTGATAATGTTCTCCATGTTAGCAGTTTCCAGAAATATATTCAGCTTACCCAGAATAACATGAGTGCCAGGGCCGATGTCTTTCCTCCACTGCTGGATGACGAAGTCAAACTGGTGTGTTAACCCCTCGTGGGTCTTAAGGCAGAATACTGATTTGTTGCTCACAGCCTAAAGATAAATAAAAGACACTGGTAAACTTTAAGGACAACTCCCCTTTGGTTTCTCTTTCCACTGTCAGATGTCATCAGTGCACCCTATCTGTAGATTATGTATGTGGATGGAGCGTGGTAATGATTTTTAAGAGTTTTCCCACTCGCTAATAAGGGACTATCATTGAAAACAAAACGTATCCTCTCTTGTTGCTGCATTAAACTCTGTTACACTATTGGTATTCTTAAGTATACCAATTTGCAGAAAAGACCAACTCACACAACTTTTAGGTTTACTAATCTGTTTGGCTGATATTGGTCCTAAATGAAAGATTCAAAGCACTGGAATGTACAGTATAACTGGTGCCGTTGTTCACCTTGAACACATCTTCAACCTCCTGAGCAGAATTGGCTACGATCAGAGTCTTTTGGCCAACAACGGGGTTGAAATCCAACGCACCCAACAGTACTGAGATCTTACTGCTCTCTAGAGTCATGAGGATGATCTGTAGGAAGACAAACATTTCTATAAACTCAAAATCTCATCAGAACATAGAGCTGATCATTAGTCTATACTACAACTTATGATAGCGGCTTCATTGCATATTTTATATGTACGTAGTTCTACATCGGTGTAGACCATGTAGACATAAAAAAATCTGCAGTTATCTAGACATTTTGGTTTAGGCTTGGATCAAAATGCTAATCTTGATTATTTTATCATATTATATGATCAAAATTAGACAGTTTTATCAGTATTAATAATCAAAGGGACAAAGTTATTCAATTGCACTTTTTGTATCATGTACACATCTTAAATGTTGTTGACTACAACAGATATTTCAGCATATTTCAGCAAAGTGTACCATGGCCACAACATAAAGTTGAAATTATCGATGATTCATTGAGACTGACCTGCTGAACGTTACCATAGAGAGCAGCTTCTTCAGGGACAGTCATGACAATACAGGGGTATGGCATGTGATTGGCTAACAAACCCTCCATGTGACTAGTCCATCTTTTTGCCACAGCAACGAGCTGATGAGGACAGGAAGCCATCTCCTCGCTGGAGGTCACCTTGTGGAAATGCTGTAAGATGGTCACCATCTAACGGAAGAACATTCATATTTATTTACATTCATCATCATCAAGCAGGCTTTGTATTTTTCTGAAATGACAACTGTCACCTGTGGATATTGTCAGTTGTAGAGAATAAACATTAATTTCAAATCAGAGAGCGGGCCAAACTAGAAAATAAAACTTTTGTCTGTTGAAACCCCTCTGTAGACTGATGTGTGTATTATTTAGGCTTGTCCAAAGACTGAGCAGACAGTTTCCATTTGCTGCTCAGAACTTCCAACAGAGACTCAGAGAGTCTTCTCAATGGAAAGTATCTTGCTGACAACATCACATTAGTTCCAGACGGCCTGTTAGCAGCTACTGTAGCTCTGAAGCTGTTGAGTGAGAAGGAGGAGCAGACCTGGTCTGGAGCAAGAGAAAAGAGCTGGTCGGCCTCGTCCAGCACAAGGTGGTACAGACGCAGGAACAGGAAGCAGTGGCAGGACAGCAGACGGACCAAACTATAAGGAGTGGTCACTAACAGCAGGCCTGGTAAAAATTTAAAAAGAATATTTAGGAAATTATATGACAACCTTGGTTGGGACAATCCCATTCATACACAAATAAATGCATTTGGAGATTTTTTTATAATAACCTCACAAATGTGGAGTCATTAGCTGACCACTAGCAGACTGAGATGACTGAAATGATGCTTTACTTACAGTTTTTGGGGATCCTAACAGCCTTGGCCTCGTCTTTGCCGACACCCAGCAGCACGATGACAGGGTGGAGGGTTGGGCCGACCTTGAGCTCCTCCAGCTGGTCATACACCGCCTGGACCTTCTCCCAGCCTGGACACAGCAGCACCGCTATGGGCTGGACACACAGAAAGTACACATCCAAACATTCCTCTAAAAACAAGCCTTACAATAACTAAATGACTGACAGTACAGTCTATCAAATGATTTTGCTGTATAAAGAAATGTGTGGTTCTGTTTTCACAAAATGTAAATAGAGTATTTCAGAATTTTAATGTAATGATGTTTAATATAAGATAAGGTTAAGCATAAGGTAGCCTTGGAATTAAATAAGCCACTTTCATCCGATATAATAAATAGCCTCCTGCTTGGTGTTGATGTACTCACCCCTGCGCTGGAGGTGAGGGTGGAGAAGATGGAGTTGAGCAGGATGTGAGTGAGGAGCGGGGCAAGGTAGCTGAGTGGCTGGTCAGCGTTGTGGGAGACAATGACAGTGCTGCATCCTCGAGCCACAGCTGGCCAGCTGTAACGGTCAGCTGGAGACAGAGTGCTGTACTGCTTTCTCCGCAACATCTGGAAACAGACCGGTCGCCTTGTGAAACTCAGGTGAAGTTTAAGCATGTAGCTTGGTTTATGTACTTTTTGGAGAAAGCAGAGGAAAACGTTACCATAGCTGTCTGTCACTCTGGGTGAGTATTTGGTTGATTATCTTGCTTAAGCTAACGTTAGCCAATAACGCTACTATGTTATCTAGCTATCTAGCTTCGTTTTGGCTTTTTCCAGACAGCAGGTCACACCACATGCAGACTGATGCACATCCAAACGTGCATCCACAGCATCTCCATTGTACTCCATTGTCTTTATGAAAGTCACTTTGAGTAGGAATGCTCTCGAGTAGTAGTTTGAAACTAGCTTATAGTTTCTTCTCCCTCTAAAGCACTTTGTAACTTCGATTTTGAAATGTGCTATAAAACTAAAGTTTTCTTTCTAGCTAGTTACAAAGATCTTAGTCAGTTAGGACTTTACACATTAACTTAGTAATGGATTTACAAATAAGTAGCGCAACCCAATCCAGATGTAAAAGAATAATCACTATAGTAACAACAACAAACTTTATTTGCACAGTCTTTTTCAGAACAAAGTAACATTAAGTTTTTCATCTTTTGTATTTCTTCATAATTTTCCAGACATAGGAAAAACATTTTTAAATTGAAACTGGAGCCCTTCTATTAACAGTAAAACTACATAAATATAAAATAAAAGTAATTTCCAATTAAACCTGTAAGTGAAGGTCACTAAGTGAATTTAATGTGACACCTTGTTTCATGTTTTACTTTAGATTTTTCTCATTTTCAAGTCTAAATAACCTCAAACAAAACTCAGAGCACTTTCTTGTTTACCCAGCGGAGAACATCAGTGATTGGGGCATCATCCAGGCTGGTGCAGGAATCCACTGGGAAGGCAGAGTGCAGCAGAATCCCACTCCTCCTGGGATCGCTGGGAACAACCTGAGAGCAGTGAGGAGGCATGAGAAACAAAGACAAATGAAACAGTAATTATGGTATTAGTATCATAAAGACCAATGTACACCTGCTGCGCAGCATCCTGGCATCACAGGATACTGGGGTTGCTGATGTTACATCAGCAGCAGATTTTGCAGCACCGGTGAAGCAAAGCAACTGCCGCACTTGAATCAAAGGTGTCTTTTTTCTTTAATTTTGCCTTACATTACCAATATATCAACTAGGGTTTAGGTCAATGTTTTGAGTTTCCAACAGTGTTTTATAGTGGAGGTGGGTCACCTCAGCTGAAGTAAACATCACCTCCACAAACATTGATGCACCTTTAAGGAAAAAGACATGAACCTTCAGGGAAAAAAGCAGACGTGGTATTTTGCAGAGCAAATGCACCCAATGAATGCTTTCTACAGGCAGCCAGCATGACAGATAAAAAACGGTCTCCTTCTTCAGCTTGATAGATTCAGTCAAGCTGTTTTGGGGTTCTTGGGTTGCCACCACAACAGCCACCAACAACCTGCAGACCACAAGTCTGAGCAGCAGCTTCTGCAATACAAAACATTGATTGTAAAGTTTAGAGTGAACTGAGAAAACCTACCGTGTCGTCTGCAGCGTCTGGATTGGGGTTGAGAGGCTCCGGGTTCAACCACTCCAAAAGGCTGCATTAGACACAACAGTCAGAATTCAAAAACCTTGGATATCATCATTTAAATACCATCCTGAGATACTACTATTTTGCAAGCAAATTTGCTACTATTACTATTCAACCATTTTTCTTTACTTACATGTAATCATACTAATTTTTCAATTACGACTATCAACTTTCAGGCTAAGATTTGCAGTAATTTAACAAGCCACCAGATGCTCATTGCCATTATCAGTTAGTGCACTCTACAGGAAACCAACACCAACTGTCCTGTTTTGTCTTTGTTGATGCAACATTGACTCATCACTCAACATATTTGTTTCTATGTGAATCTTTTTCTCTGAGCTGCAGCTCACCGTGAACAGGCCCAGTCCTCTTTACTCCTCCACGTCTTCTCTGCTGGTCCTGACTCTACTGATCTCTTCCACCTGCTGAAAAATAAAGAGTAGAGACGATCAGCTGAGATACACAAAATGAACTTTCCACCTGGTATCTTAATGTGTCTGGTATGCAGACAGTAGGAACTTTTTCATAGTTCTGTTGGTGGACCTCTCCCGATTTTGTTGTGTTTGTAATGCAAGAACTGGGAACGACTCTTAGAACGTGTTTTGAGGGACCTTTTTAGCTCCTACTTCAGAGTAGGTATTCTTCCAGCACAAGAGGAACCTTGAGTGGCATTGATTATATATACCAACTGCCGGTCGGTTTCCGTCACTTCAGTGTTCCTATTGGCAGTGCAAATGCAAACAGAAAAAAAAGCTCTTGAAGGTATGTAGTTCTCAGGGGAGCTCCCCAGTGGGCAGTTCCTCTCAGGTCTCTCAGGAGTCCCCAGAATAGTTTACACCTGATATTCACACTGTAGCGTAGTCATGCTGACAAATGTTGGGAAAGGCTTCAACACTACAAGTGCAGAACATTTTACTGTACCTTGTTTCTTCATCTGCCAGATATTCAACCTGACTGCTCTCAGGAAGACCTTCAGCTCCACTTTTTCCACTAATAAAATACAAAACAAGCCAAATCGGCTCAATTAACTAATATTGACATTTTAAGCAAGAGAGCATCAACCAGTCGCTTTCCACCTCCCACCTCCCCCTATAATTCTACTCCCATCCTAATGGGGCTTTAGTCAATTAACTGAATTGCTGAAGGTGTGCTGGCAGCGTACACTTCCTGTCCTTCGCAGCTGCTGAAGGCTGGAGTCGTTTCTTTGGGTTGACAGTCTTTTAGCTCTTCATGCTGACTGACCTGGAAAAAAAAAAACAAAAAACAAAGCTTTTGGTTCTAGACTCATTGTTCAGGAATTAGTGACCGATTTGTACAGGTGAGATACAGTATGAAACCCCACTACCGCGCTTGTATGCAATCCACTACAGTGGGCAGAAAAAGAGGAAGAAACACAACAGGCCTCCAGGAGTTTAGACTCCTGTGGATATGACCTATAGCCTTGTGAGTATGTCCACAAATGGTGTTAAAAGATGTGCTGAAAACTGTACCAGAGCTTCAATTCTTAAAAGCTCTGCCGTTTTTCTTGAGAAACACTCATGTGTTGTATATGTACTCACACTGGGAGGCGCCTGCTGGTAGCTGCTGCCAGGATTCATAAACTTCAGGAACCTGTGGGGTACAGGAAGTGTTTGGTAAGTATCAACCGGTCATGAACGTGACACGAAACGTGCTGTTGGTTACAGCCAATCACAGTGAGGTAAACTCTCACCTGAACAGACTGAGGTTTTTGGTCAGAGCTGCAGCCAGAGACGAGTCTGTGTCCTCTAATGAGTCACTGAACATGAGCGAAGGTCAGTTAACTTAGATTAACGTTAATTAACTACATATACTACGACATAACTCATCTTACTTGTACTGAACCAAATGTGCGCTCACCTTTCTGCAGCAGCAGTGTCTGAACCATTCTTTGATTGGCAGCTAGGAGACAGTTGTGCTCCTGTGACCTTTGACCAGCTGCCTTCCTCAGAGGTCTTCAGCTCATGTTGTTGGCCCTAGAGCAGCAGAGAGGTCAGAGGTGAGGATGTGTAGATATTTACTGCAGAGCTGACAGTAACACAGTGAGCACAGCTGCTTACCTGAGGTGTACAGGAAGCCATCACCCAATCACCTGCTCCGGCTGCAGCCAGAGTTTGTGACATCACTGAGGTTTAAATCAGTTTAGAGTCAGTGTGAATGCTGATGTAAAGCATAGCCAAATGAAGAAATAGCTGAAATCAAGCATCAGTTGAGACTCCATTAAATATAACTGACAGATAAGTGACATGAATCCAAGTGGACCACATCTGCTGTGTGGAGGAAGTCCAAAAGACCAAAATCCAAGATTTTAACAGCAATATTTCAAATTGATATATTCAGATAGGAAAAGAGTCACTTTGACACTTAAAACAGGAAAATATATCAGCTCCAATCTGTGACAAAATGAGACAGCTGACACTCCAAAGTGGTTGTAGAGGATTCACACACATAACACAAGTTAAATATTTAGTACACAATGAGCAAAACTAAAAACACAATTATGAGAATAGGTCTGCGTGTAGCCCAAAATGTATGACCGCAATTCATGACCTGACTGCACATGTGGATGTGTCATATGCAGACACGCAGTGTAATGTGAACTACCGCTGTCTGCCACGCTGTCCATGTACGTCTTGAAATATGTAGTCTTGCATAACCCATAGTCATTCTGGGATAGGGGAGAAAACACTCTAGCTTGTTTGTATTTATGAAATAGTCGCCAGCCTTATCCCAGCAGCCTACATCCGGTGAGACAGACTGTGAAATAAGTGACTACCCTGAACATGAAGTCACATCTGTGTGTTTACCAGGAGGTGGTTGGGTTTGTGTCAGCTTGTTTGAGACAGTCTGGTGAAAGATGCTGGAGGACAACATGATCGGAAATTGGTCCACCTCGTCCAGCCCACTGCCATCAGCTGACTCTCTGATGTAATACGCAAACTTCTTGGCCACCAGATCGTCATTCACACAGATCTGAAAAATCATCAAAATCTTGGTGATTCGTTTGTCTATGTGTAAAAAATAAAAAGTTCTGATAACAAATTGCACAAGGAAATGTAAGTGAAAACAGTCAATACAACATACAACAACTGTCAAACAAACACAAAAAACAGGTAGATGAAAACTGGATGTTGTCAACAATGTTACATTATAAAAATGCTCATTTATAGCATCATTTACTATGTATGAATTAATGGAAAGGAGTCAAACTTCACCTTGATGTTCCCTACAGTCAGGTAAAGCTCAACAGAGGTGGAGGCTGACTCGGATTCAAGCAACACGGACTCTGTCCGGGTCGACGCTGGCGGAAGGAAGCAAACTTTCAAAGTTACTCCTCAAGATTGCAAATAGGTTTTAACATAATCTCACCACACAACAGTTTAGGGCACATCAAATGTTGCTTCTAAGATGTAAAATCTACAGGAAAAAAACACCACAGTTGTTGTTCATCTTTCTGTCATGTCGGTCACCTTGCAGCAGGTTATGCAGGTAGAGTGTAGCAGAGCTGTCCCACTGAGTGAACGGACTGCAGAGGAAAAGAATAAAACATCAAGATGAAAGTGAATTTCATTTCACAATACAAATATCTGTAAACTTCACAACACAGAGATTAAGTGGGTTAAGGAGAAAAAGATCTGAAAAGCAGTCAAGTGTGCGTGCTTCAGAGCTTCTAAACTACTTAAGATTTTACATTTCTAAAAGACTGTATAGCCGTGGCCAAAAGTTTTGAGAATTACACAAATATTAATTTTCACAAAGTCTGCTGCCTCAGTTTTTATGATGGCAATTTGCATATACTCCAGAATGTTATGAAGAGTGATCAGATGAATAGCAATTAATTGAAAAGTCCCTCTTTGCCATGAAAATGAACTTAATCCCACAAAAAACATTTCCACTGCATTTCAGCCCTGCCACAATAGGATCAGCTGAGAGTGTTGACGAGGACGAGGCTGGAGATCACTCTGTCATGCTGATTGACTTAGAATAACAGACTGGAAGCTTTAAAAGGAGGGTGATGCTTGAAATCATTGTTCTTCCTCTGTTAACCATGGTTACCTGCAAGGAAACACGTGCAGTCATCATTGCTTTGCACAAAAAGGGCTTCACAGGCAAGGATATTGCTGCTAGTAAGATTGCACCTAAATCAACCATTTATCGGATCATCAAGAACTTCAAGGAGAGAGGTTCAATTGTTGTGAAGAAGGCTTCAGGGCGCCCAAGAAAGTCCAGCAAGCGCCAGGACCGTCTCCTAAAGTTGATTCAGCTGCAGGATCGGGGCACCACCAGTGCAGAGCTTGCACAGGAATGGCACAGTGAGGCAAAGACTTTTGGAGGATGGCCTGGTGTCAAGAAGGGCAGCAAAGAAGCCACTTCTCTCCAGGAAAAACATCAGGGACAGACTGATATTCTGCAAAAGGTACAGGGATTGGACTGCTGAGGACTGGGGTAAAGTCATTTTCTCTGATGAATCCCCTTTCCGATTGTTTGGGGCATCCGGAAAAAAGCTTGTCCAGAGAAGAAAAGGTGAGCGCTACCATCAGTCCTGTGTCATGCCAACAGTAAAGCATCCTGAGACCATTCATGTGTGGGGTTGCTTCTCAGCCAAGGGAGTGGGCTCACTCACAATGCCTAAGAACACCGCCATGAATAAAGACTGGTACCAAAACATCCTCCGAGAGCAACTTCTCCCAACCATCCAAGAACAGTTTGACGATCAATGCCTTTTCCAGCATGATGGAGCACCTTGCCATAAGGCAAAAGTGATAACTAAGTGGCTCGGGGAACAAAACATCGAAATTTTGGGTCCATGGCCAGGAAACTCCCCAGACCTTAATCCCATTGAGAACTTGTGGTCAATCCTCAAGAGGCGGGTGGACAAACAAAAACCCACAAATTCTGACAAACTCCAAGCATTGATTATGCAAGAATGGGCTGCCATCAGTCAGGATGTGGCCCAGAAGTTGATTGACAGCATGCCAAGGCGAATTGCAGAGGTCTTGAAAAAGAAGGGTGAACACTGCAAATATTGACTCTTTACATAAACTCAATGTAATTGTCAATAAAAGCCTTTGACACTTGGGTTGAAATGCTTGTAATTATACTTCAGTATACCATAGTAACACCTGACAAAAATATCTAAAAAAACTGAAGCAGCAAACTTTGTGAAAACCAATACTTGTGTCATTCTCAAAACTTTTGGCCACAGCTGTAGGTACCCTAAATAGTGTGTATTGCACTTCACAGATCCATCAACAGTTCAGTGGTAAGCAGTGCGCTTGTCTTACATGAGCTCTGCCTTCTCCTCATGGACAGAGACATGCAGGGTTGTTGGTTTGATTCCTGCCAGGTGGAACCTCCTCACCCAGAAAGGCAGCTGGAGGAAGTTCTGCACAGCGACTCGGATCCTTGTCACACCAAGACAAGAGCAGCACAGATGCACAATCACAGACACACACACACAGACATATCTCTCAGGTCTACAAACTCTTTGACATGATCTTGGTTTTATTGCCTCCTAAAATGACAGTGTCTTAACTTCATGCCCCAACAAAAATGTACTTTTTTTGATAAATACTGCTCGAGACCAATAAGTTATCAAAATATTTGCTCAAATGCCTTCTAACCAAACTAGTCTTGTATTTGGACTAATTTAGTAAAATGGCAGTGGTCCAGTGATGAAGAGGACTGGTACTGTTCTGGTCTTACTGGTCTGAGGGGACAATGAGTCGTTCTCCATGGTCAACCAGGAGGCATCGAGCCTGACAGGACACTGAGTCCATAATGATAGACTCCACCACAGCCCGACACCACGACTTCATCACTGACCAGTACACCACACACACCTGAGAGGAAATACAGTAACACACACATCCAATCCACCTCCAGTACAATTAAGGTGTCACAACAAGGCCTCCCCTACCTGGATCAGGTGTGTAAAAATATGGGTGAAGATAGACTTGCAGGTGTTGCATTACCTGTCCCTCCTCTAACAATGTGGGCTTCAGCTTGCGCAGGTCCTGAGTGACGTCATGGTAGAAAAGGTTCATCTGAGCCAGCAGATTGTCATACTGTTCTGTGGTCTCTGTGTCTCCACCAGGACCCCGAACAACCCGACCCCAGAGGCAGGATGGGTTCTCAACCTGCAAATGCCAGAAGAAATATTTCAAAGAGGCACCAGAACTTGGTACAATTTTACAGATATTCACTCCCTGCTCACATGATTCCCAGCCCTATGGTCCTAGTTTTGTTCATTCGAAACACTGACACTAGATTAAAGGAGGTTTTGCTCTTAATAAGAACAGCGAAGCTTGGTTTATTCATGTAAAGAAAAAAAAACACAACAGTCAGTGGTTGAGAGTAATTAAGCACATTTACTCAAGCACCGTACTTAGGAACAATTTTGAGGTACTTGTACTTTGAGTATTTCTGTTTTCTACTTATCTATACTTCCACTCCACTACAATTCAGAGGCAATTATTATCCTTTTACATTTATTTGATAACTTAAGTTACTAATTACTTTCAAGATTCAGATTAACAATACAAAATGTAATCAACAAATAAATTATGATATTATTATATCCCTAAGATTTTATTGATCCCCAGGGTAACAAAAGTATATAGAATATATATTAACAAATTAAACTTGCCCCACATTTACTAGCTGCAATATAATATGGATTCTTCTAAAATGGGCTATTCTGTTAAATGAGTACTTTTGGTATATTTTGATGCTAATACTTTCTTTATTTTATTTTTTTTTTCTTCCACCACAGACTACAGTCACATTAAAAGTCACAGCTGCCTAATCCAGACACCTGATTGGTTTGATAGGGTTTACAGGACATATTTAATGGGGATTTTTCAGGTAACTTCATGACTTGTTAATTCTCATTTTCATTGTTTGTTTTTGCTTTATCTCTATGTAAGGCAGCAATTTTTTGAAACATGTTTTTAAGGAAATTACACAACCAAAATTGCAACTTCATAATAAAGTTTTTATAGTGTAACAGTTTTAAAATCAACAACATAACAGCAAACACATGAACCCTTCTAACGTTTTTCTTAACTGCATCACTCCGCTGACTGGCAGCATTCACATAAATGTCGCGTTAATTAACGGATCAACCGTTAATGTGATATGTGGCTGTGATTAGTTACTGAAAAGCTCACTTACCTTCAAAATAGATATTTTCAGCATTGTGCAAGAGTTTGTCAATCCACACCAAAGTCTTAAAAATAACACACACTGCAAGAAAACACAACAAGTTAACTGATTTTGCTGAAATTCGTGAAAAATACCGATTTAAAGTTAGCTAAAGTTAGTTCGCAATCGTTGTTTAGAACCGAAACGGCGCCTGTCAGCTAACGCTAGCTAACATTAGCTTTAGCTCACCGGTGTTACACTAGTTCACAGAAAACTGAAACTTTAAGTGTGCCTACATGAAGCGGTATTTGACAGGTGTACAGTTATGCACTGTTTTGTATTTCTTCCGTATGCTTTCCATCAAATTTAACCTGTTGAACGTACCTGTTTCCGAGCTCCTGAACGGGAACGGTCGGTGAATCGGCGTAAGAGACAAAAAGGGCGGAGTAGTTCACTCTGACTGTACCGTTAGAGGTCACTATGGTTACACCAGTTACCTCCGAGGTGAGAGGGCGGTTCTGTTACTCTTTTGTCCCTTAAAAGTTTGTTTTTTTTAATCTGTTGCTCTTTACTTTACTTTAAAGAAATTTCACTCACACAAAAGTTAAATCCCTTGTGTAATCATGTACTCAGACAAAAGTAAAAGAAATACTTTCACAATAAATGCCAATGAATTTTCTGTCAATCAACTAATTATTTCAGCTCTACTTGTCCACACTTTTGGGTCGTTTAATTCTTAACTAAACGTCATATTTTATAAGATATTCATATGTTTTGTGTGCAAAAATCAGATTCGTAAAGTAGGCTAACTAAACTAAGCTAAAGTTATGTAGTTGAATAAAAAATACAATACCTCCCTCTGAATTGCAGTGAAGTAGAAGTATAAATAGCATGAACTGCAAATAGTCAAGCAAAGTACAAGTACCTCAATTTTGTACTTAAGTACAGTAATCGAGTAAATCTTAGTTACATTCCACAAGTATTTACTTGTAAAATGCATTCAGATGATTTAATGCTATATTTTTAGCCACTGCGGTACAGTAGATGGCGGTATGCAACTTTTATGATGGTAAGAAGAAGAAGAAGAAGAAGAAGAAGAAGAAGAAGAAGAAGAAGTAGAAGTAGTGAAGAAGAAGAAGAAGTAGAAGTAGAAGTAGAAGTAGTAGTAGTAGTTCGGACTAGCAGCATCAGGTCTGTTTCTGTTACATGGCATACTGTTGTGTACCAGGCTGTGAATCTTGTCAGAGGAGGGAAAGCGATCGAGATTTATCTTTCCATCGTTTCCCGAGTGATCCACTCACCCGCCAGGCATGGACCGACACAATACAGATGTTGGAGGAGTATGTCGACCCTTATTTTCAGGTAATCACGTTAGCAGAACAGCTAGCCAACATAACTTACTCTTCATCTCCATCTTCACTGTAAAGTAAACTAGACCAGGCTGTTCAGAAGTGACAAGACCCCGTCTCTCAACAGATCAACGAAAGTACAAAAGTGTGCGGCAGACATTTTACGGAGGATTGTAAAGTCACATCTGTGAAGGGTCTTAAGAAACTGAAGAAGGGCAGCGTGCCGACTGTGTTTACAGGCTGCCGACCGGTGACCAGGAGGACAATTCACATCATCCAGAGGTAAGTTACCCACATCTGAGAGCTAAATGTCCTGCATGTTGACACAAAACACACTAGAGTTAATCTTTAGTGTCATTTCTCTTCAGGGATCCTCAGAGTGTTCAGGAAATGAAGGCAACAACAGAGTTAGAAAAGAAAACACAGTAAGTATCTGTATCTGTTTATACTTCAGTTATACAGCTGGGAGCTGCTGTTACTTAAAACTATATTGATATCTAAGTACATTTTTTAATGTACTGTACTTAAGTACAATTTTGAGGTACTTGTATTTTCCTTGAGTATTTCAATTTTATGTTGTATGTCCACTACCTCTGAGGGAAATATTGTACTTTTTACTTCACTACTTTCGTCAGACAGCGTTAAGTACTTTGCAGATGCAGATTCTGTGTTTTCTATCTCACACACAGTGCGTACGAGGCTTCAGAGGTGCTTCGTGATCATGACTATTCAAAGAAGCCCCTCACTGCGAAAGAGCAACTGCAGGCCGCACAGATGGAGCTCGACCGTCTGGAAGAAAAAAGCAGAGAACTGAAAAGTGAGCAGTTCTTTCTCCAGCGCCTCCAGTATGAGCCGGAGGTGATCACGTTTTACACTGGATTTAAAGACTACAACACACTCAAAGCGTTCTACTTAGCTCTGCAGCCTACACCAGAGACTATATGGAAATGGAGTCACGCACTAAAGCTGAATAATACTGGAGAAAACACTGTGGACACTGGCTTCCATGCACAACACTTGTGTCTGTTTGATCAGCTGTTCCTGTTCCTTTGCTTTGTGAGGCGGGGGTTTCTTCCTGTTGACATGTCTAAGCGGTTCCTCGTGTCAGAGGCCACAGTCCGGTCGACCTGTATAACATGGTGCCACTACTTGTTCTTCATGCTGGGAACACTACCAATATGGCCGAGTAGGGAGGCTGTAGATGAGCTAATGCCGCCATTCTTCAGAACAACCTTCCCCAAAACACGGGTGGTGCTGGACTTGACTGAGATCAACATCCAGATGGCAACATGCACAGAGAACTCTTCCCATCATAAAGGTGCCACAACACTGAAGTCTCTGGTTGGTATCAGTCCTTGCGGCTCAGTCAGCCTCGTCAGCAGGGTCTACACAGCCTCCATGTCAGATAAGGACATCATCAGGGAGTCGGGGGTTTTAAACCTCCTGGAGCCAGGTGACGAAGTGATGGCAGACATGAGCTTAGAGATCAAACACCTCCTCGATGTGATCGGTGTAAACCTCGTTATCCCGACGTTCTTGGGGCCAAACGGACAGTTAAATCAAGACAATATGACACACACACAGCACGTTGGCTACTTGAAAATCCACATAGAAAGAGCGATCAGTCGCATCAAAGAGTACCATATATTTGATGATGTTGTTCCCTCTGCACTTTGTGGTTCAGTCAACCAGCTGTGGACGGTCTGTGCTCTTCTGACAAACTTTCAAGGACCTCTGCTTTAATGCTGTGGTCAATATGAGACAATTATGGATATATCTATTATGGTATATCCAGTAATGCTGTTATCAGATTTTTTTTAAACGTTCAAATATCGAACGGGAATCTGTCTGTTGGTCGGCTCTAATGCTGTGGTAACATGCAGTACAGAAATATTAACCTCTTCCATCCTGCCAAAGCAAACAGTGAGTCCACCATTACAAATGCACCTACGGCTGCAACTAACTATTATTTTCATTATCAATTAATCTTAAACAATTATTTTCTTGATTACTCATTTTGTTAAAATGTCACAAAATATTGAAAAATGCCCGTAATAACTTCCCAGAGCCCAAAATGCTGTCTTGTTCTGACCAACAGTCCCAAACCCAAAGACTTACAATGATATAAAGCAGCAATAAGCAGCATAACCTCATATTCGTGAAGCTGGAGCCAGAGAAAGTCCGGCAAATCAATTATCAAAATAGTTAACGGTTAATTTTCGGACAAATGACCAATTGATTGATCAACAATTCATTGCACCTCTAAATGCATTTTTTGTGGCCAAGCATAGTTAAAAACCACTGAGCTTTTAATTTACGTTCTAGTATCGATCCCAACATTTGCAAAGAGAACAAACACATCAGGCTGAAGTTTTGGGAAATGCACAAGAAATCAAGAATATTTCCATTTGATGGGATGTTGCAGCCATAAAAAAAGTCTTGGGTTTGAATATTTCTCTCTGTGTAAATATTATGTAGCTTCAATGAAGTGTGAAAAAAAAAACAGAATATATAGTGTATATATGATACTGTCATACAGTGTGGACATAAGTTGTGGACATATTTTTAACTTTGGAGTAGCATAGTGGCATTTAAAGGATAAGGCTGGTGTTTTTTTGATAATTTTCTTATTGTCACCAGAAGAATAACATGTATCAGGCTTTGGACACACACGCAATACTGTTAGTAGGATCAATTAATTGTTGGTTTGGTTCTTTTCATGGGATTTGTTGACAATACTAATAAAAAGAAGAAAATAAAGAATGTCACCAGGGCTATTCATTAGAGGGAAATCAGGTTGTCATGTAAAGTCATATAATAGAAGTTCAGGTTTTACATTCTTGTGTAGATGTGATGTCAAATTTAAACAGCACATTATTTATTGATTACATGACTCAATGTTTCCTAAATAAACAGTGTATACACATTGTATTAATGCTTACTTTTTGATATAAAAACACTTATTATTAAAACTATGCACATGTTTTAAGTAAATACAAGTATGGTAAAGCAGTATATAACTAAAGTAGTATAATAAAGTATTCTGAGTTTGGTTGCGTGATAAAGTTGCTAAGACAGTGTGTGGAGGATGTGTGTTCCCTCTTATCGTACAGGGGGCGACAAAGAGGCTTCTGCTCCTCACCTTCACCAACTTTACTGACGACGAAGAAGAGTTTTGGACGTTTTGGAGGCAATATAGCCGAACACTAGTCAGCTGACGTTAATGTTTTGAACTCGGCTGCATGGATACCGTCATCTTTCTATATTCACTATCCCGAGAGAGAGACACGTTTGTCTATGACCATATTAAGACGGTGAGACAGTCCTGTGTTTGACTACATGGAGACCAAAGCGGCTGTTCTGCTGAATGCGGTTCCTCCTTACGGACATGTTATTGCCAACGAGAAGTGGAGAAACTCGTCCCTCATTCAAAGCTTAAAGGGTAATGAAATGTTTTATTAAAACAGCCCACTGTCAGCCTTTCAGCATGTAACGCTGGCTAACGTTATTTTTTGCGGAGACAACAAACTTGTGCAAACGCCATTAAAAAATATCGATGTGTAAGTTTGTTTCGCTTAAATGCAGACAAACTCGCCTCATATAATATGACTGTACACATTGTCTATTTTAAACACTTTCACTCTTCTATTCGGCTCACGTGTCATCAATTTAAAATGGTTTAATAATGAGAACCACAACTTCTCTAATCCCTTCACTCCAGCCGCTGTCAGCAGGGCAGCCTGGTTAATGACAGTTTACAGCGTTGCTAAAGGTGATGGCATCAATGCCGATATGAATGCATGTAATACGTTTCTGAGTGGAGCTCTGTGTGAAAGGAAAACGCCACTAAAACCTGCATTCACGTTTATTGCATATTGTGAAATGTATGGCCTCATTGAACAGTTTGATAATAATGTTGGAGTAATGTCCTCTTTTCAACACTCCCTAAAATGTTATTAAATGTCTCCAGTGCAAAAAAACACATGTAGACTTAAAAGATCAGCAGATTAATTAATTAGTTGGTTTACAGAAAATTGTTCCACAACTATTTTTATAATCCACTAAATCATTATTTTAGCAAAAATGCCTTAAATTCACTGCTTCTCAAATCTGAATATTTACAGGTTTGGGCTTTGGAAAATTGTGCATTTTTTACTACTACTTCTGACATTTTATGGACCAAAGTATTAATCAAGAATATAATTGTTAGATTAGTCGAAAATAATAAATACCTTGTCACAGCAGATCGAAGGACAGCATGTTCTCGTCTGCATCTAAAGATGAGGAATTTTACAGTCTCAATATAAAGAAAATGCACTTATGAGCAAGCTCTACTTCTGCTGTAGGTGGAGGTGTGAAAATCCTCTTTGAGAACGAGCTCGGTGTGGCAGATTTCCACCTGCCCAACAAAAGCAGCATCCTCTACGTGTCTGAGTGCGACGTCATAGCAGGAAACGGCTACAAGAGGAAACTGGTTCGCTACAGGAATGTGAGTTTAATGAACGAGACGACTGACAAAAACAGTTTTGCTAAAAGCTTATCTGTGCTGTTGTGCTTGATATGAACTTTGTTTCATCCTGTTTTAAAGACCAGCAGTAGTTTCCAGGAGCTGGTTCTGGTGGAGAGCACCAGACTCAGTGAGCAGTACTTCTCTGCTGTGCAGAAGTTTGTGGTGTTTGACCTCGGCCTGACTCTACTGCCGGTCAGCGGGCAGACTGAGGCCTCACAGCTCATCACTCAGATTGTAAGTCCTGAAGACAAAACAATAAATACCAATTTGATTTGTTAATACTGTCAAATGTGTTGATTCAACTCATTTTTCGGCTGTCTGTTAAGAAAACATCCTGTTATCTGTGTTTCAGTCAGTGCTCCCTGTTCCTCTTTGCTATTGTAGGTTTTTGTGTTTGACATTTATTCTCACTATTTTTGAATGTTTCCTTCTTTCCACTTAATATAAATGTCCAGTATTAATGATTAAGGCTTTGGTCAGACTGATATTAGGACTGCATGTGATGCAGCCCGCTCATTCATTTCCTGGTATATTACTTTGAACTGTGAATTTCTATTGTTTACTTGGCCATTGTAGAGACAAGATAAAATGAATCATGATAACTTTCCAGAGTGTGAAATCCTGTCTTATAGTATTATAAACTGCTGTTCAGAGTCTGATAAGCCTTCAAACTCACGGATATATCGCTCAAACTGCAAATTCATCTTCTTATCTTTACCTGTAGCAACACAGCCTGTTTGTTTAACACAGTGCTTCTTTTAGTCTGAACTAAATCTGCGGTCATCTGCAGCAACCTGTACACTATTAACTTTTCGCCAAACTCTCAACCTATCAGATACAGGTCCAGCGTCAGTGTAAAATTCAGGTTGCTCTGCTCAGTAAATCTACTGGCACGTATCAGAAGACGTGTGCCTGCCAGACTGGGTGTTAGCGCTGAGCTAATAGCAGTAATCCACTGCCAGAGTGCAGAGTTCAGTCACCAGGCATCGCATCAGAACAGGTATTGACGGTATTGGCCAGTGGGAAGCCACTGAGAGTTCACATCCTTGTTCCTTCTGCTGAGAGGGAAATAAAGAGCACAGGTGTCACAGCCTGCAGGTGTTGATAACCCAGCCATGTGACAAACCTGTTTGTTTTAGTATAAGAGAGCCAAACACAGATCTTTGGGGTAAAAGGGGTAAAACTAACTAAATCTTGCCCAAACCTCTCGTAGCAGTAGACATTGTTGTCTGATACTGATTTTCCAGCGTGCTTTGATCCTCTCCAGGTTCAGGGGGAAGGCAGAGAGAACCCCTTCAGGAGGAGGAGTTCGTCCCGGCTGTTGGACCCGCTGGTCCTGGCTCTGGTCCAGCAGATCCCTGGGGTCGGCAGGGTCAAAGCTCTGGCCCTGCTGCAGCACTTCTCCAGCATCCAGCAGCTCTGCAACGCCGTCCCCGCCGAGCTGGAGCCCATCGTGGGTCAGGCTGCAGCTCAGCAAATCCACAGCTTCTTCCACAAACCCACTGTTGCTGGAAACTGAAAGCTCGACTCTGGGTCTTTATCTAATCAGGAAGGTTTGGATTTAATGGTAATGCAGATACTGTTTAGCTCACATGGACACCAACTCTTTATTTGAAAGATTGTAATGCTATAAAATCAAACTTTGTTGTGTTTCTACAAGTGTACAAACTTTAAGAAAGAAGATTTGTTTACTGTTGGCTGTGGGCCGCCATGTTATCTTGAAGTGATGAAATTTGGAAAATATGACCGGCTTCTAGACTAGAAATGGGATGTGCGTGTATGAAAGACTATGTTACAAAGTTAGCAGGTATTTCAAAAGTTATGTGAATAAAAACAAGAATACATTAGCATCTTTATTTGGGGATGATATCCATATATGTGATTGAACAGAAAGTGAAGTCAGTGGTTTTTCTATTTGTAGACCGAAACGTGTGGCCAGACAATTTTAATGCGCTTTGTTTTTAAAGGGGGGGCTTCAGAAGGCAACAGTGAAATTAAGGATTGAGAACAAATAGTACAGTTTGCTAAGGGAATGTCATTAGTTGTACATAAACCAAAGTATTGGACACATTAAAATGTTGACCTGATGATGGCGCTAGATGAAAATGATGTCAGAGGATCACCATCAAGTTATTACAATTCATCATGAGGGGAACATGAATGTCTGAACCACATTTAATGACAATCCTTCAACCTACTACAAAATGACAGAAAAACAGTTGAGTGGTGGATCTGCAGAAACATACTGTATATAATTATTATATTAAAACATTCCTTTTACAGACCCCACAACAATCCCACCATCAGTCTAAAGTTGAGCTCAGTCTTTGATCTTTAACCTTTTAACACATCAGAAACCTGTATTTCTTTCTCACTCCCTTGAGTCAAGATAAACCCAACAAATATATTCTGTGTATCCCTTTCACAGTGGAAAATGACTGTAATGTTGAAGCTGTTTCAGGTGGCCTTAGATCTGAGTAGTTTTTTATACTACTGACAAAGTTAAATGCATCATATTGTCACTGTCGATTGGAAAGTTTGTATCTTCATGTCATCAGATGAGATGATGGATTACATGAAGTCCCTCTACAGGTTTCGAGTTTATTTCAGATTATGTAAAAACAATTATCTAAAACAAAGTTGTTGTTTCACATCACAAGATTGTATAACAACAGTGATATGAGTTTATTTCCTGTTGTATATAAAATGTGAATCTGCAAAATAACCAGCAAATCCAGCTGTTAGGCAGATGTAGTGGAGTAAAAAGAGTAAACAATGTTTCCCTCTTAGATGTAGTGGTGGAAAAGTAAAAAGCCTCCAAAAACAGAAAGTCAAGTAAAGTATGGCAACCTGATTTTCGTACTTTTGTACAGTAAATGTGCTATGCTACTTCCTCTCTCTGCCAATGTGTCATCATGTCTGTAACCATGTCAGTGTGTATCTGATCAATACACGATAGGCGATGATCCATCATAGCAGCTCATCCCTCTGCACTTCACTGCTGTTCTCCAAAGTGTTGAAGATCTTTTCTCTATTTTTTAAACTGAGATGGAGAATCCTTCTGACTGGGCTATAGCAGCAGATTAGTGGGGTTCTCTGTGATTCTCCCTTTTTAAAAGTAGTAGAAGCACAATACTTTGTAATTAAGTCTTTTGAAGTGAAAGTAAAGTTTTAGCTGATTTTAGAATGAGCTCAATAAACTAAAAGCTCCTCAGTGACATTAGACAGAACACTTGTACCAATTAGACTTAGATTTCACTGTGCTCCTGCATTCATGTAATCTGCTTCAGCATCAGACTGTTGTTATTTATTAAGAGCACGTCCTCATATGGCCACAGGCTGCAGTTTGTTATGAACTCCACTAGAGGGCGTCCTCGGGTGTCGCTTGTTCTCTACAAACCAGTAACACTGGTTTAGAGTTCATATCAGCTCTTCAGAAGTTTGTGTCAGGATGCAACACTTCTTATATAAACAATGATCAGACAATATAAAGTTCTGAATTTGACATCCAGACATTTAAGGAACATGCAAATGCTTCTTATTCCTGAGTACATTGTTTTTGATGATTTACCAAGGCAGGTAATGCAGTTATTAGAATCAATTAGACCACATTAGATAATATCAATCAGTGTAGTAAAACTGGTGTGTTGTAGTTGTAAGTAGCAATGTGACACATCAAAGAAAAACGGGGAATAAAAACGTATTTATTAAGATATGAAAAAACAACAATGTATACACCGTAAATCACCAATGAATATACATTTATGACATCAATGTTAGTGAATCTTTCTGTAGAAAATAAAATGGTTCTACTCAGTGTGATTGACAGGAGAGATGATCAGAGGGGCAGAGTTTTTACCACCATGATTAAGACCAGGACTGAAGTAAGCGTAGAGTTTCTCAGTGAAGGAGCAGCCAGTAAAGGAGTAGATAAGAGCTGCAGCATCAACGTCATAAAAGGAGACCAGACCCTCCTCATAATCCACAAACACCCCGACCTTCTGAGGCTGCGACTTCAGAGAGAGACGGACTGCAGGGTAAGTACAAGCATTATACTCATTGTCATTCCTCAAACATATCGTCCAGTGACCATTCTGAGGAGTCAGTGTGATTTGTCCCTTCCTGTTGATGGACTCTCTGACCACTCCTAAATACCAGTCAGTCTTCTCTTCAACCTGAACCTCGTAATAAAATCTTCCTGAAGAGAAACTCTGCTTTGCTAAGACATTAACACAAGTATCAAATCTCTCTGGATTGTCTGGGAGATTCTTCTTTACATCACCATGTTTAACTTGTTTTCCATCATCAGACAGGATGAGTTCAGGATGTCCTGTATCAGGATCAAGTGTCACATCCACTTCATACTGCTGGACCCTCTTCAGCTCGACCTCAAACAGGTTTGTTATCTCATCATTGAGCGTCTCCTCCAGCTGAGCCACAGCTCTCACCACAGTCCCCTCATATGAAGGTGGACGGATGCTGACGTCTGTCCTGTTCTTGGTGGGTGGACCAGCGTTCAGGGACAGGAAGCTTTGAAGGAGGTGGAGGTGGTCTTCAGACTGTGAGAGCTGCTCCACCTCGGCGCTTCTCTTCTTCAGCTCAGAGATTTCCTGTTCCAGCTCTTTGATGAAGCCTTCAGCCTGTTTCTCTGTCTTTCTCTGCTTCTCTTTGATGGTGTCGATGAGTTCAGCCTGGCTTCTCTCAACAGACTCCTTCAGAGCGGTGAAGACCTGAATACCATCTGCTATCTCTCTGTCTGCACCTTCCTTACTGAGCTCCACTGAGCTTTTGATCTCCTGAATCTTCAGTCGTCTCTTCTGGATCATCTGCTGAATTTCAGCCTCCGTCTTCTCCAGCTCGGCCTTCTTTACCTCATATTCTTCTTTCAGAGGAACAACATCATGTGTCTTATGGTCTGAATAAGTACAGAACATGCAGACACACATCTGGTCGGTCTTACAGAACAGCTCCAGCAGTTTATCGTGCTTTGTACAGATCCATCCTTCCAGGTTCTCCACAGGGTCGATCAGCTGATGTCTTTTCAGGCCTGACATTGTCAGATGAGGCTCCAGGTGAGTCTCACAGTAGGAGGCCAGACACACCAGGCAGGACTTCAGGGCCTTCAGTTTGGTTCCAGTGCAGACCTCACAGGGAACTTCTCCTGGTTTGGACACTTGTTGCTCTGAGCTGCTGCTGCTGGCTTTCTGTTGAGCTGACTGTCTGAACTGAGCAGCCATCTCAGAGATGAAAGTATTGACCCGCAGCTCAGGTCTTGTGTTGAAAACCTCTTTACAGTAGGGACACTGACACTGAACATTAATATTCCAGTGTTCAGTAATGCAGGTTTTACAGAAGTTGTGTCCACATGGTGTGCTGACTGGATCAGTGAACACATCCAGACAGATGGAGCACAGAAACTGATCTTCAGTCAGCAGACAGCTGGCAGCAGACATGTTTACACTCTGAGGACAAAAGTGTGAAAAAACAAAACTGTTACATACCTTTTGATTATTTGTTTAATAAAAGAAAACTATAATTAGTAGAATATAAGGAGAGTCATCCTGAATTCTGTTATTATATTTGACCCAACTGAGGGACAAATTTATGGCACAACACAAATATGAGCAGGTTGTCAATGAATTAGCGGCCACAGTCTGGATGTGTTCAGCTTCTGATTTCTCACTTTCTCATTTATTAAATCTCACTGTGATATATTTAGCTAGTATTTGTCTTTATTATTCGTTTTATCAAAGTGTCTGGGGAAGTAGAGTGAAAGAAAAATCACCTTCTCTGTCCAAAGACCTTTAGTGTCAGAGAGTCAGCTTAGACAAAGAGGAGGAAGAGGAGGTGCAGAGAGAGAGGATGATGATGCAGAGAGCAGAGAATACAACAATAAATGTGCAAAAGAAAAGATGGAAGGTGCTCTGGACTACAGGAGAGTATAACTATTTCTCTCCACAACCCCCACGGCCACCGATGGACCTCAGTTAAAAATGGCTATGGCATTACACACAAAATTAGATCATGGCAGCCATTTTACAAAGCAGTAAGAAAAAATAACTAATTACATTGGGTATGTCCATCTTAAAAAAAAAAAAATTATAGTAATATTGCTGTTACTATCTAGAATTTGTAACAAACTAAACAGCTTGAAAATCGGTGGAAAATTGTGCGAGTTATTATAGTAATATTGCTGTTACCATCTACATTAGATAAAGTAATTTGGTATGAAAACACGCGTTTTTAATTTAACAAAGTATCCTGTATCATAAATACATGTCTGGCATTTGTAACAAACTAAACAGCTTGAAATCGGTTGAAAATTGTGCGAGTTATTATGATTTAAACTGTGGACAGACCTCCTGTCTTGACAGGAGGCCCAAACAAATATGGCGGCGTTGACGCAACAGCAGCGACCAATGCGGCATCAAACGTAAATATGAGCGAGCTGAGGTTTGAGGAGAAGGAACAGGAGGGAAGAAGTCTGAAAACTAGCTTAAGCTAATGCTAGCTGTGATGGCATTTTGTTTAACCTTAACTAGTCACGACTGCAGTCACTGTGGTTTGGTTTTTACCTGTTTTGTAGTTTACATGCAGTTTTTATCGTAAATGACACATTTGTTGGGCACAATATTTATATATTATATATTTATTTATATGTGAAACAGATGTTAAAAAGTCAGATTCTGCTTCTAACTAAACTTTGACCAAATGTTTCGTTGGTGCATTCAGTCTTTGTAGGGCAGTGTACTCACCAGTGTTTGACAGAGATTCTGCTGTTTTGCTGAGAAAAACCTGATGGATTCAGTTGAATGTTTCTTCAGAGAGAAACAGACAGACTCGTCTCGACTGCAGCTCTGCTGTCGCTCAGACAAACTTTCACTTTCATTGAGGAAATGTGACGTTGCAGCTCTCCTCTTTCAGTGTTGCTCCTCTCAATTACAAATAGACAACATAACAAAAGAGGTCAGTGCAAGATATTGAAGAACATACTGTATCTTTTGATCAACAGGCTACAACCCTTTACAGTCCCTCTACAATCCCACAAACACTCCAATGTTCAGCTCACTGTTTAGCCTGTAATTTCACTTTTCCGCTGCTGTTCAAAGTGTTTACTATCTTTTCTTCATGTGACAGATTTCTTACTGAACACATTACAAGTGAAAAAAGTAAAGAAAAACTGAGATGGGAAACCTTTGTCACTGGGCCACAAGTAGGTTTCTCCGTTATTTAGAGGTTTCAGAGGTAGAAAAGTAAAATACTTCTTTCAAAGAACTTTTAAGTTTAATTAAAATTGTGTATTTTAGTAAAAGCTCCTCAATCAGAGAGTAGTAGGCCTTAATTACTTTCCACCACTGGAAAATCCATGAAGTGTAAAGTGCAAAGCATGTGGCGTACCCCTCTGTGTCTTTGTGGATCGTAACTGTTTTGACGTGCGGCATCAGGAGGGACATTAATGACTAAATGTCAAGGTGCTAACCCTTGAAAGATTGGTGACATGGTTTGACTTGAAGAAAAGCTGTATCATAGGTTTATTGTTGATTGTTTTTCACTTTGCCTGCCATTTATTAGCCTGGCATCACCAGATCAATTTACAAATGCAAAGTAGTCTTGAACCTTTCTGTTCATCGTGATTTCCAAAGGACGCAGACCAAAATGCCTCTGGACGCTACAACCAATCAGAGCAACGAAACATGTGACACAGCAGTAGGCTGCAAGGCTAAGTAGCTAGTTCCAACGTACAATAATATGGCTTCTAGTTCAACATAATACACAGACGTTTGGCATGACATGATATTAACTAATTAATTAATTATTTTTTTAATAACAGCTTGGTGAACATACAGAACATCCATAAACCGATAACACCAGGGGATCAGAAACAGACAGAAATCACACATCAACTCATACAGAAATGTTACACAGGGTCCCTAGATTCAAGGTTTTAATAGTTTTCCTATTTGTACGTAACGTGAACTACTATCCAGCTTGTTTAATACTGACGCGATAGTGAAATTCAGAATGTTCCACATCAGCGGCAGCCATCTTGGTTGGTTACGAAAATGCCTCAACGAGCCCCATATTAGAGAAACGATTGTGATTGGCCCGACCTGAATCAGGCCGGATGGAAATCTGTCTGAACGGGAGGGGGGCCAGACTCATCTGCCAGAGCAAATAAAACATGAGCTTGCAGATTTGTCTGGTTGCCTGGGTTGTTTATAATGCTGTTGTGAGCCCATATTTACTGTCAGTTCTTCCAGAAACCTCACAAATGTCGGGTTAAAAGTTGTATTACTCTTTTTTTTTAGGAGGCTATCATATTTCACATGTCCTGAATTCTAATAAATGCATGTTGTACCTGCATTTTTTTCAAGCGACTCTTAATTCTACATGTATATAATTAATCATAAATTTTCAATGGAATTATTTACATCAAACGAAATAGCGCTGGTAATCCTGAAAAAGAAGAGGTGCAAAACATCCATACTTGAAGCTAATTAGAGGGTTTAGGGGGCAGATAAATGGAAACCTTCATTTCTGCATTGCTTTACAATAATTGAGCCATCGTTAATGTTATTAGTTCCATTTGGGCTTTTTCTGCTATGACAAGTGGAAATGTCTGCAGCGAAAAGGCCTATAATTCTGATTAATGTAGGAATGATAAAGAAACAAGAGTGATATGATGCTATTAGGCTGCCGAGATTCAGGTTAGCAAGACGTGGGCAGATTTTTGACAGGAAAGAAACTGGAATCTTAAGATGCCCAATAGACAATGTGACATTTTTCAGACAGAGGAAGTTCAACATGACGAGTGACACCTAAGGATAAGGTTGATTTCTGAGGCTTTTGTGAAGATATACAGTATTTAACTGTTGTTTCAAATGTTGGCCGCATCATGGCGATTATTGGAGATCAGACTCTATGTTCCCTTTCATTCATGACTTAGTTATTAGGATTAAAACAACAAGAAAAAAGCAGGTTAATCATGTTCCATGATATGTTCTGATTAATTCCATAATCCATGCCAACTCCAATCATTTGTCATGTTCATAGACAACAGGCAAGATTCCTCTCAGAAAGACCTGTGGTGGTCAGACTGAACTCTGGTGTTGATTATCAGTGGTAGAAGAAGTACTCAGATCGTTTGCTTAAGTATAAGTAGAAATACCACAGTGTAGACATACTCTGATACAGGTAGAAGTCCTGCACTAAAATTTTTACTTAAGTAAAAGTATTTGCTTCAAAATATACTTCAAGTACAAAAAGTAAATCTGAAGAAGTGTGTTTTCTCTGACGTAAAAGAAAATCCAATCATCTAAAGGACACACTGAAGTGTAAACACGCGACCTGAAGAGGGGAAGAGGAGCATCCCGGTTCCTCCCGGTGTCCATGAACGCATCATGGTGAGCCCTGGGTATTTAACATTCTACCCTGGACAGCGGCAGGTTGTTGCGCAAGCGCAGCCCATTCAGTCTGCATGAATACGGAGTGAGGAGAGGACAGGAGCACTGGGAGTACTGGGACTGGGAGGACACAGTGGACTGGATGGACCGGACCGGACCCGGGCAGGCGGACATGGATGGACAGAACGGCAGCAGCAGCATCTGCTCCCGGCCGCAAGGCACCGTGACGGACGGCAAGAAGAAGAAGAAAATCCCCGACAGAGTGACTCTGAAGAAGGAGATCGGGCTGCTGAGCGCCTGCACCATCATCATAGGTGAGGCAGGAAAACGAGAGCGCTGGGATCAGTTCTGCCTTTTACTTTGTTACTGCACAACTTTTAAAAGTTAGTGTCGTTTGACTTTCTAAAAGACTGCTGCAGGACTGATGCATCACAAACAAGTGTTAAAATAAAGCTTAAACTCCCTGTGGAGCACTAATAACTTGACTGTTTAGGAAAATCTTAGTTTTGTGGCATTGGTCATAAGAAAGTGAGGGACTCCATGTTTGTTTGCATGTGGGTTCAGATCAAACTGAGTTGTAGTGCTTACGTGGCTAAAATATATGAAGTCCAGAAGCAGGCTGGTGGTCAAGCAGAAGAACATTGTCTGCTGGAGCAGAATGAACAGCAGGGACCTTTAAACACACCTAAGCACAGTAAATATGAGCATCATCCAGGCTGGATGGAGGGGAGGGAAGGGAAGGGGGGTTGGGGGGGCTGCAGGGAGTCAGGCTGCATGCAGAGGGCCGACTGCACCACTGCATCAGAAATCACTGGTAGTATTAATATTAACGGTTTGCTGTGCAGGGTGCTGTGAGGGTGATGGGGGAAATGTCAGGATGAATGTATCAGCTGTCTGGTTTCCCCAGACTTCAGCCCAAAAACTCACTCTTTTCCACCGTACTCCGTACGTAATACAACACCGTAATAAATAGTACAGAAAACAGGACTGTCATTTATTAAAGATGTAATGAAGTGATGGGCATTTTATTAAGAACATTGTCTGAACAAGTATGATTTCTGAAATTCTGTTGTGAGGTTCCTGGTCCCTATTGATAATCCCACAACCAAGTTTTCACCTAGTTGACCCAAAACTGGACTACCAACCTTGAGCCAGAGCTTCAGGTGACCCAAAGGCACCAGGTTCACCGTGTGGCGATTAGCTTGTGGTAATTGAATTACCTGCTAATGTGTTTGTATCTGTTTGACCACTGAAGAACTCATCACTTAAAGCAACACCTGCTAATCTTGAGGCCGTTTAAAATTTCATATTTTACTAAAGCCCCAAAGCTCCAGATTGACTGTGTGTCAGTTAATGAATTCAATTAATTAATTAATCCTAAATTATCCACCTGATCCTGTGGCCCTGTCTTGTAGGTCAAGTCTAGTTTTAAGACTGTTTAAGTTAATTCTTGACCTTGGAAACAGTCGTTGACAAAACAGTCTCATCACAAGGTCCATTAAGTAGCTGGAGCTTTTTTATCATGTCACATGAACTTCATGTTCCGTCTTTGAGCTTATTTTGTCAGCTGCTGTTCCTAAGATCACAAATGAACTTTTAAGCTCAACTTTTCACTCGAGAAGTCCTTACTGTGCTAAGAAAAAAACATGATCAAAAGCTCCAGAACAGCTACTAAATGGACCTTGTGCTGTGAGTATTTTGGTTTATATTGTGCATACATGGTCGACATTCCTAAATAAAGTTGTGTTTAATCAGTGAAATGACCACAGACTGACGCGCACATTATTCCATGTTATTCCAGCATGAGACGACTGGTCTGCGGGGATGTAATGAAGCTGTCATGTGTGGTCTGCTGTGTTGTCTTACTCTGTACGTGATGGGAACTTGGAGGCGACCAGGTGTAATTGATGTGCAGAGGGCTGGAGTTGGGTGGACAGGGGGTCAGTAACAGGGGGCCCCTGAGCAGGTCAATCTGTTCTATGTTGACCCCCAGCTTTGAAAAGGGAGCTTTAAATATTGTTTTTGTGTGTTTTGTTTTTTTGACATAATATTATTTATTGTACGGAAATAGATCAATGCAGCTTTTTAGATTTTTTCTAATGGAAGTGGTTCCAGACGTATGATTGAACCTTAGAGTCCCAGTGTAACTCCGTTGATTTCATTATAGGATAGCCAAAGAACGCTGCTGCATCTTTGACTGATAACAAACCACTGAATTTAGCACATAAAGTCCCTCAATTTCTAAAAACGTCATAATAACCAAACAATTCTGGTTTTGTTCCAACTGGAAAATATTCACCTCAATACCTCTTCTGGTTTCTTCACTGGTTCCAATTATTTTCATGCCAATGGTTTCACAGTGTCTTTACCAGAAAGCTGCTGGACTATCAGAGCTTCATCACACTGGATAAAGGCTGGATGTTGGACTGTCAGTGCAGTAATTTGGTTATGAAATAATTGGATTTGCAGCACTAGCAGTTTTGGTTTGGGGGTATTTTTGGGGAAGGCTGAGATGGAGCTACTGTGAAGAATAGATTGTGGAAAACCATTGTTGAAGTAGCAGAACTTTGAATTTACTCTTTAACACCATCTTTTCAGTCGTTTGTACGGAAACAGCAACCACAACTTTTAAGTTGTCGGATTGACGTATTTACCAGCAGGAAAAAAATGTACGTAAATGTCCAACACTTCAATTCTTAAGTAGAAAACTAATGAGTATCTGTCAGTCTCAGCCGTGCATGGAGCTTAAAGGCTGGTGTAATTCTATATTTTTGTCACTTCTATCTAATCTAACACCTCACAATATATAGTTTAATTTAAACTAATTAAATAAATAAAAAGGCTCAGTAATTTTGCTGCTTGCTGTAGTTTTTATCAAACAAACAAGAGAAAACAGTGCATTTGTTGGGGACTATTTTCAGCAGCGGATTAATTAGTATTTGGGGCAGCACGACAGTGTATGTGGGATTGAGTCAAAATAAATTACAGTGTGTGTGTTTATGGTCTGATGAAAGCTGATCCAAGACTGAGAGTTTAGAGCTGAACCTGATGGCGCCCCAATCATTCCTATGAAAGTTGCTCACTGGGTGTATACGCTGAAAAAGTCTCTGCGGGTTTCTGTGTTTCTGGGCCAATTGAGCGTGACGGGGGTCCTCCTCTGGCCGAGCCAGCTGACTTCCTGTTGGCTCCCCGCACACATGAATTACATGAAATAATTTAATAATATTAATAATACAGCTCCTCTCATTGTTCCAAATTATATTGGACTGAATTAATCAAATTCTGTTTATGCAGTCTTTCAGTGTTTGTGCCACTCACTTACAGCCGTTCCTTTTGTTACGACCAATAAGACCTTTTGGGTCACTTAATACTGCAGTACTGTGTGTAGCCACTACGCCGGGATGACCCCTTTTGATTTAAATAACCACTTGGTCTTTACTCTGGCGCCACCCTCAAGACAAAGCTTAAATTGTGTCCCCCCCCTCTAGTGGTAAAGATGTAGGGATTGAAAGTTGTCTCTCCATTTTTCATCCATCTGAAAATTTTGTTTTCTGGTGTGTGTGATGAGCATTACAGCCAGAAAGAGACGCTAGCGTGACTCAGGAGGTAGAGCACGTGATTTACTAAACGCAGGGTTGGCTGATTGATCCCCGGCTCCTCCTGTCCACATGTCGAAGTGTCCTTGGGTAAGACGCTGAACCCATGGTCCCATGGAAGTTGGTCAGACCAGCACCTTGCATGATAGTTTGCTGCCATCGGTGTGAGAGTGTGCGAATGAGAGGCAAAATGTGAAGCGCTTCATATAAAAGCTCTTTATAAATGCAGTCCATTTACTATTTGCAGACTTTTAGTTTTGTTAGACATTTATCTTCAAGAACTAAATGAGCAGAGGGCTTCTGGGTGTCTTTACAGTGGCCCTCATGAGGTCTGACCTGTGACCTCCTTGGTTTTTGCTGCAGCTTTTGGCTAACTGGGCCACCTCTCCCCGTCAGCTGAGCTGTTGTTGCTTGCTCAAGGCGGACATTTTTGTAAAAATCCTTCTCCAGAACAAGAGAAAGGTCCTGTGTGCAGAATGCTGAAGCACCTTTCCATTCAGAGAGAGAACTGAGTGAACAAGCTGGCTGCTCCACACACTGGACCAGGCTCAGCATCAAGAGTCATGTGCCACTAGATTATATCGAACTGAGCTTTTTTGTTACCTTCATCTCCACAACAGCAATCTGTTTTTTCCCCGCGTGTCACTTTTAGGAAGCTGCAGGAATGAATGGATGCAGAAGGTGAGTCGGTCACTTCCCACCTCTGCAGCCCAGAGTATATAATTTATCTCTGGTTATGTAACGGCTGTCTGTGCCACTTGGCTGCCTTCTGCCGTGCTACTGGTAGCGCTGTAGTCTGAATGTGTCGGATCTGCTGGTACTCTACACTGCATACTGAGGCTCTGGGCAGGAGGGATTGTCCCGGCCTGAGTGATGGCCTTTACCTCCTTCTCTAACTCACTCTGTTATAGAGCTCTTTGTGTTTTAATGCCCTCTGTATAAACTCAGGGGGGAACAGTTTGGATTGTGTGACTGGGGTTGCTCAAGAGTCTCAACGGGTCACTGGTGTTTTTAAGGTGCAGCAGCAGAAATGTTGGAGATGTTCTGGGTGATGTGCACCATGTGAAAACCCCTCCAAACAAGTCACATGTGAAAGGCACGTGTGCTGCGTGGAAATGTGAAAATTTAACATTTTCATTTCCACCTGCTGTTACGTTTGATATTCATTTCAGAAATTACACTTTTTATTACATGCACCCTTCACCAAATTTAATATTTAAAAGAAGGAACCGTTAATAAATGAATGGAAATAATGAATGCATTTTGAAAATTGTATTTACTAGTTTTAAAAAACTATAACATTTCAAAGCAAAATGATCAGGTGCGCCTAGGTATATTTTGACACCATTGTAGAAATAATAATAATAATAATAATATATACGTTTCTGTTGTCTGTCTGCTCATCTGTAATCACAAAACAACTTTTGTTTCATCTTGTACAACGTGATCGGCTGCTGTTCAATTGACTCAGTGTATCTCCTGTCAGGAAAGAAGATTTTTTATTACATATTTTTTAATTAACAAAACAATCTCACCTCAAGGTCCATTTAGTAGCTGTTAGGAGCTTTAGATCATAGCACATCATTTTCATCAGCACGTTTCACTTTTTTACTGAGCACTTTAAGGACTTCTTAAATTAACTTCGGGGAGGACATCAAGTTGTCAAGGCTCCGAGTTAAGTCATGTAAGTCACTGGTGTCTTTTTTGATTTTCTCAAATCTAAAGTCATCAGATTTGTGACTTGAGTCTGGCCTGAATCCAAGTTATGTGACCTGAGTACGAGACATTTTCACACAGGAAGAAAGAAGTATATTAAGTGTAGTTCAACAACTCCTTTTTTCTGTGGATACGAAGACCCCATTTCCCCCAGGTATTAACATGTTATCTGTATCTCAATATTTTATCTGGACAAGGGAAAACAAAAAGATGCAGGTGTAAATGCACGCAGAACACATAGCAACCAGAATGCTACCAGATCGGCCAGACCACATCTGGTGTTTGTAGATTTTCTTTTATTAATTACTAAATTATTAATTTAATTAATTAAATATACACCTGTCAGTATCTTATACCTTCTTCCTCCTCTCCCCTCCTCAGGGAACATCATCGGCTCTGGGATCTTCATCTCTCCAAAGGGGGTCCTGGAGCACTCAGGCTCAGTGGGTTTGGCATTGGTGGTGTGGTTACTGGGAGGCTGCATCGCTGCCTTGGGCTCTCTCTGCTATGCTGAACTGGGTGTCACCATCCCCAAATCTGGAGGAGACTACTCCTATGTCACAGAGATATTCGGTGGTCTGATGGGGTGAGTAAATGTTTTACTTTTTAAACTTTTTCACTGTACGGGGGCCTCTATGTAGAGGACGACATAGTGGGTCAGATGGCAAAATCAAAAAGCAAGTTTGGACATTTCTTTTCATCCTGCAGTTGTTTAAATTGACCCCTTTTTTCGTCTGCTCAATACATGATGGTAGTTAGCTCTTGGTTAGTGACCATGCATTGTGGCTATATAGTGGACTATATAGTGAATAGTGAACAATTTCGAACACAGCTCATGTGAACGACCCACTGAAGTAGTTTTTATGACTGCAAGTGTACAGGTTTGCGAGCTGCGACATACACTGATGTTTTTAAAATGTCAAAATCCAGGGAAATTACCTTTAGAATGACACCCTTTTTCATTTGAATTTTTTTGTATTTTATTGTCCAGCTTTTTTTTGTTTTGTTCCAAGCACAACATTGAAAACAGAAAACTGAATATCATTCACTATCTTCGAAAAGTAGACATCCATCGTTATTTTCAGTCACCTAGCAGTTTTGTCACAACTTAAAGCAGTTATAATAGATATAATCTATTGAATGACAATGTGAAAACAATGTGAAAGACTGATGAACTTACAGAGAATTATCAGCTGCAGCTCCTCTGGGCTTTACAAAGCTTTAGTGAGTTGCAGCTCATTGTTTGTCTGTTGGCCCACAACATTACTGTTTTGGATCACCCTCAGCGCTCTCATAGTGTCGCTTTCAGAGAAAAAGCTGTACACGACCCGCTCAGCACCAAACAGCAGACAGACACAGTTAGAAACTAGCTGGTGAACATAGTGGAGCATTTTGCAGAGCCAGATATTTCCCTCAGGAGTTGGTAGACACCAAAAACAGAGCTAAAAACAATGAACAACTGTCTGCTAACAAGTTCAACAAAACATGCTAATATTAGCATTTCAATATGTGTGCAGTTAGCATGCTAACATTCGAATGTTAGCATGCTAATATAATACTCTGATGTTACAAACATATAAATGTATATATGTTAAACATTAGCATAATAACATTGCAACTTATTAACTTATTATTAACTTATACTTTTTATTCAGGTTTCTCCTGTTGTGGAGCGCCGTCCTCATCATGTACCCGACCACGCTGGCTGTCATCGCCCTCACTTTCTCCAGCTACGTCCTACAGCCCGTCTTCCCAAACTGTGTTCCTCCATACATGGCGACACGCATGCTGTCCGCCACCTGTCTCCGTAAGTGGCTTCACCATCTTTGGTTGACTTTAAACTTTTATTCCTCGGCGGGGCTAGATTTGCCGCACACGGAGGGTGTGATGAAGGCCTCTGTGTTAAAAAACGTTTGATTAGCATCGTGTGGTGAAACACGGGTTAATGAGGAGCTATGCCCATTCAGAGGGAGGCTAATGAAAGTAAAAAACCTCAGCTGTTGAAAGGACATAGCAGCTTCACTACTACTCTACTACTAATTTTGATTCAGCTTGGAGGGATGGTGTATCTTGCTGCTGACCGGCCCACAGTACGCTTGCATCATTCATGAAGATGACATGTGGTCTTTGTGGTGTTGCTGCTGGTGGATCCTGATCTTTCCTCTGTGCTACATCAAATTCTGAAACAAGGAATTTCTCCTCTAATGCTGATGATAATCCAGCTCATCAATAAACTACAGGTCCATTTGTTTGGCACGTGTGTCAGAGGGGAAGTGGTCACATGTAAAATCTGTCTTATGTAACTTCTGGCTGAAGGCTTTTTAAAACCTTTTTATGGCTGTAGTAAATAATGCACAGCATCCCTTTATGAGGGAGGAGAGCAGGACTGGAAGATGGGATGAGGAAGAATGTTTGGTTTCTGTATATTGGAAAATACTGCACATGAACACTTAAGCTATAATCACCAGAAAATAATATTATTAAAAAGATATTTATTATGAAATTGACTTATACTGACAGTAGATCAGAAAGACAACTTTAAAGAGCACCTATTATGCTTCCCCTTATATCATATATATATAATGTTACAATGTTGGATGTTCATATTAAATGTGGCCAAAGTTTCAAATAATGAGGTAAAAGTAATCACAGTGAGCAAAAAGCTCAGGCTGCAGACTGCTCTGGATACTAACACGCCAGTTATGCTCAAGCGAAGAGTTTATTCAAAGCCAAGTCTGTCAAACTACGGTCTTCTTGGTAAATGTACACGTTCTCGCAAAACAGTCTGCTTGAGTAGTATTACAGGCATTTAATGTACTCCAGCATACAAATAACCAACTGTGCAGGGAGATGCTATGCAGTCGTTTGGCAACAGCAGAATAACATTTTACTAGCTATGTTACGGCTTGTTTCAGACAGAGGGTGAACTGAGGGGCTGCATAAAGGGCCAGTATAAGATGAATAAGGACTTTCTTGATGTGTGAATCAGAGCTGGAGTAATAGGTCCCCTTTAATCATTTAACAAAAATAATCAAGAAATCAAATTTATTTATGCTATTTTAAATGTAACTAGACACATTTGAGGTGTTGACTGTAGTATGAATGCCATTTAATGATAAGATACTGGTGATACTGGTGGGAATGAACATACTGACCTACAGTGTAAGTCGGCAGACGAAAACATCAGATCTGTGTGGCGTCATGAGGACACTGTAACCTTCCTTAAATTAATACATGAAACATTGTTTTTCCCTGTTTGAGGTTTGACTAGTTCTCATTTAATTATGTAATTTTGTTGCGCCCTCTGCAATTGCACCTGACTTGAAAATTAGCGCCACCAGCTGTTTATCTTGACTAACCAACTCCTAATATTCGCATAACGGTGATGGATTTCCTTTTGCAGATTTTCTCAAAATTCATTTAGAATTCATGCTACATTTGGTTGGAAACGCAAAGCGGAAAAACTAAAGAATAGAAGAAGGAAAAACTAGACGGTGGCATTAAGCTCGTCAAAACCATCTGCTGATATTATGAAGCATCCTGCTGGATTTTGGGCATGTAAAAGCACCAGAGAGATTCTTCACTCCTCAAAAATTTAAATGTTCCCATCAAAAATTGATTGTATAAGAAAGGAAATGCTGCATGAGGATTGTCAGTACTTGAAATGACAGTGACAGGACAGGCCAGGCGGACTTCACAGAGGATGTCAGTGTTGTACCGGCCTGAGCTGACATTACATTAGTCAGTGTAGACCTGTCAGGTTTCCTAATTGCTTGGTGTGTTGCCTGTGAGTACCTGCACTGAACGCCATTAATCCACACAGCCTCTTTGTCTTATCAATGAGTAAACAACGTCTGGCCTGAAATCCCATTGGCGAGGTGAAACAGCGGGACTTCAGCGTGTCATTCCTCACCTCTGACGCCATCATTCACACTTGTTTTTGGAGCTGGATGCTAAAACGTGAGCTCTGCCCAGCCTCCTCTGGGAGGGGGGTGGCGGGCCCGCCACGTTTTGTTTGCTCTTCGCAACGGAAGTGGTTTGTTTTGTGGTGCTGACAGCTCGTCTTTGTGTTGGAGAGCGAGGCCACCATGAGAGAGAGCGGGGCAAAGCCGGTGACAATGATGGACGAGGTGAAACAATCATGCCCTCCCTCACTCGCCCGTTTCCCACATTCCTGCCTCCCATGGCAACTGGCTGCTGCCGCCCACCGCCAGCAAGAACACAGCACCGGTTCCCCAATGTAGGGATGGGACTATACTGATACTGATATATATTTAAAGGAGCACTCCTCCAATTGTACAAAGTCAGTATATTTGTCATGGCTGAAAGACTAGGCCTGTGAAAACAGTTGTATCAAGTCTTCTGTGGCTCGGCAGAAACAAGTCTGACAAAATAACCTTGATGATGTCATACTGTAGTGATGTCAGGGTCATCTCAGCTTGGGCTTGGAGACTACAAATTTCTACTAGAAAGTCTACGTTACAAACTGGAGGCGAGGGATTTGGAAGATATTGGCGTTTACCAGGCAGGGAGGGTCTAATGAAAAGATGGTACTGTGTTGCATTATGGGAAATGTAGGAGGCTGTGTTGTTTGGATCTTGACCCATATTAGGGATTATAAGTGCCGGGTTATGCTTCAAAAAAAGTAGTTCGTATGACGTGTTGTCTGACCACAGAAGTAGATGTGTAAGCTTGAGACCTTCAAACAGTGGACAACAGTCAGTTTCAGAAACTGATGTACAGTACACAAAACCCCTAATTGTGACGCCAGAAAGGTGTGTGGGGGAAGGGTGTTTCCAAAGCTATTTGACCATCCGACAAGCAGTTCTGATGGAGTATTTAGTCAGTATGTCAACCTCTGCTGCTTTTGACGGTTCTTTTTTTTTTAAATCTGTCTCTCAAAAGTTCCCCAACTTTATGGAAATGTAACACTAAACCACTTGAGTACATTAAATGAAAGCTGCTAATTAATGCCAACGTTCAAGATCATTTAAAGTAAACTTATAATGCCAAAAAACAACCAACTGAAACATTTAGAACATGATGGGATAATAAAACTCTCACTGAAACCTCTGAAATCAGTTTTTGGCTCCTTGTTGTGTTTTCTGCTCTTTTATAAACAACCAAGTGAATGAAATAAGTAATGAAAGTTTGTTTTCTAGTCCTGACTGAAGTATTGTTGACACTCACTAGCTTTTTCCTAAACTTTGAGCTGTCTCACCACCTTCTTCGGTGAATAGAACTTAGAGCTCACGTGTTTAGTATTATTTATGCCAATGTTGGTGGAGTGAGAGTCGAGCATTGACTTCACTAACATGGTGGGCAGCTGAACTCTGCAGGGCTGGGACAATAAACAATTATGAAATTGATCATCAGGTAAAGAAATTGTCAACATTAATAGATTAGTCTACATCGGTCTGCTGGTGCATCTGTTAGTCATATTGTTGAGAAATCTGTCTCAACAACTATTGGATGGATTGTGATGAACTTTGGTAAAGACGTTCATGTTCCCCTCAGGATGAACTGTAATAACTTTGGTGATCCTTTAACTTATCATGTAGTGCCACCATCTAATCCAAATGTGTCAGCCTCACAGAGCTGTTAACATGGCTGTAGACTCTTAGTCTTGTGAAAAATGAAATATTGATAAGCAATTAGAATTGGGTGTGTTTCAATACATTATCCATAACTACTGATTAATTGGTTAGTATTCCCACAATCTTGTCGGTACCCCTCCTGGTGTGACTGTGATCCTGACAGTGTGTTTTCTGCTCAGTGCTGCTGACCTGGGTGAACTGCTCCAGCGTTCGCATGGCCACCAGGATCCAGGACGTTTTCACGGTGGGGAAGCTGATGGCTCTGGGCCTCATCATTGTGGTCGGCCTGGTCCAGATCTGTAATGGTAACATCCTCAATCTGTTGCCTAAAGCTTTTCTGCTCCCTGAAGTAAAAAACAAACAAACTCAAATGTCTGATTTATCTTCCAGGGAACTACGAGGCTCTGACTCCTCAGGTGGCCTTTTCCCTGGACAGGACGCCGTCGGTCGGGCAGATCGCTCTGGCCTTCTTGCAGGCCTCCTTCGCCTTCAGCGGCTGGAACTTCCTCAACTACGTCACGGAGGAAGTGGTTGAACCCAGACGGTGAATATTTATGCTTCTCATCACCTTCTCAACATCTTCCAGCGCTGCAACATTGCAAATGTTCAGCTTTCATCTCAGCTTGTTTCTTTGCTACGGTTGTCCAGATTGTTTACAGTCCTCGTTTTAATCAAATCTTAAAGGAATAATTTGACATTGTGAAAAATGAGTTTATTCACCTTCTGGCATAGAGTTAGATGATAAATTGATTCCACTCTCGTATCTGTTTGTTAAATAAGGAACTAGTGCCAGCAGCCGGTTAGCTTAGCAGCTAGCCTGGCTCTGACCAATGGTAAAAAAAATCCACCTACCAGGACCTCTAAAGCTCACTGATTAACAGGTCATAGTTTGTTTGTTTAGTTTGTACATAAACTGGAGTATAGAATGACAATTTATTGCATTACAATTTATTACATTACGTTTTTTTGTGTAGATTAAACAAATGAGATAATGTCGAACTGTTCCTTTAACCTGTACATGTACACTTTTCTGTTGAGTGATGTTCCATGTTGTTAGGGCTCATGATTTTCATTTATCATTATAAATCAGACCCTAAAAATACCATTTACAACACAAACAACCAGTTTAACCATTTCTTGTTTTTTTTTTTTTTTACTTTAGTAGAGGGAGTCTGGTGTATAGTCAGCTGGTTATTTGCATTTTCTCCCTAGTTTACGCTTCACTTTTTATAACCATTATATATAACATTTTCTGAACTGTATTTGTGAGAAGAGAACCGTATTTACTGTAAAACATGTTGTTCAGGTCTTCTTGGATCAGGAAACACAACACACTTTGGGTGCGAGTGGACACAATCTATTTAAAAAGAGATCGTCCTTTTAAAAAGTCAATTTTTGGAGGGGTCAAATTTAGTTTAAGTTGACAACAAAGAGCCCTACATTTTAGTTATTGGAGAGATTTTTGTTGGTTGGTATTTTCTACCCACACTAGCTGTGTGTTGCCAACAGTTACAGCTACTTTTTATGATTCTGAACCCATTTTTCGATCAGAAACAGCTCGACGTGAATATTTGATGTTTGAAGTAAAAAACCCTCTTTTTCAACTTTAATGCATGTTTAATTGCTTTTTGGTTTTGACTGTATCGTCTGTGCATGGTGTATGGCCTCGGTCAGGAATCTACCTCGTGCCATCTACATCTCCATCCCATTGGTGACCTTTGTGTACACGCTCACCAACATCGCCTACTTCTCCTCCATGTCGCCCGAGGAGCTGCTGTCCTCCAATGCCGTGGCTGTAGTGAGTAACGTGGCTACTTGATGATCAGTCACAATTATACTTTTATCTATTGGGCATTTAGGTCAGTGATGGATAAGAATCAGTTTCTAGATCACTATCATTACAAGCAACCATTAGGTCAAAGGTCAGATAGTGATAACAGACTTATTCAATACACTCCATTCAGTTCAACATTACCTCGCTGTCTTTCCTTCAACGAGCCCCCTAGTTATATACAACTGAGCTCATCTGGTCACTACAAGAACCAGAGACCAGTACACTTATTTAAAAAATATAAAGATTATAAATATTTATAAAGTCTTATAAAGTTACCAATGGCAGCAAGCTAACTACTGTACTGGACAAACCATTGGGGGGAAAATGGGGTTCAAGGACACTTTGACATCTGGGAATGTAACTACATTTACTAAGTACATTTAAGTACTGTGCTTAAGTACAATTTGAGGTACTTTTATTTTACTTGAGTATTTCCATTTTATGCTACTTTATACTTCTACTGCACTACAGAGGGAAATATTGAACTTTTTACTTAATTACATTTATCTGACAGCTTTAGTTACTTTTCAGATTTTACATACACAACATATGATGAACTTATAAAACGTGATGACAATGCATCATTTTTCATAACTTGCTTACAGTTATCATGTTAACATGCTCACCGTTAGCAGAGCATGCTGATGGTGATGTTAGCGTGTGTGCAGTTAGTATGTTAACATGTTGTCAACCATAGCCTGAGTAAAAGAAGTAGACGTAGCCACCGTGATGTCATCCATTGGTTTGTGGACTACCGTTTTGAGGCCTCGAATTAGTTTTTTTGGAACCAGAAGTGACCATATTTGGCTGAGAGGGTGGAGCTGGGTATCTGAGAACCTGAAGACAATATGCACGCCTACCTATACCGGCAACCTGACCGCACCTGGACGAAGTTAGCTTGTAAATGTACTTAAAAGCATGCAGCTTTAAGTTTCAAACGGACTGTAGATACTCTTGTTTCTGATGTGGAATGATTCGTCAGGCAGAAACATTTTCAGATGAAACAGTATAGAGAAAATACGTATACCACCCGTTAAAGCCCACATGGGCCACCTGGAGTTCATGTTGTAGTGTTCAGGTCTGTACACATCAGTGATTCTGTCTGTCGTTCCGCTGCTCAGACATTTGGAGAGAAGTTGCTGGGAATGTTCTCCGTCATCATGCCGATCTCTGTGGCTCTCTCCACCTTCGGAGGAATCAATGGCTACCTGTTCACCTCCTCCAGGTGAGATCTACTGCTCTGCCTGCTCCGTCACACTCCAACACTGCTTTAGTACGGCTGCTGACGGGCTTGTCTGGTGTTTCTGCCTGCAGGTTGTGTTTCTCTGGAGCCAGAGAGGGTCACCTGCCCAGCCTGTTGGCCATGATCCATTATAAGAACTGCACACCCATCCCTGCCCTGCTGGTCTGCGTACGTACAAACCTCACATTGATATTACACTGAACTCAATTACTGCTTCTGTTAGTTCATGCATCTGTCTATATACTGTATTTTTCAAATTTGTTTTCATACTGTAGATTTTTCCTTTTGGTCTCTCTTGTTAGTGTATGTTAGAGTTTATTCAGCAGAATATTTCAAAAAACTTACAGATTTGCTGTTAAGGGAAAAGAAAAAGTTGATTTGATATGGATGGAGTTGGAAACCCGGTCTTGCTTTAGTGCTTTAATTTTGACTGTGAAACTAACAAAGACACTTCTACGTCTAAATTTGAAAGTGATGTTTGCATGATCTTAAAATCAGTTTGAATTGAAATGTTATATATGTTGCTATTTAAGAAAAAAAATTAACCTACGCTTTAGTGTTCAACCTGTCACGTTCATATTTCCATGCCAGTTTTTTGTGTGTATCCTGTGGCTATCTGAAGCTGTAATGACATGATTTCCCCCACAGGGGTCCCTAAAGGTTCTTCTTATCGTTCCAAAACCACACTTTTATTGTCGATGATGCATGAAATCTTATATTTCAAAGCTAATTTTAATTGTTGGGGATCTCTCAAGATACAGATCTTGAAAAATGGTAAGCAGAGGTAGAGATAGATATCCTGACTTTTAGTCCTTACTATGGGTCAAGCTCCAACAAACACTGGATTCTGCATTTCCCATAATGCAACTCAGTAGTTGTCCCCCCCTGCCTGGTAAACACCCACCTCTTTCAGACTCCGTGCCTCTAGTTTAAGCAGAGGCTTTTAGAAAAAGAAAAAATGGCCTCAAGCCCAATCCAAGATAACCTAGGTGACATCATTATGACATCATGAGGGTTATTTTTTCAGACTTGACAAAACTCCTCCAGAGATACAGAAGGCATTATACAACTGTTTTCACAGGCTGAGTAGTAAATTGACTCCGTGCCTCGCTGTGTGTTTTTTGCAGTGCGCTGCCACCATTGTTATCCTCTGCATTGGAGAGACTCACAATCTGATCAACTACGTTTCCTTCATCAACTATCTGTCGTACGGCGTCACCATCGCAGGCCTGCTGTACTACCGCTGGAAGAAACCCAACCTGTACCGACCCATCAAGGTAGCAACACTTCTTTTTACTGGTGGTGGGGTGTAACTAGGTATATTTACTCAAATACTCTACTTAAGTACAAATTTGAGGTGCTTTTCATTTAAATATTTTAATTTATTTTTAATCATTTCTAATTCTGGACTATTGATTGGACAAAACAAGCATTGTGAATGTGTCACTGGGTAAAAGTGACTGCATTTTTATTATCATTTCAGAATAATTTTTACAAAACAATCGATTAATGGAGAAAATAATCAGCAGATTAATCCATAATGAAATTATTAATTAGTTGCAGTCTGATACAATATAGTTAAACATTTTCAATGCAGGATTTGTATTTGTAACAGAGTATTTTTACAGGTATTGGTACTTTTACTTAAATAAAGGATCTGAATACTTCCTCCACCACTGCTTTTTACCTCACCAGCAAATTGTCACCACATGCATCTCATTGCCAATACATTCATGTATCCATAAACCAGGAAACCTTTAACCACATGTTTTCTTCAGGTGAACCTGTTGGTTCCTGTGTGCTACCTGATGTTCTGGGCGCTGCTGCTGGGTTTCAGTCTTTACTCAGAACCGGTGGTTTGTGGCGTTGGTTTAGTCATCATGCTCACCGGCGTACCCGTCTACTTCCTGGGCGTCCATTGGAAAGAAAAACCAAAGTGTATCTACAACTTCATTGGTGAGTTCCCAAAAGGAGGTCAAATTAAAGGTGTGGACTCTGTCTGTTATAGTTAATATATAACTCTTATGTTTCCCTGCAGAGAGGGCGACGTACGTAGGCCAGAGGCTGTGTTTCGTGGTCTTTCCTCAGTTTGACCCCATCGAGATCGCCAATCCTTCGGAATGGACTGACCGGTCATCAGGCCGGAGCAGTTTGTCTGCCAATTCTTAAAACTTTTTTTTCTGAATATATGAATATCTTTGTTTTTGCCTCTCGTTTTTATTCCGTCACTGTGTAAGTCCAGGCACTTCCTCCTGGTACGGGAGCTTCCTGTCTGACCTTTGACCCTCCAAGACTCTGGTTTCTCTACAGTCGAGTGGAAACGCCTGTTCTTCTGCGCAGGCTGCTTGCACTTTTTATTTTCTTCTCTTTTCTACTAAGTCGTCAAGTACAACAACCTAATGCCAACAGTGTCACACTGTGAAAAGGACTTTTATTCCCATTTTGGACCCATTTGTTTCTGTTTCTGTAACATGACAGAACTCTGACAGTGCGCGGTTCTTTTGTCTGAATGTTGCTGGTGTTTTATTCTGCCTTAAGGTCTTTTCACACCAAGTCCCAAACAAACCTATAGTCAGCATTGTGAAAACAGAAAGAAAACTGGTGCAAATTATTTCAGAAAAGATCTGCAGTTGAGTGAACGCTAATCTTGCATCTTGCTCTACTGGAACAAGGGGCTGAGTCAGCATTACAGACATGTATGTATCAGTAGAGATCGATAATGTGCATCAACCATCCTGACAGAGAGCCGAGGTGAAAGCAGAACTTTGAACTTTGGTTGTAACACAAATTACAAAAAATCTAGCCTTGAACAAAAACTCACTCAGCAGCATGGTGTGTGGTTCACTGCATGTTTAGATAAGGATGGTCATTTTTACACTGAAATATCCAGATTGAAATATCTCAAAAACTATTAGATGGATTTGGTTGATTTTGGTGATTTGGTTCAGACATTCATGTTCCCCTCAGGATGAATTGTAATAACTTTTGATCTAGCGCCATCATCAGGTCAAAATTAGGATTTGTCTCAGGTTTATGACCAAACCTGCAAAACTAATGACTTTCCCATCAGCCTCAGCTATACTTAGCATTTAGAGCTAAGCAGCAAATGTCAGCATGCTAACATGCTAAAACAAGGATGGTGAACATGGTAAACAATATACCTCCTAAACATCAGCATAATTGCCATCACTGTCAGCGTGAGCAGGTTAGCATGCCGATGTCAGCATTTAGCTCAAAGCACCACTGTGCCTAAGTACAGCCTCACATAGCCGCTAGCATGTCTGTAGACTCTTAGTCTGGTTTAAAGATCTAATGGTTATTTCATGTTTGTGTTTTAGCAGCCTTTAACGAACACCATTTCCAGCCTATCAGAGTCCAGATATGGCTGTGGCAAAATTAGGGCAGGATGGGCCAAATGGTACAGACATTTTTAGATTACAGCTAAAAACTTGGAAAGATAAAGACAGCGTGAGTGGATATCGTGGATAAGGGGGAAACCAGTTGTTATTATGGTACATTTTTATGGGAGCTGTATTTTTTTCTTTGCAGCTAACAAATGAACTGTTGCTAACTTTGGGTTTGAATTCCAATATCAACTGCTGTAGTAGATACTGATTTATCTTAGAATATGGACAGTAAACAGAACACGTTTCACTTTTTCAGAAACACCAATAAAAGTTACTCTCAATGAGAGATTGCATTGAGTTGAGTTGAGTCAGAAGCAACTGGAGCAGCATCTAGCTCTCTATTCTCCTTGTTGTTGGTAATTTACCACATGTTTTCTTTCAGTTTCAGCTTCAGTGTTTTTTCTAACGTCTCCAAAAAGCAGGTTTACTGAGTTATCCGGATAACCTGGAGGCCCCCACAAATCTACAACATGGGTTGATGCAGAAACAAAGAATATAGATTTTTCTTATTACCCAGATTTAAAACACACATGAACAACATAGAAATCGATATGGCGCTGAATATAAGTGCACCATCACATCATAGATATAAATGTGTTCGTTTTTTGAGGTATTTTCGTGGACATTTCGGACTTGGTGTGAAAAGGCCTTTACTGGGGAAACTGTATATTCAAGTGTTGTTTATTAACTGACTCACTATATTAGATTTTAATATATTTTGCGAGTGCCTTTCGCTTTGTGTATTACATTCGATTATTTGAGAAGCACTGTGGTCTTCCATCGTCTGTCTCCATGCCGTTCAGTATGAACTCTTTTCCTCTCATTTGCAAAGCCAGATGGCGTCATATCCCTGAGACCGAGGGCAAGCTCAAATGTATTAATCTAGTGTTAAGAAAGTAGTTGTGTTCACTTTACCTGCTGCTGCTCTCATATCAATCCACATCAATTTGGTTTGTTGAACTGATTTACTGACTGTTATCAGATGTAGAAAAACTTACAAATCCTTGCAGCCAAGTAAGATTTTAAAATGCTGCTGTGGCAGCTTTTATTATATATATATATATATATATATATATATATATATATATATTAAGCCATGCTAATGCAGTGTGTGACTGACAGAATTGATTACAAATATTGTCTGTGTAGTTCCACTGCATAAGTGGTCACTTATTTTATGATTTAATATGGCACATAATACTCTGCAGGTGTTACCACTGACATATCTTTCTGTTTTTGTTGTCAGACAACTGTGCTGCTATAAAACAGTGATTTAATTGAGCGTTAAACAAGAATTACAGCTATTGTTAAGGTTAGCCAGTTAGCAATTTTAGACTCTTGATCAAATCATTATTTAATACCTGTGCAGTTGTTTGACACATACAAACAGAAAGATGTGTCAATGACAGAGTGCCTGTATAATAATCAATAGCAGAGTTTATGTTTGTACAAAAACAAGCCTTCAGTTTGCACAGTCACATGAACGTCTCTGAGCAACACCTCCGCATGTTAGCTTAAGACGAAGCAGAAGTATGTTGGTGATATTTGCTAATCCTACTGTTAGCCAGTTAATATGAATAATATATTTACAATAAATCTGTATCTCTGTTTCAATAGTCTCTGTTTCAAAACTTCAGTAGTAGACTTCAGCATTTGTTACTACTGGTTTTGAATGCTAGCAGGCTAACTGCGTAGCCTCGAGCTGTGTCCCAATTCTTTACAACATACTAACTGTAATGTTTATTGTATACTGTTACAGTTAGTATACAAGAAATCAACACACCGTTTATACTAACAGGAAAATATACAATATGTGCGTCATCAGACGTTCTTCAGACTGTTTCTGAAATGCAAATTTCAAACTTCACAGAGAGAAAGAAAATATCTTTTTAAAGATTTACACTTGTTTGTTTCCTGGAGCTTTTACAACACACGATATATGTGATTTTTGTTTTGCAGCTGTGAGTAGTGCCTCCATTTCCTTTGTGCATTGTAGGTCAGTAGTGTATATGAACATGATGCATTCTGACTTTTCCAGTAAAAACACACTACATTTTCAGGATGTGCTTTGAATCAGTATGTAGTATGGAATTGGGACACTGCTTAATTTATTCATGCCCAAGTTACTGTTACTGTTATAACTGTTTATGCATTACCCTCTTCTTCCTCTTTGTTTTGCCTGCTTCTGCTTGAATGTAGAGACCAGCTGACTCTGAAAATATTTCTGTATTTTAATATTTTGTTTCAGTATTCAAGTTACGTCCAACAGCTGCCACATATATACATGGCATTTTTAAAACCCTGGGTTTTAACAAAGCCAGAGAATGGACAAATGCGTTTCAGCTCAAATGTTTGTGATCACTTGGGTTTGATTTTAAGACTAAACAGAACATGAATACAACTGTATTTTGTCTCAGAATTAGAAGTCTCAGATGTCGGACATTCCCAGCCGCTTAACCCCAAATAAATCATCATGATTTAATTTAGCCTCTCATCGAGAAGCAAAATGTCTCAAAAAATCTACAGCAAATCCACTCGCCTTTGACTGTTATTATTATTATTATTATTATTATGTAACAGAAGTCTTTAATGGCCTCATGTAGACACATCAGTATTGCCATCTTCATAGACTAGAGGGTGAGTCATTCTGTTGGTAATTAACATGTAAAAAGCTGAAATCCAGGAGATCAGGAAAACCACAGCAGCTGGTGTCTTCACCTGTCTCGTGTTGTCTTGACATGCAGACACTTTTACACTGTAAATTATTTGTAAAGCATCCAGTGTTTACAATGGGATCATTACATGGACTGTTAACTTGGATGTATTTTAGAGCACTTTTTGTAAAAATGAGTAAATAACTCTAGTAGCACAATAAATCGAGAAAGAATTGGAAGTTGTGTTTCTGTTCTATGTAACCGTGGTTCTATGTAGTGCGGGTCTACATAGAAGTGATCTATAATGGAATGATGACGTAGAAGCCCAAACAGGAAGTTTAAAGAGCACGCTTCATACTTTCGCCACACGACCACACGTCCCAGCTGCTGTCATCAATATTAGACAACATAAATGCCGGTGAGTTTATTAAATTCAAACTTATACAGTATATAGATACACATTTATATAAGCAGAAGCGTCGCTACCATATTAATGTCTATTTTCGATAACGTAATGTTGAAACGCAGCGTTTGATAGAGCAGCGAGAATGTTAGCATAGCATAGCCCTGATCGATCCGTTCCGCCAAATTGCATTCAGAAAGGTCGCAGTTTAAACGTTGTTTGCTTATCGGTTAGTGGACAGACCTTCTAGAGCATAAGTGTATGTTTTACAAATTGTTATCGCTCTCTAGTTATTTCGGCACACGTTTAATTCGCTAATTGTAATTGAATATCAATAAAATCTTACTTTTATTTTTGGCTCTGACGGCTGGAGAAGCCAGATGGACTTGTCGACCTGTAGGATAAGCTAGATATGGAAGCAGTACTAAAAGTTTGTATTATTTGTTATATGTGTGACATGGTGTGCCTATTGTTGGGCCGGGCCGAAGATTATATCATACAAATTCAGGTTTTAAGATTAAGGTCTTCACCTGTCTGTTAAGAGTGCACAGAAGCGACTCCGCATCAAAACAACTGATTTTTGACCGGAGTTTCGCGTGAGGGTTTTGTGTAAGAGATTGAGCCTTATCGCGGCTAAGCGAACCAAGAACAGTTGATAATGTATAACCCAGTGCTTATAGATGAGTGTCTGAATGAGTGTTGTCTCCTCTGTGTTGTTAACAGGACGACTGAGGCGCCATGATGGCAGCAGGCAGGCTGAGTTTCAGTAACATCACCGCCCTGGCCCCGATGGTCCGGGTGGGGACTTTGCCCATGAGGCTGCTGGCCCTGGACTACGGAGCTGATGTGGTTTACTGTGAGGTGAGGCTGGAGGCTTTGACAGGAAAATACATGAGAAATCAGTGTTAAAGTATTTTTAACTGTATGCTGTCTGTTTCAGGAGTTGATCGACATCAAAATGGCCCAGTGTCAGAGGGTGGTGAACGGTAAGAGTCTGTTCCTTCACAATCTCCTTCACAGCACAGCATCCAGACTGACTGACACAAGACAAACATAACAACACACTTTAACTATAAGTTATGTTTTTTTTTTTGTGTGTTTATCAGAGGTGCTGGAGACGGTGGATTTTGTCGCTCCAGATGATCGAGTGATGTTCAGGACCTGTGAGAGGGAGAAGGACAGAGTCGTCTTCCAGATGGTGAGACGGGAACCGTTTGGACCAGACAACATGAATGTTTTCTGCTCTCTTCACAGTCTGAGTTGAGAGTTTTCTCTCCTTTTTTTTTTTTTTTTTAGGGAACTGCTGACCCAGACAGAGCGCTGATCGTGGCCCGGCTTGTGTGAGTCCACAGCTCCATCTCTGACCCCTAACTCACCCCTCAAAACACAACTTGAACATATTGTCAGTGTGAACACACTACGCACAGTATTCACAACCTGCTAAGTATCTAGTATGACACTGAGACACAGCTTGTTTCATTTTCTGGGTGAACTTGTGGTTGTGTTAACATTTAAATTAGATAATGTTTAAAATGCTCAAAGTACTAACTCGTTTGTAAAATCAAATACAATGGAACTCTAAAAATACACATTTAAATAGAGAGGGAAATGGAAATATGATTAAAATACACTTTTAAAAAAAAAATGCTGAATAATCCGAAGTAGTCAACGGGCCATTTTGTATCCCACGATGCATTGCTGAGCCTGGCTGGTTAAAGACTAGTTAATCTGCTTGTCGTATAGGGAGAAGGATGTGGCTGCTATCGATGTGAATATGGGCTGTCCAAAAGAATACTCCACCAAGGTGAGTTTCCTTTCTGTAACCAACCTACTGCTCTGACCTTTGACCTCTCGCTGACCTCTGACCTCTTGCAGGGTGGGATGGGAGCTGCTCTTCTGTCAGACCCTGACAAGATTGAGGCGGTGAGTACCGAGTGGAAGCTTGCCTTGCTGTCCTTGAACCTGTGTGAGGAAAAGGGCGGTGTGTTAAAACACAGTAACCTGAAAATCAACCACCAGCACTCTGTTTGTATTTCAAATACCATACATTACATGTGGACAAAAAGACAGCAGATTAACTGTAAAAATAACTTTTATCTGTAGATCCTCAAGAAGCTGGTCACGGGAGTTTCCATACCAGTCACGTGTAAAATCCGAATCCTGCCTTCGGTAAGTTGTGAAAAATTCATCATTATTAGTTAATGTTTGTTTTCTATTTCCATTCTTGCTTATGGTTACATTTATCTGATTCTAATATCTAATTCTATAATTTGATTCAGAGTTCATTTCATTTCTTTTATCAGACAATATTTTTATTTACTGTATTTTCCAAATGTTTGTAATCATGTCATATCAGCTGTTTAAACTGTGTTACTGTTCCCAGTAACATCTGCTGTAATTGGTTTCATGTTCTTCACTGGTTTCAGTTGGAGGAGACGGTCAGTCTGGTTCAGAGGATTGAGAAGACCGGTGTCGCTGCTGTGGCCGTTCACGGCAGGTAAACAGTTTACACCTCACATCATTTAACAGGACCACAGACACACCAGCACTGTGGAGACAATGTGAAATATTATTTTTACTTAGATATCTTACATGTTGTCAATATTTTTTAATATCAGTTTCATATCTTTGTACGACTTTTGGAATAAATGCTGCTTTTTGTACAAATGGCAGCTACATCTTGTTTCTGATTGGCCTGAGGGCTGCCTGCTTCATTCATATGGTATGATGTGTTTATTTGCAACATTTCCATGTTTCTCTGCTGATTGATGTGTTGTTCAGGTTGAAGGAGGAGCGTCCCAGACACCCCGTCCACTGTGATTACATTCAGGCCATCGCTCAGGCTGTTTCCATCCCTGTCATCGCCAAGTAAGCGTCAACGCCTCCTGATCTTTTTGTTTTAACAGAAGAAAAATGCTTTAACATGGTTTCAGTTCATTAAAAAGAGCAAAGAAATCAACTTGCAGAGACTTAATTCTCAAAGTTATCTTACCTTCATCTGGTTTCAATATTCAGCAGAGAACTCACGGCTGTCTGCAACAAAGCAGCACACTGAGGAGCCATGTTCCTATAAAATTAAACCTAACAGACGTGTCTATCCGCCCTGGAAGAGGGATCCCTCCTGTGTTCTTGCAGAGGGTTTTCCCTTTTTTTTTTTTTCCCCTGAAGTTTTCTGTGGCACTTCCTCATCAAAGAATAGAGGGCGTCGTTTTTTGTACAGGTTGTTAAGCCCTCTGAGCCAAAATAGTGATTTTGTGTCACATAATTAAATTTGACTTGACAAGGCAGTTTGATAAAATAAACTGCTGCTCGCAACTGCTTAAACGTATATCAGCAACAAAGCTTTTATTTGAGATTACTAGATATGCTAGATTACTTAATGCAAGCTGGTTTCAGGTCAGCAAGTTGATTTTCATAGCACACTGAAATAAACAGAAACCAAAGTCTACCAGCAGGACAGAAAATCAGTCTAATAACAATTAGTCATTAAACCCGTCTCTCCTGCAGTGGAGGTTCTCTGGATCTGGTGAAGACAAATGCCGACATCGAGGAGTTCAGGAAGGCGACGGGTGCCTCGTCGGTCATGTTGGCCCGTGCTGCCATGTGGAACGCTTCAGTGTTCAGCAACCAGGGACCGCTTCCTTTGGAGAAGGTCATGGAGGAATACCTCAAATATGTGAGTGTCTGTATGATCACAGACCCATGGTTTTAATGTGCATTGAAAGTGTAGCAACGTCTTCAGTTAATTTATTAGAGGTTTTTTTTGTCATCATGCAGTGACAGATTCTTTTGCTGAAGTGTGTGGACCTTTGTTTTACATCTTCCACTCCTCTGAAAAACCAGTGGAGAAAGTTGTATGCAGGCTGACTCTGTTATTGGTTGTCTTGTGTTTCACAGGCGATCCGATACGACAACCATGCGTTCAACTCAAAGTACTGTCTGTGTCAGATGCTGAGAGACAAGGTGGAGTCTCCTCTGGGGAAGCAGGTGCAGGCGGCTCAGACCAACGCTGAGATCAGGTACAGGACTTATTTATAAACCAGAGGCGACACAGCTGACTGTCGGGTATCAGTGATGCAATGTGACGTGGTGTGAATGTGGTGTTGTGTTGCAGCGAGGCGTACGGGCTGCAGGAGTTGTACCAGAAGACCCAGGAACGGCTGCAGGCTAAGAGGGACGCCCTGCAGAGCAGCACCCAGCCGGACCGACTCGTAATGGACGGAGACGTCGCCACCATGGCTGTCAAGTTTGAGCGGTCAGTTATCATGCTCAGCATGCTCATTCAACATCATCATAATAATAATGATAATAATAATAATATCTTAATATATGTATGCTGTGAGATATTGCCTTATATAAAATAAGAGTTCCAAAATGTGATTTATGAACTAAACTGTTGGTATTTTAGTGTGACCTGTTTGTAATGTTTGTTGGGTATTTTGTGTTTGTGGTTTCAGGAGGGAGTATCCACCTCATATCACTCCAAAGATGTTCCTGCTGGAGTGGAGCCGCAAGGAGAAACTGGAGCAGCCGCTTTATGAGACTGTAAGAAAGAGTTACTAAAATCTGCACTGTGAACCTCTGCAGCTCTGAAACGGACACTGAATCATACGCTTAAAGTCCTGAATTTGATCCTGAGGGTGATGCTGGAGCTGATACTGGGATAAACTCCAGTCTGATTGTAGTTACTGTGATTGGTTTCAGGGGAACTGATTTGATAACTGCATTGGTTATTGATGGGAAGATCTTCACCCGAGCAGGAAATAAGTTAGCCCCGAAAATCAGAGGGAAAATGTTTCCCAGGTTATATGCATTTATGCTTCAAGGTTAACATTTATACCATATTGTGATGAGTGAGTGGGAATTATTATAGCGGTGGTCAGATTTAGAGCTCCTGATTGTTGGGACAAAATGTTGGTTAATCAGCTGCTTGAGCCTAAATCAGAGGGCAGCGTGGGTCTCTGTAAGGCCACTTTAGCAGCTGATTGTTGAGCCTTGATTGATAAGTTGTGTAACAGATTTGCAAGAATGGAGCATCATTGTGACAAAGACGTCAGATGTGATTTACAATCAACACACGCAGTTTGTTATGCGAATAGAAAGCAGTGCAGCTTCTTACCTGAATGCATATTTCAGTATAAATCCACATGTGCTTCATCAAGCCTGGAAAGAAAAAAACAGTAGCAGCAACATCTTCAGGGTCTGTTGAGATCTGCAGTCTGACAAACTGCCAACAGAGCAGCTGTAGTTTGTGCTGTAGTTTGTGCTGTAGCTGTGAACACTGTGTGAGTGTGTGTTGTGTTTTTTTTTTTTTTTCAGGTGCAGCGCTCGCAGGATCGAGCCTTCCAGTCCATCGTGACTGTAGCAGAGAACAAATACAGATCTTCACTGTGGTCAGTATACACACACACACGCAAGTCGTGTTTCCATCACTTCAGAGGACATTACATTGACTCACATTCATTTCCTGCAGACTTAGCCCAACCATAACCACTACTTACCTAATCTTAACCTAACCCTTAAACCAAGTCTTCGCCCTAAAAGTCAATGATTTACGTTATGGGGACTTGCATTTTGTCCCTAAGTCAAGTCCCCACAATGTGACTGTGTAAATAGATTTATGTCCCCACAACATGACTAATGCATGTCCGCACACGCACACACACACACACACACACACACACACACTTTATGCACTCTATAGCAACAGCATAGACCTGAGGGTTCTCATGTTAAATTATCTTGTCATTTTCAGGGAGAAGTCGAAGAAATTTGCAGAACAAGCGGCCGCCATCGTCTGTCTGCGAGTTCTGGGAATACCGGAGGGTCGTATCGGCGAGGAAGACTCCGGCCTGGTCTGTAAGAGGAAGAGGGAGGGGAAGATGAACGGCACCACAGAGGACGAGAATAGCAACAAACGACATGTAGCAGATATCCAACAAGAAATGGACAACTCAAAGACCGCTGCAGTGGCCAACGGTGACTATTGCAAACCAGACACTCCTCCAGAGCAACCGTAGAGTTAATGAAGAGTCAAAACCTTCTCTTTTAGTTTAAACGGGAGGATCAGGAACTTCTCTAATTACTGATGGACGTTTGTATGAACTGGATGAACAAATCTGATGCTGATGTGCGTTTTTTTATAAGCAGCCTTTATTGGTGATTTTTGTTTTTCTGGACGTACATTTATGATAATCCTAAGAATTAACTCCAAATTTAGATTTCTCAATCTAAAGCTGCTGCTTGCTGCTCTCAAACACAAGCAGCAGCTTTATTGCTCAAGTTTTTTTTCATCGCATCAGTCAGAACCGATCTGCCGGTCTTCCACTGGGTCAGATGGGAGAGAGTCTTCATTATTATTATTATTATTATTATTATTATGACATATTTTTATGTTTAAAATCCACGTTTTAACCTGGTAACTGAAGAGGTTCAGATGTGGATATGCAGCCAGCAGGGGACAGTGCTGAACCTTCATATTAAGCTTTCATTGTTTAAGATATTTCAGAAAAACACTTCATTTTAACCTTGGTGCCTTTACAGAACTTTTTTTTTAATCATGATTTTGGATGAGCCTTAAACTCATCATTTATCTCCTGATCGCATCGCTTACTCTGTTGAAGTCGCCTGATGTTGGATTAAATAAGTTTAACTGTTATTTGTCGTCATCACCATTCACTACAGTAGATATATGGTGCTGTATGTTTCTGTTTTTACTTGTATCAACCTCTGGTTTTCACCTGAAAAACCTTCCAAATCCTCCAGAAACAGTTGGTTTCATTTTCATGTTAAAAAAAAGTGTGTTCTTTTATTATTATTTTTAATTATTTTCTACCTGTTAAATGGAAAGACCAAAACTAGTAATACATCTATCCTTCTAACAAATACTGATAGTGTAGCTGCAGCCTGATGGAGCTAATGTCTCAACACAAACTATAGAAAACAAATGAAAGAGCCAAACTGTTGGATTCAGGTGACATGTTTCATTATGATGAACGAGGTCCGTGTGCACATTGCTAAAACACTGAGCTTGCCCTTTAATTTGAATGCAGCCTTTGGTCTTGTGATTAAAAAGTCTTTAAGTCCTGAATTGAACCTGAGAGATGTAGACACCCAGCTACTGACGTCATCACCGGGCTGGCTAATGGTGCCTTCCAGGGCCCTGGGAGACATGACAATAGCGAACCATTTGAGCCCGCCAAGGATCCAACAGAGCTGTAGTGCAACAATATGTGGCACCACACTTCAAGTGCAACTTTCTAAACCCTCAAAAGGATTCAAAATAAAAGACACAGACCAGTTTGTAAGTTAGTGAATCTTTTTGTTCTGCAGTCTGTTAACACATTTGTATAACATTTCAGTGCAAAATAGACATGACAGAACAAGAAAACCTGTCTATTGACAATATATCAGATAAATGTATTTAATCCCACACAGGAAATGAGTGTCACAACAGCAAAAGGAAGTGCACAAACAGATGCACAGATTAGAATCTAGAATATTATGTCCATTATGAACCTACTACATATGTACTGCGCCTTGAGTGTGCCACTAGAATGATTACAGACTAAAAAAATTACAAAACAGTAATTCACTTTCCTTATTCTATCATTTAAATGATGAATAAATAATTTAATTTTAAAGTAGAAAAGCAAAATTAGCTTTATAAAGGCTTTTAAATTTTTAACTTTTAACTTTTTATAATTTCATTTACCTGTCTACTTATCACATACTGTCCCACACATCTCCTGCTTTATACATTTACATTTTCTGATCACTGTACTAGAAAGCTCTCATTAATTTATAATAATTAATTTATATAACTTAAATTTAAATTCAAGTATGTTATTGCATCATTTAAAGGCAAATTTAAGTATTTGATTATTAGTTTTTTTTATCTATTAATTTACAAACTGATTATAATAAAATACTGTAAAAATGTACAGTGGCACACTCCAGGTGCCATACTTAAAAATTGAGGTACTATGTACCCAAGACACCACACATTGAAATGTATAGCAAAAAGGAAAAAATCTATTAGTTCCATTATCTGTATTACAAAAACTTACTAACTTTCTAATAATTAAATGACACTTTTTGGAGAAGAATTGAGAAATTAAGGATATTTCAGGAAAGCTCAATCTTAAAGTATTTTAAAATTTAAGTTTGACAGAGTATATTATAAAATCCAAATACCTAAACGGCTGGATCTGAACTCTGGGCTGCTGATTAATAATTTATAATTAACAAACTACAATAGTTATTTAACACTGTATTTCAGGGCCGTATTCATAATTTCATAACATCGCTGTAATACGTAACGTAGAGTTTACGAGGAGCCCTGAACGCAGCATGAGGATCAACCTGGAGGAGAGTAAAACTCGCTGCAACCGAACAGAAACACCGAACACAACAAGTTCACACAATAATGGGACTTTTACGGTTTTGCTACAGAGTACGGAGGCGTATTTATTGATCGAGTTGATGTCAGTTAACAACTTTTAGTCGCGGAATTAGTCGACGTGTTGTTGGCGCTCCAGTTGAAACGGAGTTCTGCTTTCAGTCGGATGGAAGTGAGTGAGACAGGTCAGTTTTAAAGACAGACAGGTCGGTTTAACGGCTGCCTCTGAGGACATTTAGTGTCTCCCCAGTTCAATGTCCACATTAAACTTCGCTGAGGAGCTGGACTTCAGACTGATCTTTGAGGACGACGGCAGACAGACAGCAGGTACGTGTCATTTTGGCGACGTTAGTTAGCAATTTGTCAACTGCATTAAGCTAACAAGAACTAGCGGGAATCACACCGGAGGTTGAGCACTGTGGTTTTCAAAACAAAACTCCCTTATTACGCTCAATAAAAATAAGCGTTTAATCGAATATACAATAATTCAGCCTACGTAATCTACTGTTTAAGTGATGAAGTTAATAGATATGAGAGAAATATATCAGATGCTTATATATACATTGAGACGATTTGCTTTGATATAGAACAGTAACAGAGATATTGGGGGTGAAGTTTTATTTGAATCCATCAATTTGTATATTTCAAGAATGGGATTATTCTCTTTTCACCAATTGTATGTAAGAGATTTATACACAAACACTGAAAATCGCCTCTTACACTGGTACACAGGTATAAAGAAATACATTATTATTTGTAAAAAAAAAAAAAAAAAAAAGAACAGCTATTGAAAATAACAAATGAACTCAATTTAAAATCATCATGCATGAAAACGTGGACTTTAAATATAAATTTGTCCATCAGTAATAATGTGGCCAGAATCTAAAGGCCCTGGTCGTATTGTTAAAGTTATTGGTGAAGGGAAAAAGATGGATGCCCTTGATAGAGATGAACAGTATTCAAAAACGTATATATGACGTATGTTTATGTCCATTTATATTTCACGGACTTCATGCAAGTTGATCAGACAAGAAGATATTAAGGTTGAGCTTGTTTGTTTTATATGTTGGTAAATATGTGTCATTGTTTTGTTTTGCTTTGTTGTAAGGATTGTGGGTCTTTGTTTTGTTGATGCGGGAAGTATATGATGTAGCTTTCATATATTGGGAAATCATGAAACACTATCTTTATATAATGTAGAGTTAAAGTTTATAGGATACAGTAAATCAAATGTCTTAGAATAGAAACATAGAGGAATTAGCAACTATCACAGCAGTCAGTCATGGTGATCTACAAATATAAGTATGAAGAAAATACTGTGTCTGTGTAAAAGTCTATATTTTAATGGTTAAATCCAGACTGCTTATGGGTGATATTTTATGACATTTTTCACCACCTGCAAAGGTTAAATGAGGTAAATGGCATCAGTCTGATGTAGCTTGTATAAACCATTTTTATTTTGTCTGGATATCAGGTTTATTTTTGTCTATTTCAGTGTCTGTGTGTCTAATAATAACTGGTGACTATACAATAATGGTTAGTGAGTTTCTTTAATCGACAACTTGATAAATCAACTAATTGTGGATATAAGTTCTGTTAAAGAGATCACTCACTTTTTGTTACACTCAAGTTGGTCCCTCCAAACTTGCATTGTTAGGCGTCCAGGATTTTACTTTGAAAATTGTAACCGGAAGTTATGTTGTCTTATTTTAGATGATGTGACAGATCCAGCTGTCTGCTGTTAAATTTAGGTGAATTTTTAAATGTGGATCAGGACGTGAAGTGACTAAATCAGCCTGTTGTTGAAAGCTGCAGAGTCTTTATTGTATTGATTAGTATTACTGATTAGTCAGATGTAGTTTAAATGTATTGGTCAGTAGTGATATGAAGTCCTGTGAAAGAAAGAAAAATAATAATGAATTCCTCCTTGAATAATTGGAATAGGGCTGAAAGTAATTATTAGTTTCATTATCAGTCAATTTGCAGATTATGTTTTCTATTAATTGACTCATTGTTTGGTCTGTAAATTTCACATTTGAGAAACAGTAAATGATTTATTGATAACTTAGTCTGATGGTCAACAGAAAAGTATGCAGTTATTTCGATAATCGGTTAATCATTTGTTAAGCAACAAGACTTAGACTCTACAGCCATGCTAGCAGCTCTGTGAGGCTGCACACGATGCTTTGAGCTATATACGAACACTAGCATGCTAACATGATGATGCTAAGCAGGTGTAATGTTTACCATGATCACCATCTTAGTTTAGCTTGTTAGCATGCTGCCACTAGCTAATTAGCAGTAAACACAAAGTACAGCAGAGGCTGATGGGAATGTAATTTGTTCTGCAGGTATTTGGTCATAAACCAAAGTATTGGACACATTAAAATGTTGACCTGATGATGGCGCTAGATGAAAAGTCAGAGGATCACCAAAGTTATTACTGCTCATCCTGAGGGGAACATGAATGTCTGGACCACATTTTATGGCAATCAATGTAACAGTTGTTTGAGATATTTCAATACAGATCAAAATGGCGGAAAGATCGCTTGACAGGAGCCATGATGCTAAAAATTCACTGGTTCCAACTTCTCAGTTGCGAGGATGTGCTGCTCTTCTTTGTCTTATATGAGATGAAACTGAACATCTTTGTGTTTTTGACTGTTGGTCGAACAAAGCAAGACATTTGAAGATGTCACTGTGGGCTTTGGGAAATTGCGTACGTCATTAGTCCCTATTTTCGGATATTCAAGGGACATGAAATCAGTGATTGATTGAGTCTAAATCTCATTGAATTGACTTAATCGTTATCATCACTAAAAAGTCAGTTTGGAGCATCCCGGAAATGAAAATAAAAGCGTTGTTGTTTTCAGTTTCTGGTGGCTGATTGCCTCATAACAGTATTTTACCCTCCTAGGTTAAACGGCTGAGTTAACTGTCATTGTGGTAATGAAGTACCTCACTGTATGTGTAAACTTCAGTTTAGTTCAGCACATGATGGCCTTTTTTTTCTATATTTTCTGACATTTTAGTTATTTTCTTTGATTAGTAAGGCAAATAATGTTGTTGCCCTGAATTAATAACTAGTGTATTTCATTGGTATTTTTGTACCAGTTTTGTCAAACTGAAAAAGAGGTAAAGTGAATATCTTGGCTGTTCAGTGACGTTCAAATTCCTCCCAAACTAAATGACATCAACCAGAAAATGAAAAAGGTGGACCGCTGCAGCTGAAGAAATACTGAGGAAGTCTGTAGGTGATGATATGCAGATTGTGAAATAAAAGAAAAACAATCAGTTGATCTTCTTCTAACACTGGACAGAGGAGATCAATAGATATATCGATGTGTGGAGGCTGGTTGTGTTTCAGACAGCATGCTGCCCAGCCTGTCTGCCGGCTGGTTTTACTTCCTGGTTTCTAACCGCTCTGTGGCACACAGCTGGCGCGGGCATCGCTCCCCCCCTTTCTACCCTGGAGGGAGACAACTGTTGCATCACATCTCATGTATCTCTATCCAGCACATTGAGGGTTATTTGCAACTAAGCAGCGAGTGGAGCTGTTGAAGCAGATCACAGTTGTTGCTTTGACGCCTTTTTTGCATGTAGCATGCAAGGTGTGTGTGAGAGCGAGAAAGAGGGGTATTAATAGTAGGGTTGTGGTGATCAATGTGTGCGCGGCTGTGTGAATGAACTCTACTGTTGTAGACAATTAGTCCAGTGCATGAACTATTTGCTGCTGCTCTAGTGTCCCTGTACTGTAAATGCACTGTAAGTACATAGACAAAATAATAAATAATAACTACACGTCACCACAGTCACAAAACACAAACAGCAGGCAGGGAGCAGAGAGTGTAGTATGACAATGGTGTATATGTATATAAATAGACTGTGACAAGTTCAACCAAAGAGTGAGTTTTGTTTTAGAGGCTGAAAGAAGTAAAATGATCTAGTAAATCACCAGGAAAAATAATACTATAAAGAGTCTAGACCTGCTCTATATGAAAAGTGCCCCGAGATAACCTCTGTTATAATCTGGCGCTAAATATATACAATTGAATTGAATTGAAAGATCAAAAAATAATTTGTGAGGAATAAATATAGTTTTTTCTGCTTTCCTGTCTTCGTCATAGCACGACCCCTCAGGTGAGGGTCCCAACCCCCAGATTGGGAACCACTATAGTAAAGCATAAACATGGCATGAACAGGTGGAGTTTAGATAGATGGCACATAGTCTCCATCAGTACAGTATATACATGCAGACAAAATACGTACTAATACGTAGTGGAATTCAGCACCGCTATGGCAGTTTCCATCTAAGCGTCCTGTGTCCTGTAACTGCAACCAGATGGGACTAGAGTGAAAAGTGGATTGGGGGGTTGTCCAGGGTCATGTGCTATGGTGACCGCCATGCACAGAATAACGGCTGCAGCTAACATCATCATCAGTTAATCCATGGCTACTCCATCGGCCATAGCACACTCTAGTTGGTTATACAGACAGAGATGGAGCTGCTATTAACCTTACCATTTTTTGAAAATTATTTGATAAATGTTTTGTATATGAAATGTCAAATAACTGTGAAAAAATGCTCATCGCTATTCCACAAAACCCAAAGTGACATTTTCCCCAAACAACCCCAAAACCCAAAGATATTCAGTTTACAATGATATAAAGAAGAGACAAGCTTCAACTCCTCTCAGAAGTGGGAACTTAATCTGCTATCAAAATAGTTCTGTCAGTCGACGTGTTGATTAATCTACTGATTGTTGCGGCACTAGATAGAGGAAGTATTCACAGTACTGTAGCCGCTGTGAAGTGAAAAGAATGATGCTTTTCTGTTGTGTTGATGCGTGCTGACGTTGGGGTATAGGACAGTGGTGTATCCTGATGAGTTGTGGTGCATAGAGACACTGCTGGTGTGTGGGCTTATGTTGAAAACAATGGATGTGGGTGTTTTGAAGAGCGTCATTCACTGCTGCTGTGCGTTGCCCTTTAGTCTGTTATTGAGAAATGTTTGTCCACATTTCCCAGTCTCAAGTCCAAACCCAAAGATGTTCAGATTACAATGATACAAGCTGAAAATCCTCACATTTGATAAGCAGTAACTAGTAAATATTTGCCATTTTTGCTTGAATTACCAAAATTGTTGTGGATGAATTTTCCTCAACTAATTACTTAGTCGATAAAATGTCAAACAATAATTACTTTTGTCACAATCTCAAGTTTCCAGAGCAAAATGAATTTCCTCTGCTGGTGATAGATGAATAACTGTAAGGTGCAGTACTGAGACTGCTGCTACATGGCAATAAAAAAAACAAGCGTGTTTGCAATGCAAATGATCACACGTCTGATTTACATGTTGGTTCATCTCTTACACCTCACAGGTCCAGACCTCGATGTGAGGACACCCCCTACCTCCACACAGGCTCTGGCCGAGCAGCCCGTCATCCAGGAGCTGCAGAGTCACTCTTCATGTTTCCCCACCACAGACGACTACCAGCATGTGGGCTACCAATCCCAGGGGCCCCAGTACGGGGCCCAGGGTAACCCCAGAGCCTTTGACTGCCCCAGTATCCAGATCACCTCCATCGCTCCTAACAATCATGTGGAGCCAGGCAGTAGCCAGGAAGTTTTGGCAGTCGGTGGAGCAGAGGGGGGTTATCCTGAGGCATCCTGGTCCAGAGGCCAGCTCTACCTGCCCCTGGATGCCTGCTACCGGGATGCGGTGCTCTGTCCGAGCCCCTGCAGCAGCCTGTCCTCCAGGAGCTGGATGTCTGACCTCTCCTCCTGCGAGTCCTTTTCCCACATCTACGACGACGTGGAGGGGGAGCTGCGAGATGCCGCCCGCCTCGCCCTGGGGTCCCCCCACGGGTCGCCCCTGGGGTCCCCAGGCTGTGGGGGCGGGGCCTTCGGGGTAGAGCTGTGGCAGCAGAAGTACCAGCATCCTCTGGCCTTCAGCCCGGCGCTGTCGCCTCATCAGTCGCCCCGTCAGTCGCCCCGTCAATCGCCCTGCCACTCCCCTCGCAACAGTGTCACTGAGGAGAACTGGCTGAACCGCCGGCCCACCTCCAGGTACACGTCATCATGGTAGTGTCAGGTCGTGTCATTGAGACAAAGATCTATTTTCAAGAGGGACCTGAGAAAAAGAAAGTAGTCAGACAACCACACAATCAACCAAGGACATCATTTATGATTTTCTGTGTCCTCTGACTGTCCAGTTGCCAAAATCCAGATGAGATAAGAATGACGTAGATAAAAATGTTGAGCAATAATCCTAATGAACCCTTGCAACCAGCATACAAAAACAACACATACAAGGCCAGGCAGCCAATGAAGTGACAATTAACGGCATGGTGGTGCAGTGAGTTCGAACCCACCGGCCGACTGGGGCCTTTCCGTGTGGAGTTTGTATGTTCTCCCTGTGCCTGTGTGGGTTCTCTCTGGGTCCTGGTCCGAAGACATGCATAATTGGTGACTCTAAATTGCCTGTAGATGTGACTATGAGCGTGAATGGTTGTCTGGCAGGTATAGAAAATGGATGGATGGCTAAGATTGAAATGAGAGACGAGTGAAGTAGTTTGGCAGTTTTAACTGTAGAGCTTTATAGGTGAATTTAGCTTACAAAAAACAAAAAACATTACATATAAATATAGTATTGATATACATAGTTAACAAAAAGTCTTCCAAAAAGTAGGATAAATATGACAATCAGTGACAGCATGCTATGAAGAGTGAAATATGTGAGGAAGAACTTTTTCACGAGAGATCAAGCGAGAACAAGAAACATTTGACAACAGCACAACTAGCATACAACAACAAGCACACATAAGGTCAGACAACCACAACCACAACCGACAAAGAATTCATAAAAACAATTGTAAGAGTCACAAATAACATCATATAGTAAAACTTTAAAACAGGACATAATATATTGAATCATATCGTAATCAAGTGCAGACATAAAAGTTGACTGAACAATAGTTTCTGGTTTAGAAGACAGGGAGCCTAGTTTGCCTTTTTCAACATTGACACTGGTAAAATCCTGCTAATCTTGACGGGACTTCTTTCTCAGGCCGTCATCCAGACCGACCTCCCCCTGTGGGAAGAGACGCCACTCCAGTGCCGACCCCCACGCCCGTTCACCCTCCCCTCACCACTCCCCCAGCCCCACGCCGGGCGCCTCTCCACGGGGCAGCGTGACGGACGACACCTGGGTGGGAAGTCCTGCCGGCACCCTGGGACCGCTCCTGATGTCCAGCTACCAGGAGCTGGACGTCCCCTCTAAGACCAGGAGGACATCAGGGAGCCAGCTGGGCCTCTTGGCTGGTCAGGGAGACCCCGGGCTGGAGCCCTTCCTGGATTCCCCTGGGGAGGAGGGACGTGAACAGGATGGCCTGGCTGAGCTCTTCCTTCAAGTGCCCTCCCACTTCAGCTGGAACAAACCCAAACCTGGAAACCCTCCTGTGTTCAGGTTGGCTTTATTTCACTAAGTTATTATTACTTTTAAATATGCTAGTTTTCTCAAAATTAGGCATCTTTTGCTTGTTAGTGTCCTCTAACTGTAGTGAAAAGAAAATATTTTGGGAACGCTTGAACTCCCTTCAGAGATCCACCACTTTAAGGAATAGAGTAAATAGATTGGTGTCATACAGTATTTGATCATTATGTGTCTGTTGTCTCTACCTCCAGGACCTCATCGCCCCCTCCTCTAGACTGGCCTCTGCCCAACCAGTTTGACCAGTGTGAGCTTAAGCTGGAGGTCCAGCCCAGATCCTACCACAGGGCGCATTATGAGACGGAGGGCAGCAGGGGGTCCATTAAGGCAGCTACTGTAGGACATCCTGTTGTCAAGGTAAGTCCTCACTTCTAACTGAGCAACACAGTCAGTTTGACTTCACCCTGATTTCTAGATTATAATTTATTTGGGGAAACAAATGACTTGTGGGGCAAACACAAAATGTGAGACATTATGTCAAAAAATGTTCTGATGGAGGTGGAATCATGTTACTAGTTCATGGTAGCAGGACCATTGCCAAATTACAAGATATTGAGTATTTGCACAAAATATATGCATTCCTATAACTAAGCCTTAAAATATTTGTTTTATGTCTCCTGTCAAAACTTCAGTGGAACCCATAATACTGTCAATGTATGTGGTATTATCAGATAGTGCTGAAATGATCAACAGAAAATTAACTGACAACAATTTTGATAATTAATAAATCGTTCAAATTATTTATAAACCATTCTCTGGTTTCAGCTTCTAAAATGTGAAGATTTTCTACTTTTCTCTGTTTTACTTGAAACTGAATGCCATTTTTGGGTTTAGACTGTTGGTCGGACATTTTATAGATTTAACAATGCATTGATGAATTGAACGAATTGTCATAGCCCTATTATCAGAATGCAGACGTCTTACAGGTTAGATTTCCTCAAACTCCTAAGAGTACACAGTGATGATACACCAGGGATGTGTCAAAGAGTAACTGAGGTTGTGTTTTGCTGATGTTGTGGGTGAACAGCCTCATGGATCTTCTGGATCAGAGAACAGAGGCAGGCTGAGGCAAGTAAAGCTCCATCAAGGCCTCGTATGTAACGGACACCAGCAGGGCTATTCTGGGTGTCACGTTCTCAGGCTGCTGCCGAAGCCAGATGAGCTTTCTGCTGCAAGATGTGTAAAAACTCACAGTGCTGCTGGGTCGGGAAACAGAAAATCAATCAAAAACAATCTTCACCCTGCAGCCATCAATAAAGGTTGAAGTTGACAGATGATAGTACTACTGCCTGTGAAGACAGCAGAACTCTCAAGAGGATCAAACCTGACGTCTGAGTGACGAAAACTAAATATAATATGCTAAAGGAATACATTTTTTACACATATTTAGATTCATTAGTTTGTGTCTTTTATTATTTATTCATTTATGTTTAATCAATTTGTTTCTATATTTTCATAACATATTGTTATTTATTTAGATCAGGGAGCTTTTTATACAGCACATGCAAATAAATGTTAGTGTTTCTGGAAGTAAATATATCTTTCTGTAGCAATGATGCAGGGACAAGGTCATCAAAATTAGACGGGTGGCATAGTAGTGACGGTTTATCTTATAGTTATTGCCCCATCATCAAGCAAGTCATTGGCAAAACCAAAAATTGACAGTGGTATCTAAAATATCATGGTTAAATAAAAGTTGCACTTTGTAATATAATATAGCACCTACATTAGGCTAACCAGCAAAGATGATTTAAAGGAACAGTTTGATATATTGGGAAATATGCTTACTTGCTTTCTTACTGAGAGTAAGATGAGAAGGTTGATACGGATCACATGTCTGTGTCTTAAGTACGGAACTGATGTCAGGATGTTATTAGCTTTGCTTAGCATAAAGACTGGAAATCGCCAGCCTGGATCTGTCTAAAATTCAAAATATATAGACTAACACCTCTAAAGCTCACGGATTAATACATTATTCATATATTATTACTCAATTGTTGAATCCATTCAAAGACAATTAGATCTAATACTTAGATCTAGCACGTAACTCCCCGTAAAACCACAAATTATTGTTTTTAGATGTTTGTTTTATGTTCTGCTTCCAGTTTTAATGTTACATATACAGACGTGTGATTGATATAAATCTTCTCATCTCACTCAGCGATTCAATTCAATTCAATACAATTTCCCAAAATGTTGGACATTTTGAAATACATTGGAATTACATTCACCAATCAGGCCAGTCAGTGTATGAAAACACCAGAATATGTTGCCAAACATGCATCCACTTCCAAGTTTAGTCAAAATTGGACTGTTTCTGTCTGAGATTTCACACTTTCGTTTCACGTTTGACATTTTAATGTTTTTACATGGGGACAGAGATACTTCATCCCTCAAGTCTGAGTGACATGACTGTTGAGAACGGATGTGTATCATTGAATTTGTGTCTTCAGTTAATCGGATACAACGAGCAGCCGGTCGGCCTTCTGTTGTTCATCGGCACTGCGGACGACCGCTACCTTCGGCCTCATTCCTTCTACCAGGTCCACCGGGTGACGGGGAAGATGGTTACCACCAACTGCCAGGAGAAAATTATGAGTTGCACAAAAGTCCTGGAGATCCCTCTGCTTCCAGAAAACAACATGTCCGCCAGGTAAGAAAGGGAGCAGCATCAGACTTGGATTTAGTATTAGAGTCAAAATCAGGATTACCCTGATATCTGGACCCATGTTGTCCTCTCTGTGAGCTGATCCTGTCAATGTTGTCCAACTCAAATGTAATGGTTGTAGTAGTAACAGCAGCAGTATTGGTCGAAGTAGTAGCAACAGAAGTAAAAAATTCAGCCTGGCTTTAGCTCTGAAACTGTTAAGAGTCACTAGTTACATTCTCAAAGGAAATGTTAAAATGCCAGTGCCGGCCAGTGTTCTTTTTTACTGTTTCTTGACGTCAGCACTGAACCTCCATTAACATGCCTGATCGAGAGACTATGATGGTGGACCGGCAACTGCCCTTGATTTGGGTATAAATGCTATCACCGAGTCATGATATCGTTTTTCAATTATATGCTGATGACACGCCACTCTATTTATCCCTAAAAAATATACTAAAATCATATTCAGATTTAAGATATTATTATTGTAAGTATTTGGTCACTGGCATTAGTAGTAACTGTAGGCTAGCAGTATCAGTAGCAGCAGTAGTGGTTGTAATCTGAATGAGGTTGTTATGGTAGTAGCAGTAGCAACGCCAGTAGTAGTATCAATAGTGGTAGTCGTAGTGTTGCTGTTAATGTTTCTTAGCGCGTCACCAACTGTTGATCAGAGGAACTGTCTACAAGGGACATTATATAGCCCCACTTTTTACACATGCTTATTTTTTTAAAATGCCACTTTCATTTACCAAAATATCGGGCGGTCTAACAGGCAGGCTAAAGTTGCAACAAATGAGATGTTTCCAGCCAGTCAGACTGCTTACCTTCCCCAGTTGTATCTTGTTTCCAGTGGTGGAATGTAACTAAGCACATTTACAAGTGCTGTACTTACTTACAATTTTGAGGTATTTGTACTTTATACAAATATTTTCATTTTATGCTACTTTACACTTCCACTCCACTACAATTCACAGGCAAATATTATACTTTTTAAAGTAGTGGATAATGCATTATGATAAACAGCATGTCTTTTGTTTTTTTTTCCATAGCATTGATTGTGCCGGCATCTTGAAGCTGCGTAACGCCGACATCGAGCTGAAGAAAGGAGAGACGGATATCGGGCGGAAGAACACGAGGGTACGAGTTGTGTTCAGGGTCGCCATTCCTCAGCCGGACGGCCAGATGCTGTGGTTGCAGACAACATCTATTCCTGTGGAGTGTTGTGAGTCACCTGTAATATTAATACATCATATTTACATATGATTTTGTGATTCAGGGTGACTTCTGGTCAGGTCAGTTGTACATTACATACAACAGAGGATGTATTTGTTTCTTTATTTGAAACCAGATTATAGTCAAACAAACAGGAGGAAGTTCAGGGGATGTGAAGTATTTCTTCATGTTCAGCACAACACAGATCATAATCAGTGAGGTTTTTTTCCTTTCTGGTGAGTGAATATTTCCTCTGTCTCTAAGGAAGTATGCTGTGTAACATGGAGAAGCCACTGATATATTTAGATACCAAAACAAAAACTGTGTTGTGTTTCAGCCCAGCGCTCGGGCCAGGAGCTTCCCCAGGTGGAGAGCTTCAGTCCAGCCAGCAGCTCTGTGGACGGAGGAGAGGAGCTGCTCATCAGCGGATCCAACATCTCCGCACAGTCCAGGGTTGTTTTCATGGAGAAAGGGCCTGGTAAGATCAATTTACATTTACATCAGATTTTGTTCATGTTCAACGTCTACTGCCTGAATGACAAGTTTGAACTGACATGTTTTATCCCGTCAGATGGAAGATCACTGTGGGAAATGGACGCCAGAGTTGTGTCAGAAAAAAGCAGTGGAGTAAGTAGAAACATATTAGAAAACACCACAAAAATATATTTTACATTTGAAAATACCAAGATATATAAGATTAATATGCTAAAAAATAAGGATTTTACAGTGACAAATTTGGTATGTGGGAGCAGGAGTAATAGATACAGCACAAGATATATCGGAATAATAGAACAAAATATAAAAGATATATTTTAAAAATCAGGACATGTACAGTATACATTTTAACATACGTTATGAGAAACAATGGTTCCCAGTCCTCTGGTACTGGACTGGGAGTAAATAATGTGATTCGGCAAAAAAGCTAAAAGCAATTATAGAACTTAATTTGCTTGTCAGCCCAACAACAGGATACTGATTTTGTACTAAAGTAGATAATGAATACGCCAGGTTATCAGTCTGTCATCATCCACTTAGTTACTCAGTCTGTGTGTGCTGTGTTCCTGCTGCTGCTAACGTGTACAAAACAAAAGACACTTTCTTCAGAAGAGGTAGTGGAGATAAAAGGCCCAGTTGCCCAAAGTGTGTGTTTATGGCATCCAGATGTTGGATATAATAAGAGCCGAAACTTTATTCCGGTGTTTATTAACGTACAGTATTGGTCAGCAATTACTAACTTCTCCTTTGAAAACATATTTTATATTATTAAAACTGTGTTTTACTAAATTGTCATTCATCAGTTTACACAGGAGGAGTTATAGATGTTCACAAATACTTTAATAAACACTTCTTTCTGCTTACAGCTAAATGATGTGTGTGTTATAAACCATTTATTAAATGTGTATAACCTGCTCATAAATACAAAATAGGGACTTAAAGTGTTTCCAAAAAAGAAGTTTAAACCAGTAGAGCCCTTTACAAAAAAGCAGTGTCTGGTTGTGGTCTTCTGCATTTCAGATGTCATGAGTTGTTACCTGTTCCACCAAACTAAACTTCTCACTTGGTTTTTATTTAAATATCTAGCGGTAAAACTTCCCATTATTTCACAGAAAGCAAAATTCCAAAAACTGAAAACAGATTTGTGTGTCAGAACTTAGTTTTTTCTTCTTTCCTCTCCCATTAACCATCTCACAACCCCTCCGATTTATCTGGTGACCCTTTGGAGGGACCCAATCCATAGGTTCGGAACCACTAAACTAAACTAGCTGTTTAAGTGTATATAAAGCAGTTCAAACTAGCTCCACCTGGAGTAGCTAACAGTAAAATGCTGCTCTAACGTTGATGTATCAGTGTTAACAATCTGATAATGTCAGATAGAATCAGAAATCAGTAAACAGGGCCACTTTTCTGCATAATGACAACATACTTTTGAGTATATTTTGTTGATAATGTGTAAGTAAAGGATTTTACTACGTCTTTCACCACTGTCAAAGGGATGATAACGTTGCTCTGTGTCTGCTGGATGTGTGAATAGGCAACTGTTGCTAACACGTCCGCCCCAACAACAAGGTGACATCTGGGTTGAGTCTTTGTCATCTTATTGTCGAGTTCTTTTGCCTTCAAGTGGTCAGAAATGGATTATTCCTGCTTTAATTCAGCTGTGTTTACTGTACACTGTATATCATGTGATGTTCTGTTCTGCAACGAGCAGAGGGAATTGTGAAAGCTCACAATTCCAGAGGATTAATTCAATGCAAATGCATTCTGGATCAAATGTCCACCCACCGACCCACTAAGGGTTGATCTCACAGAAATTAACTCTAGTTTTTTGGGCGTTTAAACGTTACCTATAATGGCGGTGAGGATTCCCCTGAGAGGAAGTACAAAGAGGAAGTTAACGAGAGCTTGTTGAAACCACAAAGAGTCTGAGTGTGTCTGTCTGAGGGAGACAATGCAGAGTCCCCGTGACTGAATATAGTACATTAGTATTAGATTTTATAACTTGGATGTGAGTGTGAGTGTGATTCTTCATCATACATCATCAACACAAAGACTATATTTTGAAGTTTTCTTTATGTCTCTGTGTTTCTGTCTTTCAGTCCAGCATTGTGGCGGAGGTTCCTCCTTACAATAAGAAAACAACGGATCCAGTTCAAGTCCAGTTCTACGTGTCAAACGGGAAGAAAAGAAGAAGTCTAACACAGAGCTTCACCTACCTGCCCAGAGTCAGATGTCACCTCCCTGCTGCTGTTGGAGTCAAACAGGAGCGCTGGGAGGTGGACCACATCTCCCACAATCTACCTGGTTTCTGTCCAGCCTCCTGCCAGCTGCCCTCCCATGACCGAGTGCTCGGCCCAGACGTGGTTTATTATGATGCCTGTGACATCCCAGTGCATCGTGGTCTTCCTTCCCAGAAAGCACCTTGTCTTCATCATCCCCCATCCTCCTCTGTCCCCCTTCAGACCCCCTTAATGTTCCCTCACATCTCCTCCTCCATGCCCTCTCAGATTTCCTCAGTCCCCCATCAGACCTTGATTCCTCTTCAAACCTCCATCTTGCCTCCTCAGACCTTCATCATCCCCCCTCAGACCTCTTCAATCTCTCCTCAAATCTCCACGATGCCTCCCCAGGCCTCTTCGGTGCCCCTTCAGACTTTCACCACCCCCCTTCCCACCTCCTCTGGTGGACCTCAGAGGGAACACTCTTCATCTCTGAGTTCCAGAAGAGCCTTTGTGACCCCTGCTGACCCCCAGAAGGACTCTGTGCTCTCCAGCCCAGGAGAGGCACTGAGCATCAAGCAGGAGCCGGAAGACCAGCCAAATCTGGGATCCTTGGGCCTCCAGGAGATCACCCTGGATGATGGTAAGAAGCTGAGTGTATTTATTAATTATCATGCAGGACAGTAGCTGTAGTCACCTTTGGATTCACAGAAGTTAAAAGAGATTTAAAGATTCTCAACAACAGGGAAAAAACCCCTCAAAAACGTAGGTGCCCCCATGTTCACAGAAAGGGGAATTGATCCCCCGAAACTCAAGGCACTCTCCTTCTTTATGGCTGAAAAAAGCTTTTAATGTGGTTACAGGATTAAAACGAGACCTGTACAGTTCATATCGGACCTGTATTTGATAGTGATGCAGACCAGTCAGTCCATACATGTTAGTCTTGTTATCAGTCATGTGTGTCACTTTTTTCTGCCACAACAAAACACTGTGGGTCGATTTTCTGCAGATCCTGGTATAGATATATAGGTGGGTATAGCTTCTACCACTAAACAAACTGGGCGATTGTGTGGAGCCATTCTGCCTTTTACCTTTTCAGCATAACTGTTACAGAGCTATTTAATTGATTGCACATAAGAAATAACAATAATGACAAACCTAAAAAAAATTTTTTTATGGGAGTCTCAAAGCAGTGACGGTCACACTGTAAAAAAAAAAAAAAAAAAAGAAATCACAAAAACTGAGACTTGTTAGTGTAGTTTTATGGGATTTTTTTTTTTTTTTACAATTGAGCATTTCTCAATAATCAATGTCTTAGACTTGTGATCTGGTGTTGGGATTGAGATCTGAACACTGTGTGTTCTCTGTGTGTTTCTGCTGTGCAGCCGAGTGGCTGTTGCCCTCATGAGGTGTGTGTATGTGTCTGTCTGTCTGCACTTGCTCTGTGATGTTGGTTATTTATATGTCGGGGCACTGTGTGTGTGTTTGTGTGTGAATACTGTGTTTCTCTCTGATCCCGGTTAATAATAGCTGCGTCTGCTTGTTGCTGGTCTGAATGATGCAGATGGGGGTTAAATTTGTTGCTGCGCCTCAGTTGGCGGGCAGCAGCTGTTGTCAGGCCTCTGACCCTCCCGCCTGGCCGCTGCCCCCTCGCCTTTGAGCTTGACTTTGACCTGGTCTGATGCTGCTGGAGACACATCAGCCTCATTACACACCGAGGCTGCTCAGAGTTATGGCATTAAAACACCTGTAAAACCACGCTAGTGGCTCTGTGAGGCTGTACTTAGACACAGCGGTGCTTTGAGCTAATGCTAACATCAGCATGCTAACATCCTCACATTGACAATGCTAACATCCTGATGTTTAACAAGTATCATGTTAAATTGCTAATTAGCACCAAACCCAAAGTACACAGAGGAATGTCATTAGTTCTGCAGGTATTTGGTCATAAACTAAAGTATTGGACACATTCAAATGTTGTCCTGATGATGGCGCTAGATAAAAAGAAAGTTATTACAGTTTGTCCTTAGGGGAACATGAATGTCTGAACCACCTTTCACGGCAATCCATCCAACAGCTGTCGAGACATTTCACTCAAAACCATAAATGTCAACCTCATGGTGGCGCTAGAGGGAAAGTCAGGGAATCACTAAAGTCAGTAGAATTAATCCTCTGGAGAACATGAATGTCTGCACAAACTTTTATGTCAGTCCATCTAATAGTTGTATTTCAGTTTGGAACAAAGCAGTAGACAGACCAACATCCAAAAAACTAAAACAACTTTTAAATTTCAGTTTCAGCAAAGACCTGCAAAACACCAAATCAGTGCTCACAGGCCACTGTTACTATTATCGCTAATGCTACAAACGTTTCTTCAACTACTACTGTTGTTACTACTAATATTACTATGGCTGTTAGAAGGTCCTGGAAAGGGAAGGGGAGTGCGATGTTGGAGAGAGTTGGTGAGGCAGGAGGGTGGCAGCTCGTGGAGAGTTTTTTAAGTGATGAGAATGTGTATGTATATTTTGAGACTGCCAGTCTGGATATATGCATGCAGATGAAGTTGTGTTTAACGGGCAGCATGTTGTTGATGAGTGTTGTTGTGTTGGTTTGCTTCATGAGCTTCAGGTTTCACTGCAGAGCTACGAATAGACTGAATGGAGCCATTTGCTGCCATGCAAATAGACTCGGCAGAGCAGCTTCACTGCTGCGACTGATAATAACAAACACAATCATTTCTCACCTTCGCTGAGAACCCAGCCGGCACAGCACGCGTCATAAACGGAAGTTCTGGTTTATGATGTTGAATCAGTTCATAGTAATTCATGGATTGGTTAGTAATCAGCAGATGCCAGTGTTTCTCTTTTACAATCACAATCGTATGTCGTGAATGAATGATAGTTTTGGAGAACACACATAAAGCTACAAGTCACAGTTTGTGCCCAGCTGCCCCCTCCAGCTCCCTCCTGTGGCCGAACGTGGAGCTGCAATACAGAATCTAGATTTCCCTGCGTTTCTTTACAGTGTGTTGTTTCATTTCATTTCTGCTTCTTCGATATTTTGTTTGGTGTTTTTACGACATGGGAGGTGTGCCGATGAACAGAAATTTCAACACCGGCAGAGACATGTGATGATGCAATGTAAACATATAATTATGGATTTAAACACTTCAGTGAAAGATTAATTGCATCAATTAATAATTCATTCTTTTAAATGTTTAAATACTACTATTACTACTACCTATGGCTGTTACCATATTAATACTGCTTCTAACCCTGTTGGGAAGCAGTTTGTCGGGTGGCTTAATGCTTTCATTAAATTACTGTAGAAACAGCATTCAGGCCGTTTTGACACTGATAAGTAAAAGTGACCCAATCTTATCAAACACATGGCTCCACAGTTACTTTACTATGTAGAAAGTAAAAGTAAAGTGATATCAGCTACTGAATGTATTTTTGGGGTTAATGGGGGCTGGGGCCAATCCCAGCATGCATTTGGCAAGAAGCAGGAACGTGGACAGGTTGCTGTTAAAATCACCTAGCAACCACCCCAAACACCTTATAAACTGCTCACTGATGCCTTTACTTACTGTATATCAACCCCAGCACCCTTGATCTTGGAAAAAAAAATCTCAAATCAAGGTCCACTTACTAGCCTTTCTGGAGCTTTCAACCACATCTTATGGGTTGAGTTCTGAGGAAGGCTGTGAGATGGCATGGAAAGCTGCAGAACAAGCAAATAAGTGGAATTTTGGTTAAGATTTTTTTTCGAATCAAAACTCTTTCAAAATTGAAAGGCATAGCAAGTTGGTGAATTTTGCTTAGAAAGCACAATTTTCTTGAGAAAATTCAACCGTTTCTGAGTTTATATCATGTTTCCAACTTTAGTTCCCAGGTATCAACCATCATTTAGGATTTCTGAAAATCGCTGAGAAAATGTACACACTTAAAAAATTCTATACCACTAAATTGAAATGTTGTAATTATCATGTTATCCTGCTTCTGTTTTTGTTGCAGTGAACGAAATAATCGACAGAGACATCGGCAGTCTGAGCAGCAGTGCCCAGCCCAACCAGTTTGACCAGTACGACTGGGAGCACAAGTCCAGTGATGCTGCCTTACCGTTCTGTGGAGGCCCTCAGTAGTTACACTGCTTCCTTAGGAGACGACCGCAGTGCTTCTTCTACTGTTCGCTGTCTGGACAAAAACAAACTGATGGTCACGTTTGCACAAAGTGCACCAAACGGATCCTCAAGTGCCTGAACACCAATCAGCCGCCTCTGACGAGTCTGTGCCGGCTCGTCTCTTCAGGGTATCAGATTACTGTTTCCTCATCTGTCTCAGGAATTTTTTCACTGACAAACCAAAGAGTTTTTAGCTTTTCATGACAGAATTGGAAGAACTGTAGAATCCAACGAAAGGGCTGTAATTCAACTGTGCTTTATTGTCACACAATCATAACAATCAGTGACGTCGTCACAGAGGCTAAAGTCGCACAAAAAAGAGAAAATCCAGTCATTATTTATTGGCCAATTAATTAAGAAATCTATTTTTGATACTCTGGATCTGGTCCAGTAAAAACTAAAGTCCTTCAGCTGATCATTTACATTTTTATAGCTTGGTTTTACGCTCTGTGCGGTTTACATTTCCTTCGCTGAATTACATTAATGCTGTTCAACCTGAACTGTTTTGGTGTGAAGCTTAAGACACTGAATTATAGAAATGTATCGTAAGGTTGAAGTAAAAAGAAAGGAAACTATTGGATGTTCTGTGTTTTGATAAATCATTTGATGAACGATGAAAATAGTTTATTCTCTGTAAAGGATTTTAGAACCAGCATCACTTTTGGAGTTGAGATATTGTCACACACATTTCCAACACTGTCCACCCGTTCATGCAGCAATACATTTAAGGCACTTTTAGTTCTCAGAGCAGTAACGTTTCATTAAAGAGGGGGTCAAAGGTCAGATCAGCTAATACTAGCAAGCGGCAGGAATGTTATTAAAGCGTAAATCCACAGTAAATCACACGGTGCGGCTGCACTGCTCTATACAGGTAGAAGTTCTAAAGTCACGCTGACAACATTCAACACATGTTCTCGATGTAACTGTAACATCACTCTGCTCGCAGTGTTTTCACACTGCAGGCTGTGGCAAGAACACTGCCACTGCTCTATTTTAGGATTTAAAACCTGATTGGTTCTTGTTTTTTTGTTTGAAGTGAAACAAAAATCCGATCATAGAGCTACCATTTTCATTCATCAGCATCTCAGAAGGATCTTTTTTCCTTATTTTGTCTTCTTTTTCTGTAACTAGAAGCTTACTGCTTACCAACTGCAAATGGTGAAGTGTCAATTTAACCGTGTAGCAGCAGTGTTCTGCCCTGAGATTCAGTATTGATCTACTCTTTAAAGTGTAACTTACTATCAGGCTGAACAGCAGTGTTTCTCTGCCCTCTCCGGTTAAAGGTCTCAGGTCTGTTTTACCTCTGAACACAGCCAACATCACCAAAGTGCACCTGTAACCACACCCAACAGTGATGTCACGGTGTCCTGCAGTAAACTTTGACATCACTGCGGCAAGGTGCAATATTGTTTAGATTAAATATTGGAGGTCTGCAAAAACAAGACTTTCAGCTGCTGTTTCCAGCTCAGACTACCTTCTCCTGCAAAAAAACTTTTGCGGACCCAGAAATGAAAACTGTCCTCACCAGCATCCTAAAGCTAATCTGTTTAACTTTTTTAATAATATTTGTTCTGTTTTGATGGATCAGACTAATCCTTTAATCTGTTCAGTCATTTAAAGAGCTGCTGGTCGGGGTCTGTCTGAACAAAGCAGAACTCCTCCACAGCTGATCCTGATCCTGCCGTCCAACAGCTGTTTGTGCAGGTATAAACCAGTACTGTCCCAAACTCCAGCTCTGACCCAGCGCCGGCGTCCTTCTTCTGCAGCACACTGACCAGCGACGGCATCAACTGCAGCTCAAAAGTCCTGGATCCTCCACAGGAGCCGCACGCTGAAACCACCTGAGCCATGTTGGACGGTGGCTCGGAGATGAAGAGCGGCTTCCCGCCGCGACAGTACCGCAGGATCTGCTGAGGACAGTGCGAGATCTTCTTCATGAACCTGGAGAAGACGGCGTCTCCGTGCCGGGCTTTCATCTTCTCGTACTTCTCCTCCCCACCGCCGCCCTCGCTGCCCTCCAGCTCTCTTACTGCCACTCCTTCTCTCCTCTCGTACTCCCGCAGCAGCTCCTGAGCGTGCCGCAGGTCGTCTTCCTCTCCGCCCAAATCAGACTCCTCCACCACGCTGATGAAGAATGGACGGAGGACAGGAACATCCTCCTCCTGTGAGTCTCCAAGACTGAGATCCTGAAGCTGGCTGCTGACATCAGTCTCACTGGCTGCTGCGCAGAATGGGACAAAATAACCACAAGAAGTTCCTCAGACTAACTGATTAAGTTAGATAAGACAGACAAGGACCCATGCACATGCCAGACGACAGGATGGCTTTGGCCTCCAAGACGGATTTTCAGGAGGAATCTTGAAATTGGATCCTGAAGTTGCTGCCGGTAGCTATTTTTTGCAGCAGCTGGTGGCGAAAGCAATGTATCCATGTGTTTTTAATGTGTTTTTTGGGCAATTTTTGCTTTTAGTTAATAGTATACCATAAAGAACAGAGAGGGGAGGGGAGAGAGGGGATGACTGGCTGGACTCGAAACAGGGATGTTGTAATAGCATGGTCAGCCTGTTCAACTCCTAAGCCACCCGGGCGCACTGTGAAATAGTTTGAAGCAAGTGAAGAGGGGGCAACTGGAGGATGCACATTAACAACTTGTGGCCACACCACACCATAAGAGGTTGCTATGGGTTATTAAGATGTTAATGTGCACTAATAAGTTGTGACCCTGCCTTAATGACTCATAGCTAAGCAAGATGCAAGCAAGATCTTTTCAGAGGTGGGAGGAAAATGGAAAAAAAAAACGTTGGCAGGTGTTTGCACACGTTAGCCCTTTTACAAATTGCCAAGCCAAAAGTGTGTTAGGGCGCTTTGTGTCCCCTAGTGGTCATAAATGTTAATGCAGCTTTAACTTGGACAAAAAAGTCTACCACGATTCTCAATAAAAAAAATAAAATCCTACCCTTTGCTTCAGGAGCTGCTGCCTTCTCTTGAACCTGGCTGTCCTTCACACCTCCCCATCCATCATCACCCTCCTCCATCCCCCAGTCATCAGCGGTGTCACACCAGTCAGTGGCCGACAGAGGAGCTTCCTGAGCCGGGACTGGGCGGCTGGGTATCTGCGCTGCTGCCACCGCCTCCAGACACTGGGAGCGGAGCACCCTCCAACATTCTGGCCCGCCGCTGCACTCAGCACCTGGGCACGCGAACAAGTGGAGGTTTCTGTGGTAAGGGGAGGCCTCCAGGGGGCAGTATACCTGCACCACATGGGCTAACGGGGCTCCGCAGCGAGCACAGCGGGGAGACTGGCGAGAGATGACCGGTAACCAGTCCGGCTGACCCCCGACTTTGTTGGTCAGATATGATGACTGGTGCCTTTTAGAGTCGAGCTCTCCATCACACAGGCCGATCAGAGTTAACTCCTGAGCGGACGAAGCCATCGCTCACATGGTGAAGACACCGACCGGAAGTGAAAGTCAGCACCACTGGTCCGTCACGTTAACATCACCGCCAGATGGATAATAGTTTAAGTTATGAAAATACAACAATTTACAAATAAATGTGGTTAAATAAAAAAAACATATAAACAGTAAACAATGTGAAGATTCTACATTAAATTTGTGAATCAGATTGAGAAAAGTTCCAACAGACCTCCACACCCCAGTCAGGTAAAGTAACGGAAAATAACAGTCATATAATATCCGTTGAAGTGATTTTGCATCCAAAATAAACAGAACAAATTTGCATTTGTTGTGTTAAAACGGTCTTCAGTCAATAGAAATAAAAGATAGACAAGTTTTGGTTCAGTAATGGACCAAAATAAACCCGTAAAGTAAACAATAATATTGCCCTGTATTGTTGGGAGTTACATTTCCGGTTTTGGATTTGCTCTTAAAAAATAAAAGCACTAGAGGGTTAATTTCTTGATGTACACTGGAGTGTACAAATATAAGTCCAAAACTGGCATTTCCCTATATAAAAGGAGAAGAGTACCTTAAATAGATTGATCACCAACCAACAGACTATGTCACATTTTGAACTACTTTGTCACTCAGTTTAACATCAGATTTACACCTCTCCATCTAAACTACACAAATACTCTCACTCCTCTGCTTTAGATGTGACTTGCATTCCTGCTGCTCTTGTCCCCAAACACATGACGTTGACGAAAAGGTATTTAATAATGGTTAGTTGTGATTTCCCAGGCTCTGTGTAATTCTAATTCTAATTATGTTTTCCCTCTGAGCCGTCCCATTCAGTACCTCTCAACTGTTGTTCTGTTATTATTATAATGTTTTTACTTTGTATTGTCTTATTTTGTAAGTAAGTAAGCTTGTTTACATGGAGCAAAATATCATAATAGTGTGTCACAAGAAAAGAATATGGCAAAAAACATACAATACAGATTTGAGAAAAGTAAAAACACCATGAAATAGGGATAAATATAAATCTTAATGAATAAAAAAATACTCAAAATGGTTTATCTGTGTTACATTAGATACTCTGCACGGTCTCTTACGTGTTGTTGATTTACATGCAAATGTTCAACTTTGAAAAAGCGAAGTAAATCTTTTTTTTAGAAGCTTTGATTTTGTTACCAAATGTCTTCAGGTGATAGGAGTTTTATTCTGTAAAATAAAAACTCGACCGGAAGTGCTATGTTGTACCGCTTCCGGCACTGGACAATGACGTCTCTAACAAGCGGAACGAAGCTAGCAGGACTTATTGCTACAACGAGATATGACAGATTGAAAACGTGACAACGGAGATAAAATTTAGTAAAAATGCTCATTAAATTCCGGACATAACAGCTTGTCTACGGACTTTGAATGTGATTACAATGAGCAACGGTGTATGGGTGCTAAGCTAGCTGGCTAGCAGCTAGCTAACGTTACTACTCATGATAGTAACGTTAGCGTTGAATGAACAGCTGAATTAACGGAAATAATGTTAGAGGAGGAGGAGCAGGAAAGAAATTGTCACACCTAATCACTAGCTATTCACTGTATATTTAACTAGCGGACAGTTTTATATGTGAAAGGGGTCAACAACGCAAGTATGTGACAGTTAATTACTGTAAACAAAGCGTTTCTCGTGTTATGTAACAGTATAAATCTCCGTGATCAGTGTTAGCCCGGCCATCACTTCAACTCCACCATGCCTTTCTTGTTCCTGGAGCGGTTCCCCTGGCCCAGCTTACAGACATACACGGCGCTGAGTGCTGCCCTGCTGGCTGGGACGGTCCTGACCGTCTGCACCTCCGACTCCCGCTCACATTCCAGCCCGGAGGGGACCCACAAACACCCGGTCCACAGCTCCAGGATCAGCGGTTACATCAGGGATGGTGGACAGTATCTGAGTGCAGGATATGGAGATGTGGCTGCAGATGTTCTGCTGTACCTGCTGACTGACAGTTTCTTTGTTTGGGTGAGTGACACTAATAAGTTTGCGTTGAACCTGCAGCCTGTGGTTTGTTTACATTGAGGACAGGATGGATACCAGCAGTCAGCCTGGACATACAGCCGAATGTCAGTCTACTCTATAGCTATAAGTAACATGCTCTGTTGGTTAATTGAGTATTCATTTGAAATCAATTTAAAATGAGATCATTTGTAGATATCAAAAATGTGCTTGTCCCAGCATCTCAGATGTGAGGATTTGCTTCTTTTCTCTGTTTAATGTCATTGTATCTTGTACACGTTTGATTTTGGCTGTTGGTCAGACAAAATAAACAAAAATGAAAATGACTGTTAGTTGCACCCCTAGTGCTAACACAAACAACCACACAAGGCCTGTGCCTAAATACAGGAATCCATCTGGCCAAGCATTCAATGGCAAAATTGGCACTTCACAGTTTTTGATACTTGATACTATGGAAAGAGAAGTATCCTCTCAAATGATTGAGGATCAATGTCAACTTAAAAATCAGTTGAAAAGGTGACATGTTAGGCAGGGTGTGTGTTGTATTGAGGACTGGATCGGAAAAGGTCTTGCATAATTTTTGACCAGGTGTGAATGTTTGTAGATTAACGCAGCACTGACCCTGGACCAGGAAAGCTTTTAATGTAAAACTGCAGCTTCCATTACAAACCTAAACTTAATTGCAACAGAGGAGTGCTCCATGTAGGAGAATGAATCCATTATTAGTCATTCTGATTAACTACTTTACCATTTATCACCAATTCACTCCCATTGCCACAGGAAACGCCCCTTTCTTTTTATTCCTTTTAGCATTCAAAAAAAATGATAAGATTCACAATATCTTTTCAATGAGATTTTCTAGCTAAACCACTTGTGACTTAGCCAATATAACCACAACATTACACTCATTTACAGTTACACTTACACAATTTGTTTGCAAAATAGCTAATCATAATGTCTGTGCAACACTGTAAATCACAGCTTGTCAGCATCACAAGTGGTTATTGCACCTGAGAATGTTATGAATCAGAGAAGCAAGCAGCTCTTGTCATCAGTGACCCTCTAAACCAGCAACTGTTTGGTTATTGATTGCTACTGATTCTTGGCCTGAAAACTTCATTATTCATGAAGGACAGGATTTTCATTTTTAAACCTGGTAAGAAAATATGAGTAGAATCACCAGTAGAAGAACAATCATCATTGAAATCATGTCTTAAGACTTCCTTTTATTTGACGTATACTAAGTTCTTATCCTTTCATCCTGTTTTGCCTATTTGTTTATACGTATTTGAAGTTGTTTCAGGAGTTTGATATGTGATGATGAGGGCACTGTGAGCTCATTTTTATAAGGTGATATATTATTCTGCCCCTCTGTGTGCAGGTGATGGTAAACACAGCCTGCTGTGTCTTGCTGCTCGTCGCCAAACTCATCCAGTGTGTCGTGTTCGGGCCGCTCCGTGTCAGTGAAAAGCAGGTTGGTGTTTGCTGTTAGTTTCATATTAATATCACATTCAGCTCCTGATGACATCCGTGATTTGGCCTTTAAGAGGAAAAGCTGTTTGGTTTCTAGTTTGTCAGTTCACCCAGAAAGAAACTTTAAATTCTGGTTAAAACGTCACTAAGCACTGGAAACATTTCTGTAAACCGTAGAGATGGGAGCTCCCAAGCTTGTTTCACTCCTGTGACGATCACTGTTTGTCAGTACTTTATATCGGAGCTTGTGTCAAATGAAGAAAACCATGTGACTGATGGCGTCCAAAGGTCTCTGCTGCTTCAGGAAAAGCTTCATTCAGTTTTACAGTTTAGAATGTTTTGCAGATAAACTACACGAATAAGGTTAATTCATATTTCATCAACAAACATATTTGATATGTAGGCTTTTTGGACAACATATTTATTAATTATTCTACTGTAACATGCTGCTCAATAACATCTAAATTTAATGCAGCACTTCCAAACAAAAACTCCTTCACCTTTTTTTTGGCACATATGAGACTAAAGCTAATAAAATCAAAGAGGTGTTTTAGAGCTTCGGCCCCAGTCCTGAAGGGCTGTTGTACGTTTTTCAAACCACCAGATGTCACTGTGTTTGCTGAGTTTAAAGCCCCTAAGATTGAAGATTCAAACTCCATTAAAGCTGTAATCAGTGCCCCCCAATCTATCTAAAATCTAAAACGATGCTGTATAAAAGAGAAACATCCTGAAATGAGTCTTTTCCTCATGAAAAACACACTTTTTGTTTCCTTCTGCAGCACTTGAAGGACAAATTCTGGAACTTCATCTTCTACAAGTTCATCTTTGTGTTCGGTGTCCTGAACGTCCAGACGGTGGAGGAGGTGGTGATGTGGTGGCTCTGGTTCTCCGTCCTGGTCTTCCTCCATCTCTTGGTTCAGCTCTGCAAGGACCGCTTTGAATATGTAACGTTCACTAAATCATACACAGCCACAGACAGGAGTATCTGATGATGACACTATTAAACATTTTAATGATTTTCATGGAAAACATATTCCAAAAAAAATGAAATGTGCAATGTTTTGCCTTGATTTCGAAACATCCTTATAACATTTATTGGAGACTACGATTCTGAAAAGTTCATTGCAAAGTTAAATTAAAGTTTTACCAAAACAAATGTTTCTCTGCTCTCTCCGTACTCTGACTCTTGTGTTTATGTGTTCCTCCAGCTGTCCTTCTCTCCGACCACTCCTCTGTCCAGCCATGCGCGAGTGCTGCTGCTGTTGGTGGTGCTGCTATTGTGCTGCGGTGGTCTGGCTACTCTCTGCAGCCGGCTGGTTCGCAGCCAAGGCCGCCACACCGCCGCATTCATGGCTGCTGAGGTGAGAGAGGCTCCCTGACATGCCCTAAAACTGATGAAATACCCTCATACAGGCCCCTAAACATTCAGAAATGTTTCACAACAAATTATCTGAAATTAAATCTTTTAAAGTATGAACATTTCTTAGAATCAGTCAGTAGAAGTCTTATTATCATCTTTATCGGTTTTTATCATTATTGAATTCAGGACATTCTGCAATAAAATAGGCAATAAAATAGAACAAAGTGTATAAAAGTAGCACTAAAGGAATAAATAAAAAAGGAAAACTAAATTATATTTACAAGGAATGTGTGTATATCTACAAATATATACACAAAAATATGTTCCTTCAATATGTGTAAAATCAGTGTGATATGCAAGTTACAGTGTAAAGGTATTGGTGGTGGATGTGCATAAGAAGACAAACAACAGAATAATTTCATGTAAAATGTATTATTGAAAGTTGTGTGAAATGTCATCAGGTGTGTTCAAAGGGAAGACTGCTTAGTTTCTTCATTTTGTCTGAAATCCTTACATCTGTAAAATTCCAGGATGCATTAGAGGATCTTAAAAAGTATGAAGATTTAGTTTTCTAACTCCAGAAAAAATATTACATTTTTGTGTGTATACATAGTGTGATAGTTTCCAGTTTGAGTCACATAGAAATTGTTTTTGCATGAGTGTTGATGAATAAAGTTTCCTCTAACCTGATCTGCTGTCTGTGTTTCAGTGTATGTTGGTGACTGTCAGAACCACACACGTCATGTTTCGGTAAGTAAAATAAAGATTTTCCACACTTCCTGTTTGTAGATCGGACAGATGGTGTTAATGTGATGCTCTTGATGTTGCTCTCTGTACCTGCAGGTACTCCATCCACCTGTGGGACGTGAACCAGGAGGGCAGCTGGGACAATAAATCCTCCTACGTTTACTACACCAACCTGCTGATGGAGCTGCTGCTTCTGGGCCTCGACCTGCTGCATCACATCCACATGCTGGTGGGTTCAATGGAAACTTATTTTAGTCCCGCGTTTATCATGAGTTTTATTTACAGTTCAGGTTCAGGATTTAATTTTGGTTGATATTACACAATAATCTGTAAAATAAACCTCCATTTCAACTTAGTTTACTTTGTTTTAGTCCATTTTAGGAGTTTTAAATCATCTGATTTTTTAGCTTTTAGCAGTTTTAGCTTTTTAAATAATGAGTAGAAATAAGTGATGAGAATGTCCCTGAAAACGTGAACAGTGGTTCAGTACCAAGTTATGTTTTTATCTGACAGCATTGTAAAATGTGTGAGCAGCAAAGTCAGACAGTGATTGAAGCTAAAATACCTGAAGGTCCCATGAAAAAAATCCTCCCCTCCTCCTTGTTTACATAAAATGCTGTTTATTATTATGCCAAAATAACTTTTCAATGACAAATGATTTTGCATGATACGTGTTACACTCATATTCACTACATACACTATACATTTTTAAAGTAATAAAATAAATTATGATCACAGATTTTGGAGTGATCCTTTTCAATTAAGTCCCCATTAACATTAAGTCTGACTGCACAGACCCTTTTTCATGCAACAACACTTCAAATCAAGGAAGAAAACTACAAAGTCAAACCGTTTAATGAGACTTTAACTACCTGTGAAATTAAAACATGAGCTGGTTTGAGAGTCTTCTGGAAGGTCTGACAAAGTTTCCGGCAGCAGGAAAGAAAGGTTTGGTTTTTGCACCTTGTGGTTTCAGTGTCGTGTTATTACCTGTAAGAAGCTGAGACAATTACTTGGTTAACCATTCGTCTATTGAGGAAAACTAAATCTAACATTTCATCAGTCCCACCAGAGTCATCTCTCTCTGTCTCTCTTAGTTTTGTATTTTTTTTGTCAGTTTTATTGTTACGACATGTAAATTCCCTTTTTTTGTCTCCCTCAGGTCTTCAGTAACATCTGGTTGTCCATGGCGAGTCTGGTGATCATCATGCAGCTTCGTTTCCTGGTTCAGGAGGTTCAGAAGAGAATCCGCCGCCACCACAACTACCTGCGAGTCCTCCGCAACATGGAGACCCGGTCAGTATCACAGCGGTGGATCAGAGATTATTAGTGCTGAAGCTGGAGATGGTTTCTTCATGGTTTATACAGATTCTCGTACCTCAGCTGCCGATAGAGTACAGACCTATTGATGTTGCATTGTCTTTCCAGGTTTACTGTGGCGTCTGCAGATGAACTGGCAGCCAATAACGATGACTGTGCGATCTGCTGGGATGTGATGAGTTCAGCTCGGAAACTGCCCTGCGGTCACCTCTTCCACAGGTCAGTACAGAGGTACACCACGACTCTGGTAAATGTGGTAATTACTGTTTGAGCGTACATTAGTTAGTTAACAAAGAGCCGAATGCACTTGGGAAACATTATAATGATGGGACAGACCGATGAATAAATAAACACCTTTGGGGAACCTAATGATGAGTTTAAATAATGGGAATCATTACAATAATGAGTTACAGTAAATAAATGACTGGCAAACACAATGATGAGATAAAAGGTAAAGTTGTGACATTTAGTAAAAGTTGAATGTTTAATAAATACAGATTGTTTTGTGCTGTTGAGCGCTGAGTGTTTGTGTGTCCTCAGCTCGTGTCTGCGCTCCTGGCTCGAACAGGACACATCATGTCCGACATGTCGGATGTCCCTGAACATCGGTGAAGGAGGAGAAGGACACATGGAGACGGAGACCAGGGAGGCCGGCGCTGACAACATGGTGCCCGCCCCCGTAGTCGACACTCAGCCGCACCTCAACCAGCTCAACCACTTCTTCCACTTTGATGGTGAGACAGTAAACTGCATATCTCTGAAGCCACTCTCATCAGTTCCTCTGCTGGCCCACTATCTTTTATATCGGGACGTTTTAAATGTATCATCATGCTCATACCACCACTAACCACAAAAACAAGACATAAAGTCGGTAGCAGCCCACTAGCAGCCCTGTAATGTTCTTAGGGAACACAATTATTAGATAGGTGAAAACAGCGCTGCGTACAGTTACAGTATCATGTAATGCTACATGCTAGCATGTCAACATGCTAATGTAGCCGCTTGCATGTTGACGTGTGTACAGTTAAAGTGCTTGTTAGTTTATAAGGTATCTTGTCAGAAAACGTCAGTCGGATTCATCCTCTTGTAATCCATCTAATAGTTGTTAAGATTTTCAGTCTGGACCAACACTGCTGCCCTCTAACATGGCTGTGTTGAAATCATCTGGGTGTAAAGCTGTGTTTGTAGTCTGTTTCAGTTTTGGGTAGGTCAGTTTTCTATGTGAAGATAGCCTCAAGCATCAGTACTGTTTCTATGGTTACCTGCAGATTAATATGCCCAGTGCACTGATTTAGGACGCTTGTTAAACTGTTGACTGGAACTATGTCTGATGTGTTCACGGTCTAAACGGCCGCCCGCCGGCTAATCAGAAATTTGTATTTTTTTCTGTTCATCATTAAGACAATTGCTTCTTTTTATTTGAGGGCTGAACTTTTGACAATAGTTCCAGTATCCTGTCTTACAGTCATTTCTTTGCAGGGGTAGGATAGTATGTGTTTAATTCTCTCATTATTTCCCCTTTTTGCACCAATTTTGAATCCTTGCTGCTGTTGGATGCTCTGACCTTTGACCTTGTTGTGTTCCCAGGTTCTCGTATTGCCAGCTGGCTGCCCAGTTTCTCAGTGGAAGTTATGGCCACAACAAACTTTTTGGGCGTCGCACCAACCAACTCGTCTCAGATCAACACCATGGTGAGTTTACAGAGGACAGGGTGGTGTCCTGTTCTTAACCAGCCCACATGTCGTTACAGAGGAACTCAGTGTGTCTCTGTCTGTCTCAGGCTCAGCAGATCCAGGAGATGTTTCCTCACGTTCCCCTCCAGCTGATCCTGCAGGACCTGGAGATCACTCAGTCCCTCGAGGTCACCACCGACAACATCCTGGAGGGACGAATCCAGACTGCCGCCCCACCACTGGTTAGTCTCATAGCCACAGTCACAGCAGGGACAGGTGTAGAATATCAAAGGGATCAAAAACTGTACTGAAGACTATCAATGAATGTCTGGTCAGATTTATAATCTTTGATCAGTTAATTATTCATTTAAACCTATTTTTGAAATGTATTTCTTCAGGCAGAGTTCTTTGTGACATCTTGTACAGCTGCTTGTGTTCAGACGTCTTTTGTTCAATGAAAAAACGATTTAGTAGAGAAACATTTCCTCAAACTAAAATATCTAAATGTATGCCTTTTATTGTACCTTGTTACTGCTCTGTAATCTATACCAGATGTGGACCACTCAGTATTGTCCACCCCCGATAGTCTGATTGATTAAATGATTGATTATTTATTGTAGAACTGATGGATACTACAGTGTTTGTCTGTGGGAACCAATCAACTATGAGTTTGATCAAATATGAATGTGAATAAAGTTAAAGTTAAAGTTAAATATATTTAGGAACTATATTGACATTTAATTGATCAAACAGGATGTTATGTTGTTAATATTGTAAACCAGCTGCACTGTAACAAAGAAACATCTTAAACACACTTTTGACAACTAACTAACTCAAACTTCGGTAAATAATAATAATAGTCCTGTTATTTATGTTGGTCTTTGCTTATAGAAAAAGAGACATTTTTAAGACGTGTAGCTTCAGAAATCTGGATACTAAAACTGTCTGATTAGTAAATACAGTCCTGGAAAAGATATTTATTTTCTTTATCATTTAAAAGACAATTTAGGTTTAATCACTGAATCTTATTGGGTGTTATTTGCACAGGTAACAAAACGTGAAAACATTAGACATCAGTGGATAAAAAAAAGAATTGTGGGCCTATAAAGGCATCTTACCAAAAAAAGAAAACAATAATTCAAATTAGATTTGATCAGTGAAGAAGCAAAAAACAAATCTGTCTCCTGTCTTTGAACCGAAACTAATGGTAATATAATATAATTGTATGCCAGAATGTTTTGTTGTGAATTTTGTACGTAAAGCAGCTGACACATCTTAAAAACAGTTTCGTCTCTCGCCAGGTCTTTGAGCACCCGGTCATACAGGTGACTCCTCCACCCGAGGACGAGGGCGGAGCCAGCAGTGAGTCAGAGCAGGAAGAGGAGGACGACACTGAGGACGAGGAGGAAGATGAGGCGGAGGAAGAGGATGAGGTGGTGGAGATGATGGACGAAGGCGTGGAGGTTCGGTTTTGTACGTCAGCGACGCAGCGACAGAAGCTGCTGCTGCAGAGGAAGGAGGAGCTGCTGCAGCGAGCACGCAGGTACCGAAAAACCACCAGTTAGCATTGAATGATAATTCCACTTTAATATTTGAAATGCAGCTTTTATTCTCTGCTGTAGTAGATATACATCCTCTGTTCTCGCTGCTACTTACAGTCTAAGTACATGCAAATGTTTTACTGCTAAAATGTCCTTGAAAGCTCACAAATTTTAAACTCGAAAGGCAAAAATCTCCCTGATAAACAATATTTTTAGCATTTAAACAGCAACAGCATCAAGTACTGCCTCTGTAAAATACCAATTAAATATTATTATATTTATTATATATTTAGTAAATGACTAGTTTTAATTGTGCAGCTCTAATTAACTCTACCCTTTTCAGCAACAGTAGCAAACTAAACAGGTTACATCCAGTTATTACAAAACCAAAAGTCTCTACTTGGACTTTTTTCCTCTGGGCTGTTTTAAAGGTTTTGTCTTGTGGTGTTTAACTTGTTGTAACGTCGTCTCTGCTGCCTCAGTTCACAGCTGCTGCTGCTAATGAGCTCCATCACTGATGAGCCTCTGAGCTGCGGCTCCATTAGTGAAGCCACAGCAGAGTTTTTAAGCGACACACCAGCGATTTTGCATGTTTTAGCCCATTTACTATAAATCACCTGCACTTTACATCACTGCTGGGAGCTTCTTTTAAAATCTTAGCATCAGTTTTTAGATTTATCTCCTTCCTCCCAGGCAGCTGTTGGTTTCAGTTCACATCAGTACGTTGTTAAAATCAACTTGCAGAGACGTGACACTCTGCAGATAGATAATCCATCACAGTGAACATCCTGCTCAGTTTTATCTGTCAGAGTAACTCTACATTAATAGAAGTTCTCACTTCAGTTTTATGTCTGCCGGCAGTGTCTGTATTTTTAAATCTCTCCTCAAAATCCATTTTTATAGATCTGCTTTCCTGCATAGCCATTTACGTTTTATTTCTTTATATTTTATTCACTCTGCCATCTCCTTTTACTGCTTTATTTCTCGATATTTGTCACAATATTACCGTTTTATTCTTATTATTGTCTTTCCCCTCACTTTTAGGTTAAAAAGTGCTGGAGAAATGTAATAGTTTTGTTTTTATTATTAACATTACATGGTAACAGTAAAATACAGCAGATTTTTTTGAAGGTATATAGCTTCAACACCCAAGACTTTAATTCAGCAGCCAAACGTCACTACGTTCATGGCCATGTTGTCAGAAAATCAAACCCAGAAGACACGGAGTAATGTTTGGCATAGGACGATATACATATGGATTCTTATTTCATTGTAAATCTTAGTGTCAGTGTCAGTGTTCAGCCACCTCTGAAGTCATGGATGTCAAAGGCTGCCACCAAAACATTGTTTCATCGTTTATTATTATTATTATTATTATTATTGTTATTATTATTGTTATTATTATATGATGGTAACACATCTGACAAAAACTACCGATGTCAAGTTTCAAGTTTTTCGCATATCGTCCCTTTCCTGAGAACTTTACATTCATGGTGGAGAATCGAGAAACTCCACGCTCATTCATTTTCCACTATTGGATTCTATCCTATTAATTATAGAGATTCAAAGATGTATTGATGAAGAAAATAATGAGTTGCCAAACCAGTGGCTGCTTCTAAAGCAGGAAAACATCTCAAACATGGAATTCTTTGTTGAAGGTTGGTCGTAATGTAAAGTACTTAAATCTGAAACAGCCTTATATTAGAGCCTTATTGGTGGTGGCTTAACGCTGATCGGGGAAAAAATGACTGAAAGAATTAAAGTATTTCTGATGAAAAGAGAGTTTTAAGTATAACTTGACTGTTAATGCTGTGGTGCATTTACTGGATTTATCATGTGAGCCGTTATAGAACAGGCGACTCCACGACTCCTCAGTGTTTTTACTTGTTCATGTTGGTTATTATTCAAAAATTTAAATTCTATGAAATTTTCAGTAAATAGGTAAAATACATGTAAAGCACTGGAGCGGTCTGTTACCTCTGATCTTTGCCCTCCTCTGCAGGGACTATCTGCTGACCAGGAGCACCAGGCCCGACACAGGAAACCACGACTCGTCGGAGGACGGCGCTTTCACCTTCGACCCCGTGACCCTGCGACGAGAAACATTAGCGGCGGCGGCAGAGCGACGTCTGCAGAGACAGTCTGACTCCGCCCACTGAGCACAGACAGGAAGGTGGTCTGTGGCTGCGTTATCATACCAGAATGAGCAAACTACTGGTCCTACTGTTGTTTGGGGGTTTCGAGTTCACCTCTGCTAATGATAACGCTAAGAAACTTTTGTTAAATTACAGCTTAGAAACCTCCAGGAAAAACGAGCAAAGGCTCTGTTTCCACATATTTAATGAGTGAGGCTGCTGTTCAGACCGTCGAGCAGTAACTAAATTGACATTGACTTTACGGTAACTAATCAAAGCGGCTCAACGCCAGCAAAAATAGAACATATTTTTTTTCTATTTGGGAGCCTTCAGCTGGATATTTGTGTGGAATAAACTGACTGCACAGGTCAGAGCGCCAGCAGTGCTGCTGGTTAAACGTGAGTTAAAGTGAGCTTGAGGTTGCAAATGTAGCAGCTGGATGCACATTAACTGAACTTCTGTTTTAACGCCTGCAGCTTCATGTAGCATCAGTTCCTCTGGACGTTTTAGGGAGGAGCTGCTCCTCCAAAGTGTCCTGTGGCTGAATCCACGGTGGATCACACAGTTATGATGTAGCAGCTGAACAGGAGCTGGAAAACATTTTGACTTTTGGGTTGCAGGTCTGTAGAGTTTGTGCTGGACCAACAGACAGGAAATAAAAAGAGTTCATCAAGGACGGTCTGTGGGAAACGTAGGCTGTTTTTCTGTGGGCTTTGTATCAAACCTCGATACTAATATCGACACGTATCATTGAATGCTTGGTAAGAGTCGTAGTTTGCTTGTTCTGTCCCTTCTTTACTTATTTAAATTGTAATTGTCTTAATCATCATTTGTTAATTCCAGGATTTATTGATAATGGCACAGTTCTTGTAGCTCTTTTGTGTTCAGACACAAACATGATGCATTTGAAATGTTTGGCTTATTTTGTTAAATATTAAAAACAGATTTTGTATAAATAGACAACAGACACAAGTTTGTGATCCTCAAAGTAAGGCCCTGAAAGAGGTGTTGTTTTGGTATTGCTACCCCAAATTTTCAAATATTAGTTTTTCATATCTGGATAGGTTTTTGGGGCTGACCTGTCTTTTACATGTACAGATCACATGTGTTACACAAAACACAAGCATCAAACTTTAGTACTTTAAACAGAACTCTTCAGCAGAGTATCAAAAAGTTTTGGCCTAGAATGTTTTGTCAAATCTTATCTTTTAATCTGATATTTTCTGCCTTTATAACATTTTTTTGTTTTATTTAGGTAAAGTTCTAGTTCAGCAGTTGTTCAGCGTGTTTGTATACAGCAAATTAAAGTTTTAGAAAGTTTTGTTTTGGTATCGGTACAGCTGATACAGACCCTCAAACCAGAGTTCTTCTAGTTCAAATATTACTGCACTGCATTTGGTTTCATGTTTGATCTCTCTGCGTCTTCTGTGGTGGATTCATCCATCCAAGTGATTTATCAGTATGTTATTGATCAGCTGATGTTTAACTTTCACCTATAACCCCTTCAAGAGAGTTTATTCAAAACTCCCTGCAGGTGTTTTTTAAATCTTTGCGTTGATCTTCATTGTATTTATGTTCCTAAAAGTAAAGCACTGGGATTGACAGAACAGCAAGTGATTTATTAAGAAAGTGTTCTTTTTTTTTAAAAATGTTTTTATAGTCGGAGACAAAAGATTAAGAAAACAGTATATGAGAGATACATCAGTTATTGAAACTTTGCATTCTGAATGAACAGTAATGACATTGGAAATTCAGTATTGGTCTATTTAACAGACTTTTGCTTTAATCTGCCATCATTATTTATGTGGTATTAAATTCACTCCTTTTTTTTGTTACTGCTTGATTATTTCAAACGACCCATAAAGTGTAGAATGTATGTTTCAATGGGTTGTGTTAGTGCTTATGTTGTTTCATTATGTTCTGGTCAGACTATCTGTTCGTACTGGTTTTAATGGTTTGTTTTTTTTGCACGTCGGCACCTTCAGAGTTTCAGCCCTTTTAGTTAGTTTGTTCTTCCTCATCTGGACTCTGTTCCTGTTTACAGATTGTATACATACTTTTGCATTTTGAAATTCAAAAGATTATTGGACTCAAATGTTGTACAGAGATTTTAAAAAGTCTAAAGAAGTTTGGAGCTTGAACCAATAAATTCATAATCGGAGACGTTTGTTTAATGTCTGTTCTTCTTTCTGGGGGATTTAACGTTTGTGATGAAAATGTGATAAATAGATGTTAAGTTTCAGGTTTCTTAAAGTCTATCTTAATATGATATTCACACGATCATATTATGGTGTTAAAAGAGTTCTTGGTTGCTGTAATTGTTCCTCCTGTCCATATATCAAACAAGATGGCAGCCTCGTTGTTGCACTCTTTGCAAACAGTCGAATCAGTCTCAGTGTCAGAAAACAGTCACTACAACATCCACTGTACTTCAAATTAGAAATGATATATGTTAAAGTTTAAATACACAGTTTTTTAACATGTACATATCATTGTCAAATAGAGAGCATGCTGTATATACTGTACATATCCACCTACTTCATGTATATAAAGTAACATATTACATTATTCCAGCACTCTTTGCACTGTTGTATTCTTGTTTACAATTTACAGAAACAGTTTGATTTGTATGTTCATGGTTGCTTTGTTCTATATATTTTATACACATATTTTTCCACCGACTTGTATATACATAATAGTTCTATATTTATGTTTACCTGTCTTTGTTCAGCTTTGTTGTCCTTGTTTTTATCTGTATGTCTGTTCCTGTCTTCCTGTAAATTGTTGTGTGTGTAACATTGAGAGCAACGGAAATCTGGAGTCAAATTCCTTGTGTGTGTGTTCGCATACTTGGCCAATAAAGCAGATTCTGATTCTGGCTGTGAAGTGATCCGTTCCCAACACGACGACGCCGTAAGAGATAAAGAAGCTGAACAGCAGATTTCCTCTGCATCTCACAGTCTTCCTCAGCAGAACTCAATCTGCTGAGAAGATGCTGTTGAAAGCTCCAGAACAGAATAGCTAAAATGCCAAATAGTCAAATATGAACTTTCACGCTCAATAAACTTAAAAACCTACAATCATGAATTGTGGTAGTCTTGACATTTTTGTAGTTGTGTGTGTGTTTAATGTCCTCCTTCATAATGTCAAATCAATTTCCGTGTCACTTTCTTTCCTGCTCATTATGAAGCTGAATGTAAATCCTCCAGCCAGCAGGGGGCAGTCACACTTCACTCTTCAGCTCATGTTTCCTGTTGAAAGAAGCTGCTGAAATAATAATATTTGTCTGCATGCAGAGATGATTTTTCTCTTTTCTTTCAGTGTCTGTCACACATCTCAGCACCCAGAGGCCTCTCTCAGATTACAATCACTACTGGCAACTCAGCATTATAATTTCTAATTACTATAATTATTAGAGACGCTTCAAGGGGAAAAATCTTTATCTTGTTCATGTGTAGCTCTCACATAGTCATAAACCACAGAGAAAATCTGCCTTTTTCTTTTAACAGAATAATCAAAGAAACAGTGAATGAAGTCTACAAAGGCGCCTGATGAGGGAAAGTTTAGTACAATACGTCTCTTCTATCAGATTTATCATCATTTAGCACATTTTACACGCTGTACAGTATTACAACAAATCTGTGTATATGGATATCTACGGTGTAAAATGGTGACACCATAGAGAATTGAAAAATATATATATATACATATATAAACTCATCATTGACTATCAATTAAGGCTTACCTTAGTTGTTTTAAGATAAGAAATTAGAGATTTGTTTCTAAATTCATTGATATTTCCACATCTGTCCAGTGGTTTAACTCCCTGCTCCCAGGTCAACCAGGCAGTAATTAAATCCATAGACCGTCTTTAAAATCCTGGACAAAAAGCAAATAAGGCTACGATGAGGCTACATCATTGCCGCAGTCTAGGTAAATACAAGATTTTAAGGTTTTGCTAACTTTATTGATTTTCATTATGCAAAGCGTGTGTTTAAATGTTTAAATGGACTTGCTCCTCAGCCTTTCTGCAAATACATCAAGAGATTACAGAGCTGCAGCAGATCCACCTGAGCAGCTCTATTCTGCAAAACATCTTTTGCTCAGATGGCTTTTTCAGTCCTGGAACTCGCTACCTGATCACTTGAAATCTGCTGCAAACTTCACTACTTGTAAGAGAGCTACGAAGTCCTGGTTAATTCAGCAACAAACCTACTGATGTAATGTAATGTTTTTTTTAATGTATGCTTTATTGTATCCTGCTTTACTCACTTTACCTTCTTTCTACCTCGCTGTTTTAATCTCTTATTTTCATAGCGGACGTTAATTAATGTCCGCTATAAACACTGTGATACTTGCATCTGATAGCTGCTTTCAGTTTGTCTATGTACACTGTATCTGTTCCTAACAGATAAACCATAAACAACTTCGTAAATCTAAGACACACTTTTGAGTCCGTACAGGAATATTAGTGATCTTTAGATGTTAAACTGTTGTGTAGACCACCTGAACATGACCTCCTAAAATTCTATACAATGTTAACGTAATAATGGTTTAAATTTAATTTGACATTATGAGAAGGTGGACATTAAATCTCACACAAACAACACAAAGAGTCTACAGCCATGCTAACGAGGGGTAACGACTTAATGCTAACGTCAGCATGCTAACATGCCAAAGTCTGGTTTATGTTTACCATGTTACCATGTTTATTTCACACTTTTTAAATCCTATTTGTGTCCTATTTTTATACTGTCTTTGTCTATTGACTTTCTTTTATATCATGTTTGTCTTATGTAAAGCACTTCTTATTGCCTTGCTGTTGAAAGGTGTTACACAGATAAACTTGCCTTGACAGTGTGTCAGCTTCAGTAACGGACAAAGATGGCTGCCAAGCGGTAAATCCAAACTCCAGACACCCTTCAGAAACCTGTGAATGACGACACAGATGCCATTAATTGTGTACAGTGTGAAACACAATTTGCTGATGCCAAACACAAATTTATACCCATATTTTGTACATTTACAATTATATAAATTCAGCCCAAAGGATGGAGCGCTCAACATCTGCCCACATCTGTCTCACAGCCATGTTTGCCACCTTCAAACAGGCATGTTAACGTTTCAGGTCGTGGAACACTGAAGGTATGAACTTTCCCATGCTCGCCTACTTATGATGCTCGGGTCCAGATCTCTGCAGGGCTTATCAGACTCCAGGTAGCCAACTTCAGAGGTAAAAAGGCCCGGTGAAGGTGGGGAATCATGGACTCCTTGATCTGTGTGACTCAGGGAGATTAGAGGCGAGCCGGAGAGTTCAGTCATGTTGTCTGTGCCCTGGACTTGGTTGTTTCAGCGCTCAGATGTGAAACAGTCCATAAAACGCAGTTTGTTCTGCCTCTTCTGAGTCTGGGATCCCTGACTCATGCAGCGGCTTTTTAGGATTCAGCCTGACGGTGGGCAGCGAGGTTCAAAGTAAAGAGCTGCGAGTGTTTGAAGTGAATAAAATAAACTGACAGAAGTATTTTCTAAAGCACGACATATACACATTCATGGAAGGGTTTATTTTGACTGAATAAATGTGCGATATATTTCACAGAGACTGTAAACAATAGAATCATATAACTAAAATAGAATAAGAAGCTGCAAAAATACGAGAAATAATTTGCAAATAAAAGAAGGGCTATAAGGCTATTGATAAGTGTGGGAAATATATATATATATATCTTTAGTATAGAGTGGATATTTTTGGATTTTTTATCTGATGATGAACTAATTATTATAAATACAGTATGTGATGCACATAAAACGAGAAAAATAGTTCATGTCTGAGTGAAATGTTGCATTTATAATCATGGGAGCTACTGAACAGTGTGTGGATTATTTTTTCCTAGACTACAGAAAGTATCGTTTTTATTTCCAGTTATCATCACAAAGTTGCCTTATGTTATTCTGAGCTGCAGCGATGGAATGAGAGAGTAAAGTGTCTGTAATCCTGTCGGGAAATTAAAGAAAACTCAATTAAAATGCAGCTTTATGATCTAAACCCGAGTGGAAATGGAAAAATGGGAACAGTAAAATGATTCTGCTGATCTATAAAAATATAAACTACTTGTAAACTTATGTCCCTGTCAGGATCCTGTAGGAATCATGACTCCATTTTTCCAGCGATCTGATTGGTCAGTGGTCGGGACGTTCACAGGCTTTGATCCTACCCTCTGAAATTAAGCTGCGAGTTATCCCTGCAGCATCTGTAACCATGGTGATCTACCGCGGTTACCATGGTGATATACATCGGTTAAAAGTGAGCCAGTTTTGTGATACCAGAAAACTGAGTTAAGCTCAAAGACAGCTGGATAACACACTGACCTCGCCTCGCGGTGCAGGCCCCTGAGGAAGTAAAGGAGAAGCAGCCATATTGGAGGAGTGACAACTAACAAAGGACATATTTTCCTTCCCGACGTTATAATTTAGGTTTTTACAACTGAGGGTTAATCCAAAAAATTCAGCCACAAACAGTTCAACATGACTTTCCGAAAGAAACTTGTCTTTCTGAGTTTTATGTATCTGCACCATACACATTACATCAGCCAATCAAATTAAAAGGCGTCTCTGCAGTCCGTGAGGGGCAGGACGCAGATCCTTCACCTTCCTTCAAAAAAAAAAAAAATCTGTATGATGAAACCATTGATCATCTCTTTTGAGAGTCGGATCAAAACACTGAGATCAAAACATTTTGGATGTTCAAAAAAAGAGAAGGAGCTGTAGAAACAAGATGAGACCAAAGACAGACAGAAAAAGATTAAAGAAAAGAAAGCTATAATTTTAGCTGCTTTATGCAACGTGGAGGAACTCTATAGTAGTAAAAGTAGTATTTTCAGGAGTATTCCTACCATATGAAGTTGTAGTGATAATAGTAGTCCTACTGTAGACAACAATAGTAGTAGTAGTAATAATAGGCTACTACCATAGGCCTTTATAGTGATAGTAGTAGTTGTAATAGTAGTAGTATTCCTACCATATGCCTCAGTAGTGATAGTAGTAGTCCTATTGTAGACCTCAGTAGTAGTAGTAGTAGTAGTCGTTTCAGTAGTAGTCGTTTTAGCAGTAGTAGTATTTTTAGTAGTATTCCCACTGTGGTAGTCAGATTAGTAATAGAAGTATTTTCAGTACTGCACTCCTATTCCAATTGTGACTCAGCGTTACAGCAAAAAACAACAACAAAAATACTTAAAACTGAAATATTTATTTATTTAGTATTCCCTTATATTAAGCTTCAGTCCTGTGACTTATAGTTTACATAGTTTATATAGTTTATACAGATTGTACTGCAAAATACTTCATTGCAACGCTCACAAATCAGGAGGTCCCTGTGGTGAAGCTGCGGGCGAGGCGTCTACTGTTTGATAAACTTCTCTATCTAAAGCAACACAGCAGCTTCAGTTTATACATTTTAACTGTTTATAGCTCCGGGGGGAACTGATACTCTGACCCTGACAGTGTGAGAGCCGGGCTCAACTTCCTGAGCTGCAGACTCTCTTCCATCTTAGTAGAAGCTCATAACTCTGAGTGCCCCGTCAGCTTCATCCATCAGCTTCTGTTCCATCAGAGTCTGTTTTTTCAAGGGTTGGAGGGCATCTCCTCCAGTCGGAACAGTCGGTGCCGATCTTCTGCCTAAAGCCTGAAAATCCTCAAGAAATACTTCACATCCCTCCTCTGCCGAGTCTTCCTTCCTCACTTCCTCTAATTAGCTCTGGAGGACAGAGCATTGAAATCCAATCTCCCTCCTCCTTAAACCTGCTATAACTGACTTTTTTTTAGTTCAGCAGAAACAAGTTGTGGTAAGTTGATATGTTGACCTTGTTAGCAAACAGTTGCTTATCTACACATCCATCAAATTACGGAGCAACATGATCATTCATCTGGAGTCGTGTTTGTGTCACCGGATGAATCTAAGTCCAATATTCTCTGTCTTGTAGCTGTTTTTGGTCTCTACCAACTCCTGCTGCTAAATGCTCCACTATGCTCACTAGTCTCCCACTGTGTCTGTCTGACGTTTGTTTGAGCACTGAGAGTAAACCGAAACAGTGAAGTTGAGGGCCGGACAGAAACAATGAGCTGAAACTCACCACAAAGCTCCATATGTCAGAGAGGAGCTGCAGATTCAGCTGATAATTCATCACTGCCAGAGACACCTAACGCCTTGTTCACATTGTTTTCACACTGTCATTTATTACGTTGCTATTTGATTGATTAATTATGGCCACTAGGCCGCTAGAGACTGTAGTGTTCACTGAAAGTGTTATTACAGACCAAACTGCTTTCCCAGTAGTGATTATCAGGATGATATTGTGAATTCAGCATTAACATTTTTAAGACTTGCATTCACGTCATCCATAGCCGTGTTAATAAAGGCTTTTAACTTATTTACAACCTCAGTTTTGGTGTCTCCACCCAGAGTTCAAATTAAAGCAGCAGATGCAAAGTAAATGTTTGAGTGATTCTACTCTCTGCCATAAAAACTGTCTTCATTTCCACCTGCAGCTTGTCTCTACATGGGAGCGTCTCTGTGGCAGGCGCCCTGAGGGAAACACAAACATGATATGAAACGTGTCAGCCAACAGCACACAGCACATTTGTTAATTACCCTATATAACCTTCCACAAATTGCCTGTTGTTGCCACTGGTGCTGGAGATAGCCCAGGTCTGAGTGGTGTTCCCTCAGCAGGAGAGGGAGCGTTGGGGGGGGGTGGGGGGTGGGTGGGGGTGGGGGGCGGGGTGTTGTAATACAGAGCGTATGAACGCTGAGCCGCTTATCAGCTCGACCACGCCATCACTCTCTCAGCAGGACTTTGAGCTGCTGAATTGAGTTTTTTAATTGGTTCTGCTGCATACCAGGAGCCTCTGCAGGAGCGGCCATGTTGGCTTCATTTTGAAAAACAGCCTGCTGGGAGCTCGGTGTGTTGATACTGTTGACACCCAGCTGAGAGGTTCGGTCTGTCAATAGCAGGGTCTATTGAGCTGCCACAGGTTTGCTTTGGGGGCAGAGTAATAAAGGAGAGTGCTGTCATGCAGTCACAGGCGGGCAGGGATTTATTATTAACTGGGGATTAATATTAATATTTCATTTATATTTCAAATATTTGTGATATTATGCAGTGTTGAGAAAAAGATGCAGAGGTTTGGGGCAGCTCTGGATTTTAACATCCTCAGTAAATGTTGCTCCGAGCAGCCAAATGCATCTAACACCAATTCATTTTACTACAGTTTATACTTTGTGATGATAATTAATTTGCTGCCAGAAGTACAAGTTGTACTGAAATGAAATGTTGATGAAAATTATATTATATAGAATATTTTTTTTACAAGTTTGCATAACACAAGTTTAGTCCAGTAACAATCAATCAAATGCTCAAAAAGGGTAGAGATTAGTGACTGCAGAGACTGTCGTGTCGGTTGGTCTGCCTGTCTGACACTTCATAATAAAATATCATAACTATATTAAGTATTACAATTAAATTTTGCAGAAGAAAATGAATGTCTTTGGTGATCTACTGACTTCTCATCTCTCAAACCGCCTCAACTGCAGCTGTAATTTAACATTAATATACCAACAGGCTCATTTAAGCATTCTCGCATGCAACTGTGCTAAACACAACACTACATGTAACATGCTAACTCATATGCTAATGAAGCTGTTAGCATATTGGCCTGCTAACTTTAGCATTCAGCTCAAAGCAAAACAACAACATGGCCGTTCCTCTGGTGCCACCTTTTGGCAAAACTTTCATTGTTTGTCTACCAGTCAGTGGTGGGATGTAACTAAGTACATTTACTCAAGTACTGTACTTAAGTACAAATTTGAGGTACTTTACTTGATTCTTTTCTTTTCATACCACTTTATATTTCTACTCAACCACATCTCTGAGGCAAATATTGTACTTTTTACTCCATTACATTTATACAACAACTTTAGTTATTGGTTACATGCAGTTTCAGATTATTAATACAAATGATAATTAACAAATAGTGATATATTATGATGATAATTATCATTATGATGATTAGTGTGAGGATGATTATAGATTAAGCTACCTAGCAATATATAATGTCATTCATTGGTGTATGCAATCTCAATACCACAGAGTATCTCCTACTCCTGGCTACTCCTGTGTAACACCCTGTCCATGCAGCCGCTCCTTCCTAAACAGCCAATAAAAGCCAACATCAAACTCATAAAATAAATTAAAACCAGTAAGACATGAGAGCAGAAGGAACCACACCGACATATCTCAACAGTAAAAACAGCAGGATGAAATACATCTAATCTTTGTAACACTAAGTCAATAAAAATGAATTTTCAGATGAGGAGGATTCTGCTGGTCTCAGCTCCTCATGCAGGTCATGCCTCGGGGTCGCGAAGGTAAAAGCCCTTCACCAGCTTCTAACAAATCTTACAAAGTGCTACCTATTATTGAACCCCTCTTTCATCTGCGCTGCCTCTGTGACCCACAGCTCTACTCCTCTTCCTCATCCCTCTCCATCCTCTGAAGGGCTCAGCTGAGGGGCCCGGGGCTAAACACACTCCCTGACTTCCTCAGTGTGTGTGTGTGTGTGTTTGTGTCTCACTTGTCAGATGATGGTAGATATCAGAATCCATAATGAAGACGGAGGATGCCTCCCAGGGGACGAGCTGGTTCAAGAGCCAGCTGACCTGCATCTCTAAGCAGGAGCTCGGCCGCTGTCACGACGCTTCTGAGTTATCACATATCATGAATTGGTAATCTCTGAGGGAGCCGGGGCCCCGAGGAACCTCTGAGGCCTGGGAACAAACAACACAGAGTCTCCTTCTGGCAGACAGAGACCATGCGGTCCATCAGATAAATTACATCCATTTCTAGAAAGTTTTGATTTTGAATACAGATTTCAGTAAAAGTGAATGGACAGTTTTCAATTTCTATATGTGTGTGTATATATATATATCTATATATATATACATGCTGTATACATATTATATATGCACACACGTACACACTCTCCATCTTGTGACTCGTCTGGCATTAGTGGCACACACAGTTCACACTAATGATGTTGCCAATACTCTGTACTTACCAACTATTATGAGATTGCCATGGAAACATAATTACACAGCTACAATACTCCATATACATCCATTATTCCTACAAGAGCTTGATTCAGATTGTTACTGCAGCGCTCTACATGTAGGCTAATTGAAATGCTGAATACTTAATGCGTCTTCAGCCACTTTTTACGCACATAAACAAACCTGAGTAGAAATGTCGGAAATCAAAAAAACATAAAAAATAAATAAATAAATAAAAAAATTTAAAAAAAAGATTTTATGCTTGGCTGAGATGGAAAAGTATCAATAAAAAGAAAATGGGAACAAGTGAAATAGAAACAGACTTAATCATGACATGATGTATATGAAGCATTAAATGTCACTCAAACAGAAATGTCCATCATGTTTTCCATCATTTCATTTGTGACTGGAGCTCTTTTAATGACCTCATCTTGTTGTGTCCTCTTCTTCTTCTGCGATGGTTTAATGGCAGCGACTGGAGAATTAGCTCCACCAGCTGTTTATCTCAATGAGCTCAATTTGTAATATTTGTACAGTAGATGCAAATTTTGCAGATTTTCCAGGAATTTGGTTGTAACTTGTACTTTTGCTCTCTCCAGCTTTGCAGAATGGTTTCGATCCTCTCACCTTACTCTCAGAAAGAGAGCGAATAAACATATTTCTCAAAATGTGGAACATTTAAACAAACCTTTAAACAGGCCTTAACCATGTTGGTGGCAGATCAGCAAATGCACATTGGTTGTTTTGGAATGAAAAACCCATTTTGTTGTCTAGGTATGACGGCTCAGGTTGTGCAGCTTCCCAGCTTTGACATCTGTCCGCGTTAAGCAGATCGTCTTTATCAGCTACTGCCGTGCTTCATGGGTGTAAAAGAGGAAACAGCGATTCTTCTTCTCTCCATTCACTCTCATTGCGTGAGGAAAAAGCTGCGCTCAAAATGACATTTAAAGCTCCGAAACAAAAAGAAACAAAGCTGATTCAAACGATACTGTAACATGAATAGATGCAGCCTTTCAACTTTGCCTAAAATACGTATCAGGAACACAATGCTCTTTGTCTCTGTTGGTTTATGTACTAAAGTTTGATTTTGAGAACTGCTTTTGTCATGCAGTGAGACTGAATGGAATCAGAAAAATACCCTATTGGACATGTTCATTTCAGGTGCATGTAGCACAGTAGCAATGGATAGACGACAATGGACAATGTTTGGATGCTTAACATGATTCAATTGACCCATGGTTAGACTTGTAAGAGTCTTCGTCTGGGTCCCAAAGACTGCTTCATTCATTAATTCACTACTCTCTATTGAGATTTTGTACATTTATGAATGACTATCATTCGTGTCATCACTGAGGTGTAGAGTCGCACAACTGTAATTTTCAAATCCATTATATGCAATGCATTGCATCATGGGATTGTTAGCAGAAAGTAAGTGTACATGCCATAGAGTTGTTAAGTGGCAGGAGCTATTTTGGGCGCCCCTTGTTCCTGAAGTCCAAATCATTTTTCCCATAGGCAAAGTTAGGTGACTCACAGTTGGAGCACTCCTACGGCTTGGATAAGCATGACGCTCTGGTGGTTGAATCATCAACACAAAGGATGAACAATTGTGTTAGAAAATATCTTTAATAAAAGGTTGAGGGCGTAAGCCTGTGGACATAAGGTCAAGGCCCACAGTGCATTTTGGCAAGAAACATCCAATTACAGAGCTTTGCATTCTGTTCGTGTGCTGGTGACGGCAGGCGGAAGCTAAAGTTTGAGTATTCTGCAACTATGGAAACGTGTTTTGTTCACAAATTGAACGACAAAACATTTTGAATTCACAACAGTTTTGTTTCACGCCATTGACTTCATCTCCATGGCAGCGGTGGCCGAGACTCATGGGTATTGTAGTGTTTAGCGCCGTCGTAACATTGGGGATATCATGAAAAGAAACCGTTTTAAATGGGAATACTAATGGGGAAAAACACTTCTGTCCCCTCCCATTTCGCATCACTGTGGACACTACTTTGGAATTTTAAGTTTAATAAGGTTAATAAAGACAGTTTGACTCAAGCTAACACAAATACATAAACCGGGCTGCACTGAGCACACACCGGCCGAACGTCTGACAGCTGGTGAATTAAAGATGGTTATGTTTTCAAAAAGCCAATGAATTAACACCAAAGTAATGTTGGAAGTGCACTTGAAGCATGATTTCTACAGCATTAATTTGGTTACTTTCTTGTACTTTCTTACTAGCTTTCTTGTTGTCCCGGTAACTGCATGGAATCGCCGGTATCTTATTAGCCCTGCTAATTCTGTGTTAGCCTTGTGTCCTGTTAGCTGACTCGGAACCAGTAGATCCATACATCATCTGGTTCCCAGTACCCCATTAGCTGATTTACTGCATGTATTTCAGTTAGACCTTCATAACCCTTTAGGAAAAAAAGTATATTTTAGAAACTGCTACTTGCTCCAATGGGCACACTAGAGCTAAGCTTTTCTAATTTCACTGATCAGAGACACATAGGCATCAATGACTTTGTCAGATTCCAGATATGTGTGTGTGTGTGTGTGTAGTAAGATTGCCATACTGAAACATCTCCTTCTATATCAGCAATTTCGAGACATTTTCAGCCTCTAATTTTGTACTTAAACAGACATTGTTTCATTAAGACTGAAACTATGAATAATATCACAATATCTGATTAAAAGAATACTAAATATAATCAAGATTAGATTTTAAGTTTGGAAAAGTCTGAAACAATCTGGAAAAATGTTTACACACACATTGATATGTTGGACCACAGCCACTGCAATATTAAGGTTCGGAGTCCTTCTCTTGTATATCCCATTAATTAATCATCAATGGACGGTGGAGGTTAGTAATGTTTTCCTAGCTGCTGACTGTGTGGAGGAGAGGTCATAATGACACCTCAGTTAAGATTAGGACCTGGAGCGCTGGTGTTTGAACCTCCCCACTGTGAGGGGAGATAAATGAGAGTAACTAGGCCTGGAAGAGGCTTTCTATCCCCCAGACAGGTTGCTCAAGGACAACAGCCGCTCACCGACACCTTGAATGCGGGACTGTTTCAAAGAAAGTAGGAGGGAGAGGGCTGAATCATCCTACAGAGGACTGGAAACATCACTGCCACCTGTCACATTCAGGGCACAAATATCAGAGATGCACACATTTATGAGCCAGTTATAATGCATTTGATTATAAAGCTATGATGTATTTCATTATCTCCCTGCAATATTATATTATGGCTTACAATTTATGAAGGATGTGTAAGACGACTTTATGTAATTAGAGAGGATTTATTCAAGGCGAGCGTTGTGCAGATATGGATCTCTGAACCCTAATTCAACATGGATGGTAATACTGGCACTTTAATGTTATTACTAGAGGCTTTAAAGTCCAATAAGGGGCAATTTTTTTTTCTCTTTCATTTGCTTTATCTAACCAGACGGTGACATCTGGAGATAATGATTTTTAATTTCTGTCACGGCTGAGGAAAAAAAAAGAAAAAAAACTTTTATCGCAGAACTTGTTTTAAATATTTTATTTTTCAACACAACTTTCAAATTATTCAAGAAGAGCTCATCAGTTGTTATCTCTTTAAACCAATATTTTTTTCATTGTCGAAGCGTAATGTGCCGAACAGAATTGGCCATGGTGCTGTCTGAGGAGCTCGTAGGGATGAAACGTATCAAAGCAGCACGTATAGCAGCTTAAAAACTGCCGGAAGCGCACGGAGAGACAACGCAGCGCTTTAATCTCTCTAATACACTTGGTTACATCATGTCCTACTGCTGCGGCTGGGTGTGGGAACCTTTCAACCTCATACTTAACTTAGCTGTGGCAAACTGCGTCCGTTTGGCCATCCTCATCTACCATGACCTCTGACCCCAACCATCAGGAGTGCGGCCCAAAGCTTTTTCATCCCTCTCCTACCAATAAAAAACAGGTGAAAAGTAACCAGTTATAAGATGCTGTGGCTGAAGCTCATAGTGAGATAAAGCAGTGTGCCATTTTTGCAATTCAAGTGTAAATCCATGACAGTTGAAGGGTTTAACTTGCTATTCGCAGCGCGTTTCATTAACAAATTTCTTACTGTGCAGGAAAATAGATTTTATTTCTCCTGCTAGCAACATTAGCATCTATTTATTGGTGGTAGGAGGTAGAGCAGGAGAAAATGGATATTGGAATATAAATGGAAAAGGATATAAACTGATAGGAGAAATGCACATTTCAGTGATCTAAAACTGGTAAACATCAGGTTTTCGTGTCTGTCTCTGAGAAACAAAGAACAAGGACTTTTTTATAGACCTGCCATTTTACACAAATAAATCTTACAGGGAGCATCAGGGATAAGGAAACACAGAGTATTTCTACAGTTTCTACAACCACAAAAGCAACACAGGGATCAGAATGATACATCTCACATCTTCTACATCACTAAAACGTTAGTTGTTTGTCTTACTGCCTGACAAAGTCACAGTTGAATCCACCTCGTTTACTCGTCTTCTCTGGGCGTTGTTCGAAAGCATTCTGGAAAGAAATAAGAAATCTTTAACTGAAGTAGAAACAGAGGCAGGCTGAGGGAAAGAAGAAAAGAAAATTAAACTTCACTGTTTAAATCATTTCCAGTCAGGGTCTTCTAAACCTCCTGGAGGAAACACAATTATAAAACTTGGATCGTTAAGAATTAGACAACTCAAAACTTTGTGAAACTGCACTCAACTTGTGATAAGTTATTGTTCCAATCTTGCTGTGGAGGTTTTGGTAATTTAAGAGTACTCTGAAATCTGCTGAGTCATTAGTAAACAATGGAAATCTTCTTATTTTAGCTGATGGTTTGTTAAGTTGCCGTTGTTTTAAAGCATTTCTTAAGTGCTAAGCAATTATTGTTATCATTAAGAAGGTAATGATATAGCACTGCAATTTGTAACCCCTCAGAAAAATGGGAAGGTCGTCTGCAGCTTCCTCGCTGAGCAAATCTAATCCAGGCGTTCAAACACATGCGGTGTGTTTGGCCTCACCCTGACACTGAACTAATGAGTCAGTGGAAAGAGCTTCTCATCAGATAACAGACTCAGGGACGTGAACAGTAAAGCCCTCGTAGGCTGAAGTGCCCGCCAGGACAAAATACATAAATAATTATATTTTATTAATTATTTGCAAAGAGGAAACATGCGACACGGTTGCTCCTCTTGAATAGAGTTGTTCATCTTTGCTGTTGATGATTTATGCATTTCTTAGCGTTATCATAATATGATCACCTTTTTTAGTAATGAACTTGTGTAAGGGATTGCAATTCTAAATTCAGTGCTTACATGACAGTTACTAATCCCAGAAACAGATGGTCATACCTACAAACTGTAGGCTAACTTCAGCCAGGATAATTGGCGGAAATGTCAGAGACAGATATCTCAAAGCCTGGAGAAATAAAACACAGACTACCTGCATGTGTTTTTGCAATTTGGGTGATCTGAAGCTTTAAAGTGACTTTAACCAGGCAACAATTGTAAAAACACAGAGGGGGGCAGTTTAACAAAGAGCTTCTTTCTGATTTCAAAGCAGCAGCCACCAGCAGGTATAAATATCCATCAACCAATTCTTACAGACTTTATCTCAAATAAGTATTTTTGTCTGTCTTTTTGTCTGACTGTGTGCTCTGAGCCAGGAGCTCTTCAGGATTTGACATCAGCAGGTTGATTTAGAGTCCAACAAGCCTCAAGTTGCTGACGTTTCCCCCCGGGGCTCAGCAGGCGACCTCGGACCCGCGGAGGTTAATTTCCATGGCTCTCATACACGCATCAGCCAAGCACTGTTTAATCTATTACAGGGCTGGATGAAACGCCTTCATCCACAGAGCTCCAGGGCTCAGCTATTCACGGGTGAAGCAAAGGCCCAAAGTGCAGGACTGACCCTGCACTGCGCTCCTATTTGCATAATTGCATTTCAAACTGGTCAAGATCGCCGTGAGAGAGGAGCAATCAAACAGTCAAATGAGCCATGGAGCGTTTATAGGCGGCTCCAAGATTTCATTAGGGATCCCGAAAAACCTGGTGAAGGGCAGTAATGGGGCAAACTGTTGTAATATGCATGACCACATGACATTGATATGGGGATGAATTTCAACCCCAGATGATTGGTTTGATTAATTCTCCCAATGACACTCAAGCAGCATTCATCTCATGTTGCTTTTGAGGTATCTTCCGACTAATGTGGGGCAGGGAAGGCTGCCAGTTAAATACTGACTGAAGGGAGATGAAGCGAGAGTAAAATGGCGGCATCGACAGTAAGACAATCAGAACGAGGTGGATCGTCCCTGAGGATGAACGTCATATTGACGTGTGGTTGAGAACATGTTCCCATTATCTTTGGATTTACCGCCCTGACAGAATTCTTAGATCATTTCATGCTTAAATAAATCTCCTTTTTGAAGATTTAACACACAGAACAGATGCAGTGAGACAACAAGTCTCACTACATTTCCACAGATCCTGGTGTATGATCTCTCCGATTCATCCATATTTATCTGGGGGAGAGTTGAACCCATTTGCAGTTTGGTCGTTCACTGAGCCCTTCGTCAAGCTTCTGTTCTCGAACAGCACTTTAAACGACAACACGTGTCAGATTTACCATCGAAATACTGAGTAATTTCTGAAATAATGGGTCCTTGATTTCACAGAGGTAGACAAAAGCAGCCTCCAATTTCTAGCTTTCAAATGTCAATCTTGCAGTAACGCTGGCTTAATGCAACTTGTAACCCTACAAAATAATGTGGTTATCTAACTAACGATAACATTGGCCTTGAAGTAACACTAGGTTACTACTGAGGAAGCTGCTTAGTTGGATGCAAACGTTTGCAGATATTCATTCCTTACGCTTTAGCTTGTGTCCTTTGTTTTGGAAAGCCTTAAACTAGAGCTTGACAGGCCTGCTGTGCCTAGTTGTGGTTGCTAAGCTATGATTGGACAATAACTGTTACTGGCAAATTTAAATCAACCACTTTAACAGACATTGTAAAGGCGCGTAAAGCCAGAGAATGCTGCCCAGTCAACGAGTGTTTACCATAGACTGTATAGTGCTGCTGTTGTGATGTTTTACCCTAATTAACTGGAAATATCCAAAAGCCCCTTCTCATGCCAGGTGGTTGAAAGATGTCATGTTTCATTCAGAATTAGAGAAACTCTAATAAAATTATAAAATAATATTCGAGTGACTAATAGTGCCCCTTATGTGGATGTGTATGAGTATTTAGCTTGCTTTCATATTGTATTTTCCAATTCCATTATTTTATTACTATATATTTTAAATGTATTGTAGCCTGTTGGATGGGTCAGTTTCAGGCAAAAATATTCTTTTCACTATATTGAGTTATTTTTCCTGCATGCGGGGATTCTTTTTTGTATATTAGGAAAATTCAAAAAAGAGAATAAAAAACAAAGAAACAACAACAACTGATGGAGGAAGCACAGCACGGCTTCCTTCCTGTTGGCGTGGTGATCCTGCACGTCTAAACAAGGCCATTTCTCACCACGGCGACGCCGGTATCCTAGCAGCTGCAGCCGGCAGCGTTTGTTGGCACGGCAACAGAACAGAAGCTTAGAGACCCACACACAGAGATAAATTGATGAGTCTTTTCAGCTCTCTGTAAATAAGGTAAATGCAGGATGTAAAGTACCAAGAGATGTGCAAACACAAGCTTTATTGCCCAGAGTGGATATTACAGTCAGAGCTGACTAGTATAACAGCTCAGGCTTTAATTCTCAATGCATAGACATAGTCATTTTGCTCTGCAGGCTGCAGTTTAAGAAGCTCAAACATAAACCATAAACCTTAAATGTCAGATTCTATTACATCACATTTGAGTGAATTAATTATGCAGATGTGAGCCCGCTGTTGTGCATTGCCTCAGTGGGAGGGTTGAGTACACCTGCATTTAGCCCCACTTGTGCCTTCCAGGGTCCCATTACGCCGTGACACAGCTGTTCGCATCGCAGAATCAACAGCTACATCTGAGAGCTCCATTCGGTTGAATTTACCACAAGTGCTCCCTCAATTTGATTTATGCAAATCAGCTATGCGCCTCTTAAAAGACGGTTTTCAGCCGTTTGGGAGCCGGGCAGAAGTCAGCTGTTTTGTCTTGTGTGGTTTCTCTCTAATTAAGGCTTCAGATAACCTGGTTGATGTGGGAGGCTAAATGCTCATTTCTCCTTTCAGAGTATTTAATAAAGAAGGGAATATTCAAGGGATCTGTGTGAACTATCAGCAGCCCTCTGCTCAGATGGGACAACACAGCGACACAAACAAAAGCAAGGTGAAAATAGATTTTTAGATAATGACATAGACATTGTTTTATCCCATCGCTCAGGAAAATAATTGAATTCCCGCTGTTATCCCCAAGTGCACTTGAGAGGTCACGAACATGGAGGTCGCGCTGAGAGAAAAGCCATGAAAGACGCGTTGCTATAACAACATCCTTAAAAGAGGAATACCTGAATATTCTATGTGTCTATGTGTAGTTATTTTAAATGTTTTCAGTGGACAGTGTAATCAGGATTTGTTGACATGAATGATTCTCTCAGGTGCTGGTGGTCAATGGTGATGGAGGGGAGTGTTTGTACAGTGAAAGCAGGAGCAGGAATGTCAAACAGGTATTAAATTCAAAACTGCTTCATGTGGGATTTGGAGATGGAGAGTCGGAGTAAAACAAGAACCTCCGGATTCATAAATCAGAATAACACTGATACAGCCTCCAACTGAAGCATGATTCATGTGTTTATGGCCGTTATGTATGTTTAGGCAACTCAATGCACTTTAAAAGATTGTGATCTTGGTTAAATATTGAAAATGTCAACAGTCAACAGGACACGTTTACTTTTTCTAAATTTAACCAAAACCATGATTTTCCCCTGACCTTAAGACACCAGGATAACTGTTTCCACCTGTTTCCGGTGGTTGTGCTAAGCTAAGCTAACAAACCGCTGGCTGTAGCCTGATATTGAAGGTACAGATATAAGAGTGGTATCGATCTTCTCATCTAACTCTCCACCAGAAAGTGAATAAGCTATGTTCAAACTATGTTCACTTTGTACGCCCAACATCCACCCTGATCACCGCAAATATTTCTGTGTAGTACACGACTGCACCAGGAATAGATGCAGGCTAGAAAAGAAGTGGGGTCAGGATAGGGCTGCAACTAATAATTATTTTAATTATTGACTAATCTGCCAGTTATTTTACTCCCTGCATCAATTAATTGTTTGGTTTATAAAATGCCAGAAAATAGCAATAGTAAAAAAACAAGTTCTGTCTTCTGTCTTCAGATCTCTTTATTCGACCAACAGTCCAAAAGACATTCAGTTTACAAAGATATAAAACAGAGAAAAGAGCAAATCATCACATTTAGGAAGCTGGAACCAGAGAATCATTTGGCATTTTTGCATGAAAAATGGCCGAAGCGATTACTCGATTATCTCAATTGACTAGTCGTTTTGGGTCTAGGTCAGCACCTGCAAACGTCACAGGAGTCAACGTTGTCTGGTATTTCTCTGAGAGAGAATTGTTGTAATGTCACTGGTGACGACTGGACAGTCGAACAGTTTACATAACAGTAGTTGAACAATCTGACTCACAGAATCAGAGATCTGTTTTCTCCTGATTTTGACATTTTAGAAAAAAATTATACAGTGATACAATGTGTGGTTTGAATGTATTCTTACATCTGTGAACAAGTCTGTCTTTCCAAACTCTGCAGCTAACGGATGCCTCACTTCAGTTTAATTTAGAAATTACCATAGTTATAAAAAGTGTGTGTGTGTCTCTCTTCATCCCTCTTCTTCCTCAGTGTCCAGCGGTCCTCGGTTTGGGGGGAGACACGGTTTGATTTGCTGCCAACGATTTGGTGGCCAGATGATGTGAGAGGCCCGACCGTGAAGCAGCCCCAAAGACACCTGGGAAAAACAAAACAAAAACACAACTCAGGGAACTTTGCGATTCATGTTCTGCGCCAACAAAGGAACTCTTTACTTTACGAAGAGAAGAAGGGATGACAGGATGTCTAACAAGAGTAAACTTTGTAACCATGATCATTTCCACCATCATAATCTGGGATTTACAGAATCATCCACTTTCTTACCTGGCAATAGGGTTATTTTCTATATCACAACATCTGGAAGTTGCTCTGACATTATTGACTTACATGCAGATGTTTTAGTTTTTTTTTTTTTCATCTTCTTCAGGGATGTACAAAAAGATTGTTCCCTGACTGTCATACCAATGATAAGCACTTTTGCGTTATTGTTAGAAGTATTTGTCACTAAAGTGAATTAAAACAAACAAACAAACATAAGACAATGAACAAGTGATTCGATTTTGGTGTGGATCCAGAGGGATTTCTGAATGTTGAATGTTCCATATTTCTATATTTTATCATGAACTGCAGCACGCACTTAAAGGAAAACAAATCCAGCACATGCATCCCACGATCAGTTCTGTATGTGCAGATTTGAATCCAAATTCAGACATAAAATGTCCAAGAAGAAGAAATGTCTGTGCCAGATATGTCTATCTATATCTTTTCTAGTGTAAGCTTAGAAAACTGAATACTGCGGCCTCAGCACAGGCATGTGCTCTCTAAGTGCTTTTACAACTTCTGAAACGAGTAAAGAGCGATGAATAAAGTATTCTATTTAAAGTGATGAGCCCATCTGCTTTTCATGATTTTCTTGGAGCTACAAAAATGAGGACTAAATATGCTGAAGGGCTTCACTATGTGCAAAGAAATGCTTATTTGGGAGGATTTTAAACAGTTTGATTTACATTCACACTCAGGTCCAGAGACTTGCAGACATCAACAGCAGAGATAATTAAAACGGGCAAGCTGACAGCTGAAGATCTGGTCGCTCACTGTTGTTCAACATCGTCCTCGCTGCATCAATTAGAGCTGCTTTGCATAGAGGTCGAACACACACACGCCAGCAAATGTCAAATGCTTTTAATGACGCCTGTTATCTCTGAAAAGCTGGCGTCTATATCAAAAAAAAAAAAAACCCCACTGTTCAGCTCCATCTTCGGAGTAACCTTTAGACAGCCAGTGTGCTCCGGCTCGTGGGGCGATACGAGTTACGAGTCTTGGTTCTGTGGTTCCCTTTTAACCTGAGTATTTTCACCATTTTTCAGGAATGCCCTTCTCTCAGTCACTGGGTACTTGTCTAGTTCCTTGCTTCCTTCTTTGGTTCCTTGGTCTTTCTTTGGTTGATTGGTTACATCTTTGGATCCTCTTTTAATTCCTTAATTCTTAATTCTTAGTTCCTTCTTTGTTTCCTCTTCAGCTCCTTTTGTCTGTTTTAAGGGGTTCCCTCTTTGGTTCTATTGTTTTGCTTTTCATTTTGTTTGTTCTTTGGTTCCTACTTTGATTAAGTAGTTATTTTTTAGTTCCCCTGTTGGTTCCTTCTTTTCTTCTTCAGCTCTTTTATTTGGTTAATTGGGTCCCTTTTTGGTTCCTTCCTGCTTCCTGCTATCATTCCTTGGTTCTTTGTTTCCTTCTTAGATACACTGGTGACTTACAGTACAGTTCCTTGGTTCTTAAGTTCCTTATTCCTTCTTCAGTTTCTACTTTTGCTCTTCAGCTCTTCATTTGGTTCACTGGTTGCCCCTTTTGTTCCTTGGTTCATTCTTTATGTTTATGGAGTTTGGTTTCTTCAGTTCTTTAGTTTCCTTCTTTGGTTTGTTGAATCCTTCTATAGTTCAGTTTTGTCCTCTTCAGCTCTCTCTTTGGTTCCTTGGTTTGCTTTTTTTTAAATTTTTTTGGTTCACTTCCTTGGTTCATGCTTTAGTTCCTAGTTTTTCTCCTCAGCACATCCTTTGGTTCATTGATTCCTTCATCTCCGTGTTTCGTTCTACATATGGAGCTCTGAAAGGCAGAAATCTCAGCAGCTGGCTGACTCACTGGTATCGATCAACCCCCCCATCAACCCCCCCACAGATGTATTGTGGTCATTTCGTGCTTTGGGCTCAGTAAAAATCGTATTTATTGCACCTTTAAACGCTTTAATAGGCCATACTTCCCACAGTGAAAGATCGACCGACATGAAATCTGGACTTGTCTGTGTATTGCATTCAGAGTTTTCTTCCATTTCACATTTTTCAAACTTTTGAATTTCTTGGAAAACTGTTTTCACCTCGGAACAAAAAAACTTTGAGAAAAGTGAAAAAGCAAGACCCACACTCCACATAGAGTTTACACTATATGCTATATGTAGATATTGTGGGTGTTTTTTTGTTTGTTTTGGACTATTTCTGGTCGACCCGTAGGCTGAGTGCATCATTTGTGGGAGCTGATGTGTTTCTGAGTGAAAACACTGTGTGGTGGGTGGCAGCGAGCACTGTAGGCCAGATTTAAAAAGAATATATTATTGAAATGAGACCTCCTCGCTGGATGCGATATATCCTGAATATACCCCATTGATTTAACAGTTTTAGTCATGTTCCTCCTGGTATGAATATTTGGTGGTGACATTAAACTGTCAGATGTGAGTGCGTAGTGTGACATGAGGTTTTCCTTCAATAAAAAGAAACATAACGGTGTGGAGGCCTGGCAAGATGCTGCTACAGCTTCAGTCATTCAGCAAGAATAAAGAGATAATGGGATTTTGTGAAGTGCATGATGGTGATGTCTGTTAGGAGGAATGGAAGCTGACAGCCGCTCTTTAACCCCACCTAAAAGTGCTGTCCAATAAAACGTATACTGGGAGAACGACAAAGAGACACCGTCAGAAAAGTCGCTACATTTACACCACCTGGTGCAAGTTTCTTTTGATTTCTTTGAAGCGTAATAAAACGGCTATTCAGTGAATGAAAAAATGAATGCAATGCAATCTAGTTTGGTATGTTCTGTATCTGCACTGGTAAGCACTGCTTCCAGGATATAGCCACATTTAACTTGGTCACTCTTGAATTTGTAGTTTGTATTGTTGATAATTTCTTTAATTTTTTTATCAGGCCTCTAACTGTGATGGATTTTTAAGATGTTGTGCACCTTTTAGGAAACACAGGTTGTGCTGGAATTAAGAAGTAAAGCAGTTCATGCTTCATTATCCTTACAAACCATTTGGTTGTACGCTATCATTGACATTATGAGATGAGAATTTTTTTTAATTCACTTTCTGTGATAATTGTTAAAGTTAAACATAAGAGATGAGCTCAAGTTTTAATCACCTTGACTTAAGCTGAGCACGTCTAAACTCCATTACTGTCCTTTTGTTATCATATGAATGTTACATGAGAACACAACGAATAATTGTCTTTCTGTCCATCTGTCTGGTGTAACTTCAGACCGCTGCTGCTGCTGCCGTACACAGAGAAATGTCTTGGGAGTAAACTGTAAAGCCAGAGAAGCTCTGCGGAGCTGCTGGTCCACGTGTTCTGGGTTTCAGATCTGAGGGGATTTCTTCGGAGCTCCTCGGCTAGATTCCTTTCAGCTGGAGATCTGGGCCTTCTGTCTGGCCTGTAATGTGCCATCAGTCGCAAACAGCACCTTTCTCAGCTGAAACTTTCACACCGCTCAACCTGAGAGGAGCAAACTACAAAGAGGTCGCAGAGAGGAGGAGTCAATACGACAACAGAGTCATACAGTGTCTGTCAGGATCGTCAAACCAAGTCGACAGAAACATCCAGGTCCGTTAGCACACTCGTCTCCTACACAGACTTCAACAGAAATACTGAAAGGCAACACACACACGCAAAATGCATAATGTGTCACTTCAGTTTCCTTCAGGATATTGTAAATCTTTGCTCAGGCCAGAAGGGGATGTAGGTAAACCTGGCTCAACATCAGATTGGACAGATAAAACCCTGACCTAAGACATACGACACACTTACACACACATTTTATATCCATGGATTTTCACTGAGCTCCATGCTGTTTTTCAGCAGGTCTGCGCTGTACAATCATGGTTTTCCATCAGAGTTGAATGGAGCAGTTTTAGGGTTTAATGCCTTGCTCAAAGGCACTTTGACGGTTAGTTATTGTGAGGCTCACCTCATCTTCCCATTCACTCCTTTTCTCCTAGTTAAGCTACACATTAATACATGTCTTGGTGTTAAAACAACTAGTGAGATTTTGTTTATGCTGTGTTTAAAACCTCAAATTTTTGGATAGAATTAAAGTTAAATATAATTTCATATCATGAGACCACTAATTTGAGTCTCGATTAGGGCAGTCACTATGGTAACACTGATTCTTTCGTTACTTTACAATGCTGTGATTATTTTATTGTTATTTATTGTTGTGTAACGGTGCAGCGGCTCTGTATCTGGATCTGATTCTGTCTAACAGCAGTGGGTTCAGTTCGTACCGGTCCAAAGCTGTTGCTGTCCAGACTGTGTCCGTGATGATCCCCTTCGAGCCACAAGTGACCGTCAGGAACTCGAACGAATCGGTTCTTGTAGCTCAGAGTCCTGAAGAGAAGAGGAAAAGAAAAAAAATAAGATTTTGTTTTTAATCAGGCTTTTGCAATAAATTCCTCCAGGCAGTGAAATCTGATGATATTAAAACAGCTGAGATTTTTTGTCTAAAGATGCCAGATTTCCTTTTAGGGCCATTAGTGCACCAAAATACTAAAATTTCCTCTCAGCTCACTAAGTGTTGAGTTTCACAATATCCATAATGAGCTGAAAGACAATTTAGACCTCTTAGTGGAAAGCCTTGAGTAGTGTTTGCTTTAAAGAACGCATACAGAAACTGTTATTTCTGTCTTAAGAGCCACATGCCACAGACGCAGCAGTACTCGCAGAAGCAATGTGAACATGTTGATGTTTAGCAGGTATAATGAATGCTTTTTATAGCATTCATTATACCTGCGAAACATCAACAGTGTCTGCTGAACAAACAGAAACATTAAGTTGACAATATGGTCAAACTGAACTGAAGTAAGAAACAGATTTTAACTTTCCAGGTGGGTTTAGTTGAGTAATCGCTTCATTATGTCTGACGAGAGAAAGATCAAAATTCAGGGGAAAATTGCAGTCAAGGTTCCTCGTTGATGACGGATCAAATCTCCGGGACAATTATCGCTTTCATCTCATTATCGTTAATCATCAGCCTCTAAATCATCCCTGAGGCGTCACTTCCCGTCGCCACCTTATCGCTCAAACAAAGATCTGATCCGAGGACACATTCAGACTAATAAGAGTGGAGGGGGGTTGGGGGTGGGGTGGGGTGTTCGTCTCCTTTTGTAGCTGCTTCAATCAGGTCATCATATTTATGAGGAGAAGGTCCAACGCCCTTCATCATCCCTCTGGACTGTTATGGGCCTGCTCCAGCCCTGATTTATCATTTAGCAGAGGAATTATAGCCTCAGTGACGTTTTAAATGGAAATTTGTCTGCAATTCTTAATGCGTGTGTGTGCGCCGGTCCGGGAGGCCGGCTGACCGAAGACGCCTTGGATACATAAATATTGATTTAGTCGCAGAAGTTGAATTTACTGACTCACAAAAAAACAAGCTGGGACCCTTTTGTAGAAACAAAAAAAAGGTTACAGCCTATATGACACCAATTCTCTGCTACATTTGAGAAGGAACAACTGTGAAATCTTTACAGAACCGAGATTGAGTTCACTGTATTTATCCTTTTATTTAACCAGGTTTGGTCTGTTGAGATGAAGAATCTGAGCAGAGCAGCCACAGGAAAAACAATCCTCCCTCACACACTGTTACATCATCAATCTGTGGTTTTTAAAATTCCCTCCCAGCAGTTATTTTGTGATGAAGTGCTGTAATTGTTTTGCCTTTTCTCCATTAACCTGCATTACATACTTCTGCCTTAGTTAGCAGTTTTCCACATGTGCCAGAATTCCTTTCAGTGAACCTCAGTGGAGAGGTGTGACCTTGATGTTACACTGAAATTAGGGGAAGGAACTATGGATCAAACACAGTCTCTTCCTTCATCTGTCTTTACTGGAATATCTTGGATTGGCCTCTGAGCAGGACGATGCGTCTCAATAGTCTCTATTTGTGTCTGACAGAAACTGAACATCTCAGTGCTGCATTACAACATTTCAAACTGCACTAAGTGGATTCATAAAAGCCACAGAGCTACAGTTAAAGTGCAACAGCAGCACACATTCATTTGACAAAGAAATGCAGGTAATCCACCCTGGTTTCCAGACCTGGTTTGCTTTGACCTGTAAACAGTGGTGGTGGAAGAAGTACTCACATCTTTTACTTAAAAGTAGTAATACCACAGTATAAAAATACTCTGTTACAAGTAAAAGTCCTGCATTCAAAATCTTACTTAAGTACACAAGTATCAGCATCAAAATATACTTAAAGTACAGAAAGTACTCATTATGCAGAAAGGCCCATTTCAGAATAATAATGTTGTAGCTGGTAAAGGTGGAGCTCATTTCAACTACCTTAATAATAATACGGCATCATTTGAGGTGATTTATATTTTGTATTAATAATCTGAAGTAATTAAAGCTGTTTTATAAATGTAGTGGAGTAAGAAGTACAAAGTTAAATCTAAATTCAATAGTACTTGAGTAAATGTACTTAGTTACATTCAACCACTGCCTGTAAATGCTTTGGTTCCTGCTCACGCTGCCAATATCAGAGAAGAGTGACCTCTCCTCCTCAACAAATCTAAGGTGGAGGAGGAAGATTAAATATTTCAGGAGATGCTGTTTGTGTCAGTGCCGGCTGAAACAAACAGAGACTGTCCTCAGCAGAAAAACAACAGCATTAAATGCCTAAAGTTTACTTTTTCTTTAAAAGTTGTGTGAACTACAACTTTTGAGTCTCTGAAGCAAAGGAGGAAGTAGAGATGGTATTAGCGCCAAAAGACCTCTGAGGTTGGGGAGATGATCGGATCAACAAAGCTTGTGACTTTGACATCAGAGGCTGCTTTTCACATCTGTATCCTACCGACAGAAAACATTTTCTTTTTATCATCTGCAGTGACAAAATATGTTTCATGTCGTTTGGCTTGGACATCAAAGGTGAAGAGACTGACATGACATTGCTCACTGGTTGGTTTTCAGGTGTTGTTTAGCTGTTGTTTTGTGATCTTGTGTCATCTGTTGTCTGTCGTTGCCGTCTATATGAAGATCTGAGTAGTAAGTAAGTAGAGTAGCAGTAGAGTCAGTAACATCTTCACAAAACGTGTCTTTTTATTAATGCCAGCACGCGGTTTTATTTCCAACATGTCTAATCTGTTTCGATGAAAGATACATCCTGCAGATGACGCACCATCAGTGATGGAACTAACATGTCTTACATGTTTTATTATCATTATTGTGTTTATCTTATATTATGCATTAGGCAGGCTGAGGTTGTCTGTGACCGTTTATACAAAACTTGGATCACCTCATCACATAAGATAGGACTGCAACAAGACTTAGCAGCCATCACGGGAATATGAATAGCTAGCTATAAAGGCTCAATGAAGTGGGCTTAATGTGTAAAATGTGAACCTTTAATTTGATCTCTATATTATATTATTTTTGTTTTGAGTGCGTAACCTGTGAAATGATTCATATTTGTCAATGTTTGTGTCTTCAAAAGGGACTTTTTGACGTATAAATTTGACTACAGTATTTGTGGGGACGTGGTTAAATTCAAACTCTTTCAACCTATGGGATGCCACAAGACTCTGTTATCAAAAATGGATTCGCTTTTCATTTTAACATCATGCTGAGGAATAAGAGAAGAGTGCAATCATCACGGACTTACAAAGTGGATTTACAAAGTTCTCACAAATTGAACCACTTCCCCACAAATACTGTATTGGACTTTCTATGTCACAACACAACAAGTTCCTCTTGAAAACACAAAAAATTTACTATTTCACAGATTACACAATAACAAACAACAACAAAAACAAATGAATATAGAGATTTCAAAAGAATTAAAGGATCACATTTTACATTTTGCCTCCACATTGAGCCCACTTCAGCTAGCTGCTAGCAGGCCTTTATAGCCAGCTAATAGCTAATTATCTTGCTAGCATTGTGCTAAATTCAGTTATATTTTATTGATATTCCCATGATGGCTGCTGGGTTTTATTGCAGTCGTATCTTGTGTGTTGAGATAATGTAAGTTTCATATAAAAGCCAACATTCTGGGTTTAATGAACACATTAAACACAACCCAAAGTGTGTGAAACATTTCCGTACGGTAGGAAAAGGATGAGATTCCCACGCCACGTGTGACGTAGATCCGAAATGGCTGCCTCATTATCGTGGGGGGAAATGGAGTTACATTCTGTTATACAGTTCATACTTTAGAGAGACATGGGCTGAATTCTGTGCGCAGCCAAAATGTGTTACTGATTATCTTTTTACTTTTAAAAACAACTTGGATGATAGTTTGGAGCTCAAACATAAAATCCCTGTGAATCCAGTCAATATTTTCTTTTTATTATTACTTGTCTGAAAGTCTCCCAGTGTGTCCTCAGACTAACGTGAGTTGGACAGACAGTTTCACCCGGATACAGCAGACACACTCATCCATTCCTGGACACAGCAGACATACTCATGTATACCAAAATAACAAAACAACAAGCGGACGCTTCAAAGAGCTTCCAGATGCTACAAATTGCCTCGTTACTGCTGTCTGAACGCGACAGTGTGTTTTTACTGAATCTGGGTTGCTTCTGTACAAAGGGTTAGAGTTCTTCACCGACAGGACGAGGAGGATGTTTCACTAAGATGAGTTAAACATTCACATTTCCCCTGAACACACACACCTCCTGTCATCAGTGTTAACAGCAGCAGAGGTGGACAGCTCCACACACTGCATTAGGACAGTTAAACCTGCTCTGACCTGTGTGTTGACTTATGTGCTCCTGAAGCACGATGCTCCTCATGTCTTTGGATTTAAGCCGCCAGACGTTTCCGTCACGGTTTACGATCTATGAATTTGTCTGTTTTCAATTTGAGAAATTCCAAACCTTCTAGTTTTCCGCTGGATTTCAGTCCTGACGGGGCGAAGATGTGTCTGAACTATCATTTCTGACATCGCCTGACATTCACTACAGCCGTGGCTCAGTTTAATTGGATGAAAATATGTGGACTGAAGGATTTACGGGTGACTGGATTTCATCATGCATGAATTCCTAAACAGTCCAGTGTAGCTCTGTCTAAAGATATATGTACTAATGCGTCTGTGTGGCAGATTTAACACTAGCGTTAAAATGATTAGTCCATGAACAGAAAATTATTCAACAATAATTTTCGATTGATCATTTAAGTCATTTATCACCATTTATCAATCAAACATGACTTGTTCCTCTTTTTCAGATGTGTTGCTTTTTTCTGTTTTGATTGTAAACTGAATATCTTTAGGTTTTGGACTGTTGGTCAGACAAAACAAGACATTTGATGGCATCAACTTGGGCCCTTAGATCTAGTGATGGGAATTTATTTTTGGATGTAAATTATTAACTTAATAATGAGTTCAATAAAAATAAAAAGACTAATCATTGATAAAAAGTCTAAGAGTCTACAGTCATGCTAGCGGCTCTGTGAGACTGTACTAAGGCACATCAGAGCTTTGAGCTAAACGCTAAGGTCGGCATGGTAACATGCTGATGTCAAGCAGAAGTAGTGTTTACCATGTGTACTTATCTTAAACTGGACTGGACTGGATTTATTTCTCCAGGGGAGGTGAGGTGAGGTGATTTTAACAATACCTGTGTGGGTAATTTTTTGAATTTTTATAATTAACCGGCAAACTGGCTGGTCCCTCTGTAATTTAAATCCTGTCCAGAGCGATGTCTTCGTATTTTAAAGTGGATCCCTGAGTATTTTTTTCTGTGGGAAGAGCTGCTTGTATCTTTTTTCATCAGCTCAGTGTGAAATTTGACTTTTGTGTGAAAATGGAGGAAGTTAAAATGGTTCTGCAAACACCAACGTTTAGGCTATTTGGGAATGAATATGACGGGAGAGCAACAGTCAGGAGAGCATCATCAAATGGGCTGTTGTAATGTCAGCTACAGCTACATACTGCTATTCTGTTCTGAGTTTTTCAGAGACCAAAGTGGTGGACCGACTGACTGACCAACGGACATTGGACCAACTAAAAAACAAGTACAGTCTTTTTTGGAGATGAACCCAAAATCTTGATATTAAAACCAATCACATGCCACTGTTGGCCATTTGCTGATGACATTGTATTCAGAGGACCACTGAATGAAGTTTAGCTGGCCAGCCTGAACACCCTGCAGCAATGGAAGACAAATGCGGTGCTTCTTTTAGGTCCCAAATTCCCATTTTTGGCTGCCAGGTTTTGGCAATTTTGATAAAAGCCTTCACAAGGTGCAGATTAAGTTAATTTCGAAAATACTAATGAAGTCTTTCTTTATTATTCTGTGTGTAAAGTTTAGGACTTCAGTTCCTTTCGAGGCTGCATTAGTTTGTGTGTTTTTGTGTCACTTTGTTAGAGTTGGAGTGACTTTTCGTGTCAGTGATGGCTGCCTCCTGCTGGAAGGGGACCTGTAAAATGGTATTACAGACAAATAAACTTTATTTATGTGTTGCCATTAGTTCATTGCAGATTCTCCTGCACCGCGCCACTGTCAACACTCCCACTTAGTTTCCTCTGGCCTGACAGCGACGATGGGAGATTTACGTCCGATATAAACCTCTCTGTTTGGAGATGAATCTGTAAAACAATCCTCTCTCTGCGGCTGACGGTTATGTGGCAGGCAGGCGGTCTGGCCTGGGTGGCCGAATTAAAACCGGAGCTGTGATTTATGTTGGCCAGGCCCCTGTAAGACAACACAGGCTGACAGCCGGACTCGTCAGCGCCGCCTCCGCCAGGGAACCTGTCACAAGCCTGTTAATTATTCATCCCCTCCCCAGTCGGTGACCTGTAATTTGCACGGTGGCACCCGACACAAACAGCTGCCGGGATGAATCACATGATGATGGCGTGTTATGATACTGTGAACACGCCTCTGTTGGTCTGATGCCCTGCCACTTCGTCTCAGCCTCGGCAGCGCTGCTGCAGGGTCTCACAGTGGATATGAGATTCGATGAGTTTACTGGTTTGCTGGGTGGCTTCAGTCTGTCTGTCACAAGGACTGTGCTCCATCTGTGTGTCACTTAGCTGGGTGATGTGTTTTGATGCATGCATGATTATTAACATCTGCATCACGTGCTGTAGAGGACATGTCCTCAGTATTTTATCCTGAGAGACCTGAAGTGCTGTTTATATTTTATAATACATTGTCCAACAGTTGGACACAAGATGTCTTCTACTTCTACTTCCATTCTCAGTGTTTGTGAACTGGAGACTTCATCACCACGTCACTCTCGCGTAAGTTGCATAGTGGACCGTGATTGGCTTCCAGACCAGCTGTGATGTCACGAATCCTGCAGGTAGGTCCTGGTGTTAAACTCAGATTTAAAGTGAGCTCAGAGAAACTTTTCCTGCTTCAGCAGATGAATGTGAAAACAAACTCTGCACAGAGAAGCTCAAATATCCAGGTGGGACTTTAAAGTTGAACATTATTTCTTAAAGGTGGAAACTAAACCTTCTAATCTACTACTAATCTTCCTCACCAGAATTATATTTCTGTAGAAAGTTCTTAGACAACAGACTTTAAAGCACCATGTAGTGAAGCTCAACCGTTTTCAAATATAGAAAAAACTAATAGGAAATCTTACAGACTTTTTGAGGTTTCTTACTTCTCTTCAAAACGACCTGGGGGTTGCTCAGACTCTTCAGCTCAGTGTTTTAAATATCTTGTCTGCAGCCCCGTCTGCATCAGAATAGTCATTAGCATAGTTAAATGTAACAATTCCTTCAACATCTGGACATCCTCGCCCAGCCACACACTGCCTCTGGTGTCATGGATACAGCACATTAGTGCTTGAATCTGCTCCAGTATGGCATTATCACTGGGAGAGATGTTCTGATGGAAAAAGCCAACTGTTCTATCAGCCTGAATGTGCAGCTGTATCAGAAATGAGAGAGTGTCTGCAGATTGCCCACATTTGTTGAAATGAAAGAGTCGGCTCATTCAAATGACAAGAAGAGTTTTGGTTTGTCATATGCTGCCAACAGTTACAGGGACTATTTCTTTGGTAGAAAGTAGTTCATGGATAATCTGTGCGTGGATTACACTTTACACTGAGAAACTAAACTGTTGGTTTTTAATTGCTGATTGTTTGCGTTGGTTGTCTCATTCTTCAACAAATGTGGAGGCTTTATGGACTCGCTTTGCCCTCGGCAATGATTGACAGATGTGGGGGCGGAAACTTGACCAAGTTGATTTGAAGGAGGACTAAGAATAGGCTGAAACTTAAAGACAGACTAATTCAGCGGTGAGTCACAGAGCAGAAACCTGTTGCGGCTTTGCTTCCGTGGGTTGGAACATGCGTCGTCCAATTCTGCCAACGCACTCATGTCACTGCAGATGTTTCTCTTTTCAAAGCAGCTGCTGTGATGTCAGTGTAATGTCTTTGTAGGTTTGACTTAATGTACAATAGACGTGTGATTTGAGAACAAAATCTTAACAGCAGCAAAATGTCACAACTGTCAAGACAATACAAGATTTCTGGATAATGAATCCCTTTAAACTTCCTGAAAGCTTACCACCGTCTTAAATGGGAAAATATTAACTGACTGATTTAGTCTCAAGACAGGGCCAGTTCAAGCCTTTTTGAATTGTCTCAGAAACTGTGCAGTATTAGGTCCCACAATAGTGAAAGTCTGAACAGTAAAACAAGACTGCATTTGTCTTTTGTTAAAATGCCTAAAACGACCTGTTTACCTGACGACAACCTCAAGTGGCCGTGTGAACTGTGACTCTTGTCTGTCCATGGTGGAAGTCGTGTGATGTTAGCAGTGTCGCAAATATTTGCTGGGAGGAGGTCGGGCCGATGGTTGGGTCAACTCCGACCAATTTTTTTTCGGGTTTCCTACTGACTTTTAGCATGATTGTGATCTTTCTGTTACTTTAACCAGGTAGTTTTTGAGCCTAAACCATGGCAAACCTCAGCCCTGTCTGGAACCAGACAGGGCTGACCAGATGCACTTTTGCCAAACCAACCAGTTAATCTTCATCCTCAAAGTTTGTTCTTTTGTAACAGCGATTTGGAGACACTTTTGATGAAGCACAAATCTCACCTTTGGGTCACCAATGAGCTACACTCAAACGCTACGTAAATGTGAGATTCACGCTCTATTGAAAGTGCTTTCAAACAGCATGTTTCAATTTTACTTGAGAGAAGACTTCAAGGATGAGGACTAGGTGTTGGAGACGAGAAACCTGAACCAAGCAGTCATATGAATACATTTTGCAATGGTCATATGTAACGGCACTGACAAACGATAACGTCCTTATCTGAAAATAAGAAAGCGCTCTGGTTTCGAGGAGCTGTTGGCAAAAACCTATGAGGAAGCTGTAAATTATTGTCATACAGTGAACTCATATAATTATAAGTGATGTTAAAAAAAGAACACAAGAGGCTTTAGAAGTGTGGTCGACTGAAAATCAGCTAACACAACAAACCAAACCAGGGGATTAAAGGTAGACCTTAAAGCATTGAAGTTTTGTTCCACCTTCTTTATTTTAATTAGCTTGTTGTAATGTTGGTATTGTCAAGCAGATTTTAAAAGAAGAATATTAATCAATACATGTCTCTCGTGTTCTTCATCCTAAAGGATTAATGGGGTTTAATAACTTAACTGAAGGTTTATTTACATGGTCCGCCCAATAATCATTCAAATTAAGGGAAATTAGTGAAATTAAAGTCAGTGATTTAAAGAATCCTAAAGAGATAATAAACAGTTTTTATTACTAATGCATGGTTGTAAATAAGTAAGTAAGTAAGTAAGCTTTAACTTGATTCGTTTTGTGTCAAAATACAAAATAAGGGTAAAAATAGCAAGGGATTTTAAAGTTGATCCTGCCCCACCAAATTTTCACAAAAAAGGAGAAATAGTAGCTTGTTAAATAACCTTTAAAAAGGGCCAGAATCGATCCTTATAGCAGGTTTTGTTTGGGTGATGAATCACTCTTAAAAATATATCAGAATGAGTTGTTATTGAAAGTGGTGGATTCAGAAGTTCAAATTTGACCTTGTAGTTCTTACAAATACAAGAGAGAGCAAGTAAAATGCAGAGAAATGTAACTTTGCACAAAAGACCAAAATATGGTGAGCTGTAACTAATGATCACATAAACTAAACTATATATATAGTCAGCGTATATAGTCAATGTAATGCAATGAGGACAAAGTAATAATACCCCTTAGTCATCAGTCACAAGTTTAGTGGTTTGAGAGTTTGCAGAGTCTGTGCCAAAGTTGTCATGTTCAGATGCTCCTGATTATAAGGTAAAAATGAAAAGAGACTGCAATGTGCAATGCTAATGGTAAGAGAGACAGACTGGGGACATGATGGTCTCTGTAATAAGTAAAAAAAAAACCCAACCATCCAACAATCAGACAGTGAGTTTTGAGAGGTTGCTGTATCAGAGCCAGCGGCCCGGCCCGCTCTGTTCTCCTGCTGTGTCTCATTAACTGAACTGTGGAGCTCATTTCCTCACGAGAACGCAGTGTAACAGGGCTGAGAACAGCTCCCACCTCTTCCTGAAGGGAATCCAGGGAGAAGAGCATGACTCACACACACACACACACACACACACACACACACACACACACAGAGTCCCTCCTATCCAATGCATTCACACTAAGAATAAAAATAGCTATCTGCAACCTAACCTTAATGTGTTCTTAATGCCAGTTCAAATGCAATTCAAGACCAATTTCAAGCCAACATTAAGCTTGAAAAGTTAAAGTACTCTACTTCAGAGCAATCACACAGGTCTCACACAGGGGAAATAACAAAAAGCTTAATCTTTAGACCTTGGAAAACACATTCAGCACTGAAATGCTGCCTTTCAGTGGTGCTAGACCCTTCATAAAACACCACATTTCGGATTAACCAAATTAAGATAAAACATCAAAAGGTTCTGCACGGCCCTACAGGTGTTCCCACTTATCCTGGCTGATGAGACCTCTGCTCAGGGTGAAGGTGGACCGAGATATATATATATGGGCATTGTGTTAGGTCACCTGACTCCATGCACCAATAACAATGATGAAGCAGGTGCAACAAACCTAACAGGGGGGTGAGGAAGATGTCAATCAAACTCAAAATCTGCACACTGCCAAACACTCCTGAGACATCTTCCAAAATAAGTAAATCACCTGTGTGGGTGTATCATGGGTGTGCGGGGTCTTTAAAGGACAAATTGCCATGTCAGCGGCATTTTTTGATTTAACCTGAAGAAAGTCATCAGAGACAACGTTACCGCATTACAACTATGAAGTATTCCAAATTTCATCCCATGTTACTTAACCATAAATAAACTTTTCGAGCTGGTAAATACTATGGTTAGATCTCAGTCTTTAGGGTTCATTGTGACAGCACTACATTGCCTTTTTCCAGAAAAAATAAAATCAAAGTAATTCCACCTTTGAGACCATAATAGATGATGTTGCACAATTTGCCTATAAGGCAGCTGCCGACCTATTTCTGTACTTATTGGCTGACATATAGGGCGACACTCGTAAAAAGATCAAATTGGCTGATAATAATATCTGCAACAAGATAAAGACAGAAAGAGACTAGCGGTGTGGACTGTTTGGAGTTGAAGAGATTTCGATCGTGTGACAGAGTAGTAGAAGTAGTAGTAGTAGTTTCAACTAGTAGTTAGTTCAATTAAAGTGTTAAGGGCAAATCTACATCCTCCCACAAAGACACATCCCCTGTTCTGTCACCCTCTGTCTGCTGCATCTACTGAAGCCTTGCTAACGTTAGCTACAGTAGCGGTTTAAACAAGTACAGCTCTGAATCTTGGCCGTTAGTGAAAGCAGAGACCCCGGGGATAGAAGTCTTCCACTTCCAATGACCTTTCAAATGTCACATGTAGTACTGGAGTCACTGTTACTGCTTCTTGTGTCTGAAAGAAAATTACCCGCCGGATTGTGACCTGACCCAAGCTGTTACGCGGCGCAACCAGCGTAGATCCTGCAGAGCCTTAAGTGGGTTGGGAGAGTCACTTGTTGTGAGGTAACTAAAAAAGGATCAACAGCTAAAGCACAATTTATGGTCCACATGCAAACAAAAGGGAAGCTCCTAAGACTGAAATATGGTGGAATCAGATGTTACAATATAAGGATGAACTCTAGACACAAACAATAAAATCTGTGTTTATAATGTTTAATGATGCTGTAAAAGCTTTACTTACACTAGTCTACTGTGTATTCTGACCTATAAACCAGAAGAGAAACACAAAATGCTGATTTTCAATCGATAATTCAAACTCTGTAAATGGTTAAAGAAACTTTAGTCAGACTGTGACTTTTCACGGTATTTTATGACTTCCCAGTGTGCCTCATATGTGGCGACTGGCTTCACCTCTGATTCATTTTCTGTAAGATTCCTTCGTTGTAAGCAAAAAAACAAAAACAAAACTTCAGCTTGACTTTGAGAACAACTGCCACAGAACTCTCAGCAGTTTGACATGTTGGTTTCATGGTGTGCTGCACCAAAATCCTTTTTGTAATTTGTTCACCCATCTGGCAAACACCAGACATACGGTGCCGGCCGTGACTGGCCATTTCAAATCTGCTTTTGCCATCAGTGGGAGCCTGTTCTTTCAGCCATGCATAGGAACCACAGTTATTAATGGGACAAAGTCACGCATCTTCTACACGAAAACTGGTGAAAGTCACCTTAAAATCAATAAAGTATGTACAAACTTCTGTTTAGTGTTGCTTGTACCTGAAAAGTCTCAGCAGCAGCCATGACTCCCACTGAAGTATCCTGGAGCAAAACACAGAGGCTGTACCAGCTTACTGGATTAATGAATTAAATCAGATTTAATTAAATTAAAGTCCTTATTTGAAAGAGCACTACACTGATTTAGCATCACACTTCTATAACAAAAGATACAAACAAAACAAATCGGTGCAGCAGAACCAAAAATATTGTATTTTTCATTCCATACATTCTTCTTTCTTGTCAAAACCTGGCTCCTTTAGTGTCTGATCACAGTGACTTTGACATCCAATCAACCTGACAGAGAACCAACAAATGTGTCGACGCTGAAGGATATAATTGTCACTTGCGCGGTGGAGATGTTGACAGTGAAAGCTACAAGAGGTGAAGGAGGTTGTTATGTAAATTTATGATGCACTGTTGATGAGATGGAACACTTTGATTGGTTCATTGATGAATCCTTCCTACTGGTGGATTGTTAAGGATGATTTACAATATGGAGGACAACTGATGCCGAAACAAAAACGTTTTTCTCTCTCCATATAATATAAATACAAGTAACTACTTAAAGATAGCAGTTGAGTTTTCAGACATCTGTGACTAAATATAGGTAAAATAAATTAATATGATTACGTATATTTATATGTTTATTTTATGCCTTGAATATCTTCAATTTCTCAATAGTAGATATTTATTCCCTGGGTTGATTCATGGAGGTAGTAATTAAGGGATATTTTAAATTATTTTGTCCATGGCTCATTACGGTTATTACTGCAAAGGTTGCATTATCAAACCTTTATCAAGTACTTGTACTTGTACTCAGTTACTTTGACTGCTTTTATTAATCAGTTTTTGGCTACAGTAAGAGATGATAATATTACCTTAAACTGAGAAGTAGGGGTTTGAAATTGATGGCAACTCTCTTTACATTTTTCATGTAATACAGTAGGTAGTGTTAAATCAGGGGCACTTGATTGTGAAATAATAATGTATATATATATATATATATATATATATATATATATACATAGTTTATGAAAATAATTAAAAATCAATGTAATCTCCCTCAACCATTTATAATTTAGTAAAGAAGATTAAAGAGATAAAGGGCTGGCGGTTGGATCCCCGATGGTCAGGCCAGCTACCTCGCTGCCGTTGGTGTGTGTGCGCTAATGGCTGAATAAGAGGCAAATTGTAAAGTGTCTAGGATAAAAGTGCTATATACATGCATACACGCATTTACCATTTAAAGTAATATTCGGATCATATAATAAATACTTTTCATAGTTTGAAGTTTTTGGAAAAAGAAGAAGAAATACTAAATGAACAGCTGATGGTGGAGAAGTTTTGTTAGCTTGTTGTTTGTTGCTTCCTTGTATTCACCATAAAGAGTAAACACAGAGTTAAAATCCTCCATGTTTCTACCTTTAGTGAGAGTTTTTTGTGTTTGTGCAGGAACCAAGCAGTGATTTATTTTTGCCACAAGGTGATGCCAGTTAATCTTATTAGAAATCAGTGTGATGGAGTGAACCTCTTGACTGCAGAGTGATACGATTAGATGTGAGACAGCTGTGTGCTTTCTGACTAACAGGCTGCTGTTTCACAACAACCACAGGATACCTTTAGTTTATTACAATAGAGCTGTGATATAAAAGTGATATAAAACATATTAGCTCCTTTATCAGTGTTAGTTAGAGAGGCTCAGTCATTTGCTGCAGTAGGGGAAGGAGAGCTGCTTCCTACCTGATGAAGTCTCCCTCCAGGCCAATGACCCGCTTGATGATCTTCTGCTGGGGATTCTTGGGGGACCTGAGGGAACAATAAACATATATAAGGCAATGAACATAAAACCCAAACAGGAAAACAACCAAATAAAAATCATACAAGCGTGATGCAGTAAGCTGTAGGAACAGCTTCGGGAGTCTGTCTGTACATTCAGATCTAGTTGAAGATCTCAAGGATTCGATACTCATCTATAGTCTGAGTCCATTTTCCAAACTCTCGTGTTAATTAAAGCCTTTGACTCTTGTTGGATCACATCCAAACGGCATGTTGGACAAGCAGAAATTAAGGCTGTTTTTCTCAGCTCTTGAGAAAAGCAGCATTTTCGCTTGATGACAATATAGTTGATAATATGCAAATTATTCATATTCTATTACTCTACTTTGCATAAGAAATTACACATTTTTGGGAAAAGCATAGCTGCAGGAAGTAGGGGTGCTGACAGCTTTCATTACTGCTGATGCCGCATCAATCGGCCTGGTGATCCCTTCTGTTTTACGCTAACTTACTTGAACTAACATACTTGAACTTCTTCACTTGGGTCAACTTATTCTCCTTCGCAAAGGGGATAATTCAGTAATTCACAGCTTTCCAGCAGAGTACCATGGCCTCAGACTTGACTGTCACCCCAACTGCTTCACACTCGCCAGGAAAACAGTCGGCATGCGTAATGGCGTCCAATAAAGCCAAGAGAATAACATCCCTGACAAAAAGCACAGATGCATCCTGAGGTCACAATCCCCCTTCAAACAGAGTCCAACACCCACCAAGAATGTGCTTGACTTACGGTTAAAATTACAGATATAACTCTAAAGCCAGTTACACAAGAACGCGAAAGCTCATAGCAGCAGCTGCGGTACCAGGAACATGGTCATGGGCACATGTGCACAACTCCCATGACCCCTCCAGTAACCTTGCAAAAGCAAAGAGCTGGTCCACTGTTCCACAACCAGGAAAGAATCTGCATTGGTCCTCTTGACTGCGGAGTCTCCTTCTGAGGTTCAAAGGAATACTTTCACGTCATTATTCAGTCTGACATCGTGTTCATGTTTGCCGGTTTGTGCTTGGTTGGGGAGTTTTTTTGCCCTAACCAATCAATAGTATCTGACGTATCCGTCCCCTCAATGCCACTTTCAGTCGACACAGAAGCTGTGGTAACAATTGCTTGGAGCAGTTAACTTCATGTCTGTCATGTCAATTGAAGAAATATGCAGATTTAAGAATTGTTATTCCTGTAAGTTGAAACTGTACAGGTTCGTTGATCTCATCCACACATGGTGCCATTTTTGTTTGGTAAGGACTTGGTTGTTTTTCCAACGAAGGAACAGCTGTCGATAAGCACATGACTGAATAGCTGAAAAAACTGGAGATGTGGGGTCGATTTGGAGATCAGGAACCAGGCTACAAGGAAGATTGTTGAACGTCCTCCTGAGGTTGACGATCAGCTGAAGCCTCCTTTCCAGCACCCGGGAATATGCTTTCCTGGCCAAGCCGAGCAGTGCGACACCCGAATTATTGGAGCACACCCTCCAGGCCCTCTTTTTATTTGGATCAGATTGAATTATCCTATCCTGTCCAGGTCTACTTTGGATGTGGTCTTTTTGGTTTGAAAATGAATTCATGCATGTCAGGGTTCAGGTAGGTTTTCCACCGATCTGGACCCATGACGACCTTGAACTTCAGCATCTCAGGGTAAATCTCATCCACCCCTGGTGCTTTTTGACTTCCTCAATGACCCCTGCCGGGGAGAAGCACATGGCTTCATCTTCCTCCTCCTCCAACTCTGTTTCTCTCAATTCCTACTTTTCTTCTTCCTACTCCTCTTCTTCTTTCATTCCTCCTTCTCTTCTTCCTCCTATTTCTCCTTCTTTTCCTACCCCCCCCCCCCCCCCCCGCACACCCCATCACCCCCTCCTCCCCGTTGCCGTGGGGATACAGGGGATCCTGACTGACTGACAGCTTGCTAAGCCAATTGGATTCACCTACAGCCGCAGAACTGAACACTCATTGGTCGGTCTCTGGGGAACTGAAATGTATCAATGTGTGTATTAGTGTGTATGTGTGTGTTCATACTGTCTTTCTGTGTGTGTGTGTGTGTGTGTGTGTGTGTGTGTGTGTGTAATAGAGTGATGGATGATCTCCTCTCCAACAGCAGAGGAGAGGAAGGATGGAGGAACGACAAACACAACCTATCATTCACTCTCAGTGTCTCTCTCCCCTCTCTCCTTTTAATTCCTGGTCTCTCTCTCTCTCTCACTCTCTCTCTCACCCTCTCTCTCACTCACCCTCTCTCTCTCTCTCTCACTCACTCACTCACCCTCTCTCTCTCTCTCTCTCATGCTCTATCAGTGTCTCTCGCTCCCCCCTCTCTCTCCACATCTCTCTGTCGCTGTGGAGAGGAAAAGAGAGAAGACGTTGGTTCTTGGAGATACTCGAGGAAAACAGGAAAATAGCTGCTGCTGCTTCTGCTGGATGTTAACATGCAGCGCTGCATGCCTTAAATAAAACACACACACACACACACACACACACACACACACCAACACAGAGGAACACACACACCAACACAGAGGAACACACACACACACACCCACACACATGCTCTGTGCTGCTGCAGCCATGCCAGGAATACCTGCTGAATATCTGCTGCTACATGGGACGTGATGGATGCCGCTTCGACTGGTGAGTGTTTCATCGCTGTATGACTTGTGTGTGTGTGTGTGTGTGTTGGGAGGACTGCGGTAGTCCTTGAGCGCTGTGGCGGCTCAGCTTGCGGTTCTGACAGCTGAGGGGAATAAGAAAACAGGGCTGGGGATTTTTGTCGCAGGTTTTAAATGCATGTGAGGACGCTGCAGCTCCTTAAGTCTTTTTCCTGTTTCGTCAGTTCAGCAGCTTGTTCCTTTGCTTCTCAGAGAGAGCAAATTGTGTTCGACTCTCGTCTGTGTCAGTGTCACTCTACAGGTTCATCCCCTGAAGTCAGAGAAAGGATGAAGCTCGGATTTGTTTTTGGAAGGGGGGGGGGGGCATCTTTATCAGGCTGGTCAAAGTGATGAGAGGCAGGAAAGATTCAGGGACGACGTGCGTCAAAGGTCCTGAGCCAGGTTTAAACTCGGGGAATCACATTAACGAGCTACAAGCCCCTCAGGAAACTGGAGCAACCAGGATGCTTCCGGAGCGCTAACGAGGTGAAAGTGTCCGAGCTTCGAGAGCTCCAGTTAGAGCCGGCGTGGACAGACGGCATATGCTGGTGTGTGATGTGACAACATGAGTCAGGACAGAGCACGGCACTGCTTATATTTGGACGTGTGCAGTCAGAGTTTAGATGTGCAGGTCACAGGATTGGCTGCAGGGTGATCTGCTCTAACTAGAGGAAAGACGTTCCCACCACTGCCTGCCTAATTCACCAGAACCTCCGTCTCTCTCCGTCTCCCTCCTCCCTCCTGCTGTATTTCAGCCTCGCTCATAATTAACAGCAGTGCACTAAGGCGTCTTTAAGTGTGCATATTGAAATTCAGCACATTTCCACACCTGCTAAACGGGGGGTCAAGTAAACAGGGTCGAAGCCTCCTGACGGCGAAGAAACGCTCAGTTTTCTCACGTCAACATGCAGCAGCGTCAGACTCGGAGGCTGAGCGTCGGCTGTGGAGACTTTAAAGACGCAGCCCTCTCCAGAGCTCCACAAGTAATACGTCAACGTTCATCCTTAATTTTCATCACATGATTTCTCAGAGGGCTCACTGCACATTTACTCTGATTAGGCTGCACAAGCAAAACAGTCCATTAATTTAATTTACTGGACAATAGCGGGAGGATTACTCCAATGTGACTTAGTGCTCATTAAATAATGTCAGTAGGCCATTTTCTCTAGATGTTCACTCCCTATATGAGCACAAACACTAACATGCAAGTTATGTCAAGTTGATGAAATTGTTTCCGTTTAAATAGAACAATTAAAGTTAAGAAAAAGTAAAGTTAAGCTTGTGAAAACTGTCAGTAGAAATGTTCCTGCCCAGCCTCAGTTTTTACAAACTACCTCTTGTTTCTAATCATGTCTTGTTTTGTTTTTGCATTGTGAAGCTTCAACATCTCATTACACACAACCTTTTGCAGAGAAGCATCAGAGACTAGATGCAGAGCTGCAGCCGAGAGTTTTTAGAAATACTGAAGTCAGAAGTTCAACCAGCAGAGGTAGAAAGTACATTTACTGAAGTACTGTACTTGATTACAATTCTGTGGTTCTTGTACTTTACCTGAGTATTTCTATTTCATGCTATTTCATACTGATACTCCACTACTTGTTATAGATTCAACTACCCGGCAGCATATGAAGCAGTTACAATTCAACATTAAAGAACTGCTCACATGTAAATGCATCAATAATAATGATCCAATAGTATGATAATATAACACGGACAGGGGCCATTCTTATAGTGTCAATGGCAAAGATAGTATTTTTTCTGATAATCTCTTTACTTTAGTAAAGACTTTTTTTACTTTTCTTACCTGCTTAATTATCTGAATATTTCTTCCACCACAGCCTGTTTGCTGGATGTCTATCCAAGCGTTTGTATGAGATTCATGATTTTTTACAAAACAGCAATATTTCCTCCATTTCTTAGCTGGATGCTTGAGGGAGAATTTCTTGGAAAACAAATACAGTCTGTAATAAATAGTGATAGAAACTCATTTGTCACATAAATTATGATGTATGTTTGGCTCCATCTCATTGTGAGAGTGCTCATAAATGGATTCAGACCTCCAAAACTATCTATCCTAAACTATTTCTGCAGTGTGCAGAAGACGTCTCCATCATGACAGTGTGACCACTGGATCAGAATATTTCCAAGTGCTTTTGGTCTTCAGACATCATGAAATATACATAAATATAATAGACTTTAGCTCACTGACAGCAACCCTGATTTCTCCCTTTCCTTAAAGAGTAGTCCACAGATTAGACATTTCTCTACGATTACATTGTCGGACTCATGATGGACAGTTTAAAAAAAGAACCGGAGATAGCACATTTTTATTCCACACGTCCGTTTTCATTGTCAATCCCCGGTGACTACATTACCCACAATGCCACCGGACTGCCGACAGTTCTGTCGGAGATTGGGGTCGGAGATTATACTAGTAGCGGCTAATGTAGCCTGTAGCCTCTAGCCTGGAGCGGAGATGAGCAGCGGGCTACAGAGGTCGGGTCAGCTCACTTCTTTCTAACTCCACACCAACAGATTGTTTTCATTCTCAAACTTGTTGTCTTCAACCGACGCCGACTCAAGTGACATCACATGAGGACATTTATCAGACTTCACACAGCTCCCTCTGGAGACAATAAAGGCTTTATACTACTCTTCTCACACATGCAGTAGAACTTCCCAACACCTGGAAACACACACTGATGTGTGAAATAACCATACCACTGTTGTCATGAGCAGATTTTGAATTTGAGGCTTAGAAAAAGAGGATCCCGCATACTGCTCTTGCTCAGCATCACAATTTATGGATCATACTAACGTTTCGGTCTTCGTCAAGAGTGTTTTTAGAAGAAAGTAGAAGTGGAAAGAATTTTTAAAAAGTTGATGTTTCGGTTTAGATCGCAGAAAATCCAATTAGACAAAGAATATGGGAACATCGTCAAAATAAACAAATCAATGAACGAGTAAAGGGCATAATAAAAAGTTGGAAAGTATTGAAAGAAGGACTTTGCCACATTGTTGGTTTTGGTCTTTTTGTTATTTGAAAATAAGAAATATAACAGCAGCCTCATAATTTAAGATTTAGACTTCCTAGAATTCTTTACTCGTATACGTTATGATCTTGCTGCCTGGATTGGTTCATTTTTGTCTTAACAAGGCTGTTTTAAGTATTTGTTGAATCTGTCCAAGACATCGGAGGCCTCTGGTTCGGCCCACCGCCGGTCAGAATAGTGCAGCACATCAACACGGTCTGAAAATGTAACGCAGCACCAGCATCAGTTTTGTATCCAGCGACCTGTCAGAGTCGATATACAAACCCATCTGCTGCTTCCCCCGCACTGAACACACAGGTGACTGCGGCTCTACACATGTACCGCCATGAACCAACAAACAGAGGTCACACTGTTAAACTGTGTGTGTTTACAGTGTGTGTACTGTATGAGTGTGTGTGTGAGGGTAATTAACAGTAGACGGGTTGCTGATTAAAGAGAGAGAAGTGTGACTCGTGGGACTGGAGGCTAAGTGCGAATTCTAATGCTGGCGATGCTAACAAGGAGCGTGTGTGGTGGAGGCGGGAGGGGAGGGGACAAACCGGTGGACGGGACTCACATGGGACTTGTTTAATGGTAAATCAATGGCGGATGGAGGGATGAGAGGAAGGAGGGAGGGAAGGAGGGATTAGTGGAGAAATGTTGATGTTATCTCAGTGTTTTGGCGTCAGTTTCATGCCAATAACACCCAGTGAAATCAATTAAAAGAAAAGAGGGCGGGAGGAAACAGGAAGCAGAGAGATGCAGTGGGTACACTCTGTTCTGCTCATGTCTCGGCTTTCTGCTGTAAACTTGAGCTGATGATAATGATTCTAAAATCGATGTATTGATTCTAAATAATGTCATGTGACTGTATTGATCCAAAGTGCAAAACCTAACAACCACATTGTCACATTCATTTAACCCTTTGAACAGAGTCACTACATGTGCTACTTACTATAAGTGTTCATGGACAGTTTTTATCAAAGTTTTATGCAATTTGAAATAATTTGTTCACAGATTTTTGCATTTTGCGTTTTAGTTGTGTGTGATATTGTGATATTGTATGGATAGTGTAGAACAAAACTGGTTTACTTTCGATGCTGAAGAAAACGTCTAAACATGATGGTAATGAGGCACGATCGAAAGAGATGACGAGTGTCACTTTCTACGTATATACGGAGATACCGCTACTAATGGAAAGAGGAGATTATGTGTATGATGTCCGTACGTTCAGATTATAACTAACTGAGAAGAAGGTGCGAGACTTTAGATGCAAATGGGGTTGAAAGGGTTAAACTGGCCAGGTCAGAAAGAGTTGAGGAGCGATGATGCATTTATACGTTTTACCGTCAAAGGATAATTTTTAATTTCATTTTTCATTATTTCCAATATCAACAACTCTATCCATTTCTTTTTGGATGAATATATTCATAATTTTGTCTAAAAGTAAAGTAAATCTCATATTTACAGTAAGAATCCTACCTGAAGAACAGCGCAACATCTCCCAGTTAGACCAGTTAACACACCACTTAGCAAATGTACTGGAAATACAACCGGTTATTTCCAGTCAATAACATTTAAGGTCTGAAAGTCTTGAACCTGAAGAGTGACATTGTCACAGAGAGAAGGATCAAGGAAAACAAAGACATCCCAAAACAAACAGCACAGATGGAAGATATAACACCCCAACCTGCTCAAGTTTAAGTCCAGATTGCATTCAGTCCCATGATGACACGAAGACCTAATTATTCAGTTTGATCATCAGTTTATTAAATGATAATCAAGTTATTAATGACCTCATTACAATCACAGCTGTCTTTACGTCCTCAATGGAGAATACAGTAATAGAATCAGATTAGAATTAGAAATCATACCTTTTACCATACAACTATAGGACTTGCTTATATTTTTCAAATCTAAAAGAAAAAAACAATCCCTTGATTTTTTTTTTTTTAAATGTTTGGTGCTTAATCAGCAACTAAATTTCACACACAGGTCCTAGTTCACTGTGAAATGGAGTTAAATATCTTCCCACAGTAGGAAACATGACCCCTTGTCTCCCCCCTGTCTCCTTGAAACTATGTTAATATACGTATATAATGCTAATTCGATGTAAGAACCATGGTTGGGACGGGTGGTGGGTGCACAAAGCACAGGATTTTGACTCTAGAGTCGGGTGGTCGGGTTTAAGCAACAAAAGCACTTTGGTTGAATGTTAATAAACAGTAGACGGGCTGCTGCTACATAATTTCTAGGTGACAGTTTTGGTGCAGACATAAAATCCAGATAAAACCAGCACTCTGCTTCTTCAAAATATCTATTTTTTTGAGTAGAATTGTATAAAACTCAATGGCCCTAAAATCCCCACATTTCAGGTCAATTTCAAACCATCAATTACCAGCTGGGAGGAAATCAGATGTTGGTCAGACACTAACAAGCAATTTAAAGACAACATTTCAGGCATTTGTTATTATTTGGGACATTTAATACACCAACGAAAATATCAAGGTATTAGTTGCAGCCAAGATACATAAATTCAAAACTAGATGAAGTACCTAAAGTTTGTTCTTTTGTAATTACGTAATGTCTTTAAATGTCTCTGTTCAGTTATTTGGGATGTAAATAGCGGAAGAGTTTTCTTCTAATCAGCAGCAGATGCAGCAATATAACATGAAATTAGCCTTTTTCTCTCCCCAGGAGAACAGGTGTTCTGTATATTCACCTGTCTGAGGACCTAAAACTGCCTTTAAGAGCATTTTGGTGTTTACACAAACTGTTTAATTCAAAAGAGTGAACTCACTCGTGCTTCAGATATCAAAGAACAAAAATACATCTCCATATTCACTGTGCTCCTGCCTCCCTCTCATGCATAAGTATGTAGTTATGTGTACGCAGAGATGAAAACCATCTGCCTCCTGATGACTGAGCTTTGACGTCAGCGTCATCCAGCTCTTAATTCAGTCTTATACTGAGACTCTTATGAACTGCAGGCCTGCAGATTTACTGTAGCTCTCAGCAGGAGCAGGTGGAGGGAATAATCCTTCTCTGCTGATGAGTTTGTTCGCTCTCTCTCTCTCTCTTTCTTTTATTTTTAATCAGCACTTCCTCTTTCTGTGAGGCAGTGTGGGGATCAACATGTTCCGTCAAATTGGCAACTACAAGGCAACTTTGCGTGTTGGCAACCCCAGACGGCCCCCGAGAGACAAGTGTTTGAATTCTGTGGAGCTAATTTCCTAGAAATTATTTAATGTATGGAGGACCAAAGCTGACTTATGTTGTATTAATTAAATATATGAACAAACAAGTACAGAGATTACAGTTGAGTTTCACATCACCAACACTGAGTTGACCAGCGCACTGAAGAGAAAGTCATGACCCAGATATCAGTTATCCGGATGCCCGGGATGTTTGTTGAAAAAACTACCATCCTTATGGAAACATATGAAGTTATGTTCCTAGGTTGTATTTTTTTTGTTATTTACGTTATTACAAATGTCAGGAGGTCTTTTTACATCTAGAACAGAACTTCGGATCCTATTTGAACAGACTGAGCGTTCACTCGCTCTTCAGTTCTGATGACTTCCTGTGTGAAAAAGGTTTTCCTACAACAAGTCACGACACTGTACAACAAAATGTATGATTTGACATTGCCTTCCAAAATGTTACATGCGACTGTTTTCTGATATGATGCCCGACAACTTTGATCTTCAATACCTTAAAAAAACTGCTGTAAAAATGATTAACAAGAGGGTTTTCTAATTCACCACTTCTACGGTTAAGGTTTGGTTGGGTTTAGGCACTAAAAACACTGGTTAGAAAAATATTGCAGTCATGGAAAAAAAAATACAAATTGTCCACCAGCGTTCATACTGACAGCAGAAACTAATTTGGACAAATGGAGAAGTCTCAGATGGTGCGCACACTCTTCACTGTGATTCAGGCAGATAAAACGAATGGATTTTTACATCAAAATCTTGTCTAGAGCAGCTTTGATAGCGCTTTAGAAATAAATTGGTTTGAAGTTGAGATCTGCTGCATGAGATGTCCTTGAGAGGTAAAAGCACATGAGCTCATTTCATGTTTCTTTTTCTTCCTCTTTTGAGGAAATACAGTTTTCTCTGGCCCACAAGGAGGTCACAGGGCCGAGATGGGGGGTCACAACAGCAAACATAGAGCTGGTGGCTGTTCAGTATGTTGCTTTTAGCAGGTCGAGGGGTTGAAGGACAGCAGCCTGCTGTCTGGGGTCAAAGTGAGATTTCCAGCTGACTGTAACGGAAAAACTCAGCAGCTGATAAACTTTACAGAGTATCTGATGGTCATTACACCGTCTGTCTGCAGGGAGGAGAGTTATTAACAAGAAATCCATACAGAAGGAAAGGTCACATACATCACAGCCACGAACACAAGTGTTAATTACAGACAAACTTTAAAGCCTTCGGGACAGACAGTCCAGAGTTTAGTTTGAAGCACGTTCGCTCTGAAAACACAGACGGGTATTTATCTCATTTACTAGCCAACATTTTGGATGCTTTCACAGCAAATCTTAAACGATAGATGTGTCAGGTCTTGTTTTATTAAATGTATCAGTACTGATTGCACTGGTAGCATACAGTAGATTCATGATGACTGCATTATAGAGGATTTTATCTTTTATTTGTATCATTATTCTGAAACTGCCATACTGACTTCCTGTTTGACCGCAAAAACAAACATTTAGTTACTGTAAGAAAGTCTGAGAAACACTTTAACCATACAGATAGTTTTGGTTTTATTTATTCCATCATCCCAATACTAATAATAATAGTAGAGGTGAACTGAATTAATGTGTGATTGATAATCGACAGACCTCACTGTGAACAGCTTTATTTTATGGTCAAAAGTAGTTGGCTGGCTCTGTCCAGAGGTGGCAAAATCCACCTACTAGCACCTCTCAAGGTCACTGATTAACACACTAGTTAACACACTTGTTTAATTTGTACAAAAACCTAAGTGTAAAAATGACAATTTGCCGTTTTAAGGGGAGGGAGCCATTGCCAAGAAACCAGTGGAGAATCCAGGAAGCCACTGCTCAGAGCCAAGAAACAGTCATTTTGTACGGATTAAACGAACCAGTTATAACGTGATAAGTAGTGCCCGCTGCAAAAAGCACCAATTAAACTACTTCTCATAAATGTTGCCATTATAAAAATCCTGTTGTGGTGCATGACAGGTGTTCTTGCTCAGTCAAGACACAGTAACAACAGTTTGGAAAGGTGACATTGACTCAACTGCCCTGAAATCAGGAACAACTTCTTGTTTTTATCCTGTAAAGTCCAGTATATCCAGTAAACTACTAAAATACACATTTTATTTAGCAATGATTAACGGTTTTCAGAGGGTGATCAGCAACAAGAGCAACACGAGCACCCACACAAACATTACGGTCATTTTGCGCCAACAGATACTACTCGAGATCAATGGGGCCATTCTGGTAGCCTGGTGGTTAAGACACGTAACATTGCAGCAATCTCAGAAATCACAGAAAGTCACTGATTTGATTCAAGGACTTTTGGTCATTTTTCTGTCAATACTGTTAATGGTCAATAAAGGCTGAAATGCAAAAAACGTGGTCCTGCAAACCACTACTCACTTGTGGGTGTCACTACAAAGGACAATCAATAGCTGTTGCAAGTCCTGCCTTTTTGCCTGTCCTGTCAAATCCCAAAGACTTTCTAACGGATAGCCCATTGGATACACTTAAAAACCTGTTCCAACAAGAATTACATGACATTAAGGAGGTAATGACACCATTTCATGGGACCTTTAACAATCTGTCCAATTACTGCTATAAGGTGAAAAACTTTAAATCTCCAAAACGCCAACTTCTCAGAAACTGTTTTTCGCTTGATAAAGAATTTATTGTGACAAAGAGTTTTATCACCTCCAGAGGTTGGACAGTCTTCTTCATTTGTGACCCATCAGTCAAAATGAAGTCACCCAAAAATGAAAGTCTGTTGTGTAGAGTGATAGCGGCAGGCTGTGTGTAGCCGTGTGTATCAGTGAGTGTTGAATAAAACATGGTGGAATGGGACCACTTTATGAGACGTCTGCCACATTAGGACGTAGCGCCCTAAGAGCTCTGGCCCTCGGCCTCTCCCTCTGCTGTATAAGAAATACATAAATATTTTACATTTGGGCTGCTTTAATCCATTCACAGAATGTCAATACTCAGCACTTAAAAAGTGCTCAGGCTGGCAGTCCTGCCGGGTTAAACAGAGCTACTCTCTGGTCTGTATGCGGGTCGTATAATGCATTACTAAATACTTTTATCAACAACAGGCATTTCTTTCTCTCTACGTGTTGGAGTGTCTCTCTAAGTGCTGCATTGGCAGTCAGTGAGCGAGTAAAGCTCACACCGCCGCCGGACCGAGCTGCTGTTCCCTCAGCAGAAATCAGTTCTTCCTCAGGCAATGAAATAAATGCTGAGGCTACAACCTCTGACCTCCGAGGTCATGGCATTTCAGAAGGAGGAGTGTAGCTCAGGATGTCAAGTGAAGGGCCACTGCTTTAGCTTGGGGTAGTTTTGAGTGCTTGTGTTGTCTGTAAGGCGAGTGGAGCCTGGTCACACCAGAAACAGAATGAATGAGTGTTTATCTACTTCTTTAATTATTGCGTTTATGAAAGCAAAACCGATTACACTATCTTCATGACATAAAAATAAAAATGATGTGGTCAAAGTGAGACCTTGGTGGTAATGATAAATACCAAATACCAGCATTACATTCTGGCTGTTCCGAAGCTAAATTTATTATACCAAATCTGAAATGAATCTTCACTTTCAGACGTGTAGCACACACTTTCTTCTGTGTGTTAGCCTAGAAGTAGTCTAAATATATTGAGGCTAAAACCATACTGGAATCAGTCTATATAATATCCACTAGGTGTCAAGTGTTAAAATCACCTCGAGATGCTAACACATCCCCTACCAAAATGGAGGACAAGACCTCAGTGTCAGTGGTAGCTGCAGGATGATAGAAGTTAAAATGAACACGAGTGAGACTCCTGAGGTCTTTCAGGACATATTGTTCCTCCTGCTGTTCTGCATCTGAAACACTGCTACCAATTGTGTTTTATTTGTCACTGCGTTCTACAAGGAGAGGCTGTTATCCTAAAATTTAGATAAATATCTGTATCTAATTTACATATAATTGGCTTTTGAGTAAAAAAAAAACAAAAAAACATTTAAAACCTGAGAATCACCACATTTAGCTGTTTTTTCCTCATCCAACATACACCCATAACAATAACTCCATATTCGTAGCATCATGAAAGTCAGCCCCCACTCTGATCTTCATTTTAAGCAAAGTGTGTGTGTGTGTGTGTGTGCATGAAGGGGAAATGAGGGAAGTCACTGCAGGCTCTTATTGTTAAGTAATAAGAGGGAAATGAGTGTGCGAGCATCGCGGAAGTAAACAGGAGAAATTAAATTAGCGTACGGCAGCGTCTCCTGAGAGCACACTCTCCAACCAAAAGAGAAAACATCCACTATTAAACACTCCATTTAACATTCAAGCCATGCTCGCTTCATTAGCATGTAAGTTGTTTTTGTTGTTACCTAAATACTGTACATAAATGTGTTGTTTCCATCTCTGTGGAGAAGCATTTCCATAATACTATAACGTTAGATACAGTACCGCAGCTTCCTCCTCTCCCTGGGCAATGGAGATGGATGCCTGCAGGGGTTTTAATGAGTTGCATAAGAGCGAAACAAAGACGACCGAGAAATGATTGCAAACGGGAGCGAGACATGTAAGGATGATAACAGGCAAATGTGAAGGAAAAAAAACCCAAACTATCCAATATCGCCTAGTTATATATTGACTGAATGAAGAGTTCTGTGCTGTAAAGGAAGATTGATTTGTTCTAACGTTCTTGTCACGGAGCAGCTTGGATGTAACTCTGTGTGGTGTTTCACACAGATGGCAAGAGAGAGAGAGAGAGACAGAGAGAGAGACAGAGAGAGAGAGAGAGAGAGAGAGAGAGACACAGAGAGAGAGAGAGAGAGAGACAGAGTGAGAGAGAGAGAGAGAGAGAGAGAGAGACAGAGAGAGAGAGAGACAGAGAGAGAGAGACACAGAGAGAGACAGAGAGAGAGAGAGAGACAGAGAGAGAGAGAGAGAGAGAGAGACAGAGAGAGAGAGAGACAGAGAGAGAGAGAGAGACAGAGAGAGAGAACAGAGAGAGAGAGACAGAGAGAGAGAGAGAGAGACACACAGAGAGAGAGAGAGACAGAGAGAGAGAGACAGAGAGAGAGAGAGAGAGAGAGAGAGAGAGAGAGAGAGAGAGAGAGAGAGAGAGAGAGAGAGACATGCGGTGGAAGTATTAAAAATAACATAAGAAAAACTGTAATTCCCAAATGAAAAATGCTCCATTACTCGTCTTGCATTCAATGTTATATAAAAAAGTAAAGAAAAGAATAGTAGTAGCTATTCCAAATGGGTAATTATGTGAGTACAACTTCCTGTTTGTCGCTGCCTTCCAAAACGACCCACGCAAGTCTTTCCTGATCTGACACCTCCATCGACAGGACGTCTGTCAGTGGCTTTCAAAACTATCAACTACACAATTCAGTGTAACAAACCACCAAGGTTGTTAAAGGCTTTTAAAACTAATTATGACGTTTTTGTGGTTTTTGATAATTCTCTGGTTTACTTTTATATTTAAATACAATCCAAATGCATTTAATTCAGTCTTAATTAACAAGTATTTTTAAATTGTGGTCTTTCTGTACTAGTTTAAGTAAATAAAAGGTTCCACCAATTTATGTACTCAGTTACTTCCCATCTTTGAGATAGAGAAAGAACAATGGTGGAAATACTCAAATCCTTGTAATTACCAAAGGAAAATTGCAAATCTTTCATTCAAAATTGTACTTTAGATACTTTAAATTACAAGAATAGTCTGGTGACATTGCGTGTTTTTTATGTTGTCAACAAATCCCATAACAATACCCAAACCAACAGCTAATGTATTGTGTGTATCACAGCCTGATATATCGTCTTCCTCTGTGCCATAGAGCTCCATTGTTGTCCAAAAATATTAAAAACACATCAATGAGCCACACTGTTGCACTGGAACACATGAACATGGCTGCCATAGTTTATTTTGAGTCAATACCAGATACGCACCGTCCTGCTGTCCAAAATACAAAAGTGGCAAATGTGTATTAATCCACAGCTGAAAATAATCTCCAACAAATGCACTATTTCCTTCAATTTGAGTAACGCTTGATAAAAACTAAATTACTGAGCCTTTAAAAAATGAAAGTATATATTTATGAGCTGTTTTTAAAGATTTACGTCTTCAGTAGGAACCAATGGGCTTGAAGCTGAGAGCCACAAGCAGAGTAGGGAAGACAGAAGGAATTGACAGGTGGACGAACACATTGTTGGTTTTGGTCTTTTCATGGGCTTTTGTCAATTAGACAAAAACATATATGATAACATTGACCTTGAATAAAAGCACTGTAGGTACTTACCAACTATGAGAAGGAGAGAGAGGGGGGAATAAAGTGAGAGAGGAACTCTTTCAGTTTTACAAACCTGTACACACAGACTGCTATAAACGAGCTAATATATGCATGAAGTGTCATAGCTCGTCCTCATCAGCAGCCGGCTGCTCCGCACTTTACCGACAGCTTCATCTACTGTCGTACACTCAGCTGTGGCTTCTGCACTCAAGGTCACAAATTAATCAAAACATCAATATGTGCAGTCGACATAGGCAAAGCCCGCCGTAGACCTGTCACCTGTACCAACAACATTGATTCAGTGTCTCATGAATTATGCAAAAAGAAGCAGAGGAGTTGCAGCACAAGACCTGCGGCAAACTCGTTCGACAGATATTTTTGGTGGATCTACAACTCCTCGAGGTTGTGTGTATCAGCTGTGGCAAACTGTCTGCTTGTTGTTTTGTGTGGGTGATTTGATAAGTGTGTGCAGGTGCATTGTTCGCACAGAAGAGAGGTTCAGGGGGTGGTGAAGCTCTGTTAATTACAACACAGGGGAAAAAAAACTTGCAATGTTTTTCCTCTTGAATCAACATACATTTGAGGATCATCTCAAAGCTCCAACCTTTCTAGGACAGTTTTATGTTTCTGCTTTGACCGAATGAAAAACATCAGCCCGTCTGTTAGAGTCCTCTTGCCCTTCAGCCATATAAAGAAAAAAAAAAGTAAGGTTTTTGGTTTGAAACCTGTCAAATAATATACATAAGGTCAAGTTAATCATAACTTACAATTCCGATGATGCGAAGAAAGCAATAAAATTAAATGAGGCTGAAAAGACTTAATACGTCTCAATACTCTTAAATGTCAATATGCCTTCATGTCTCAACAGCACTGTGTTATATTGGCCTTTTTTCTCTCCTGTCTCCCCAGATGGAAACTGACACCGGTGACAGCGACGGAGGATAATAATGATGGAAGGCAGAGTGATTCGTCCCCAGCCGGAGCCACAGCATTCCTCAACCGCCCCTCTGCTGCGCAGCGCCGCTCCCTGAAGGATACATCGACCTTGACATATCACAGCGTGCATGACAACCTGGCACAGACCGAACGGAAAGGTTGCCTCTCTTTGCCAAAACCTGGAAGACAACAGGGCCAAAGCTTCGGGGACCAGGCGTCAGCAGAAATCCACTCTGTCTTGCTGCAGTAACAAATGAGCTTTTATTTGTGAAGTTAACAGTGCTAACAGCTGACTCCATAAGGGCCAATTACTGGCTGAAGGGAATACGGGGCCAAGATGAAGGAGACAGCAGTTGTGGCTTGTTTGCTGGCTGAGCTGTCTCTGGCCGCTTTTGTTCTGGCCTCTGAGGGGGCCGCTCATTGCCCGGCATTGTGTCGATGTGAGATACGACCCTGGTTCTCACCCAGCTCTGTTTACACAGAGTCTGCCACTGTGGACTGTAACGACTTGGGCCTCTCAGCGCTACCGGAGAGACTCCCATCGGAAACACAGGTACTGCTGCTACAGACAAACAACATCGTTAATGTGGAGAAAACTTTGGATTACTTGGCCAACATCACTGAAATCGACTTGTCTCAGAATAACATTTCCTCTGTGAGCGATGTTTGTCTGGGGTCTCTCCCCCAGCTGCTGTCACTCCACATGGAGGAAAACTGGATTCAGGAGCTATCTGACAGCTGCCTCGCTTCCCTGCCCAACCTCCAGGAGTTCTACATCAACCACAACCTGATTTTCTCCATTAGACCTGGAGCCTTCCGGGGCCTGAGCAGGCTGATGAGGCTCCATCTCAATTCCAATCGACTGGCAAGCGTCAACAGCCAGTGGTTTCAGCATCTTCCCAATCTGGAGATATTGATGCTGGGAGAAAACCCCATCCTCGAGCTGTCAGACATGAACTTTAAACCCCTGGCTAACCTCCGAAGCCTTGTGCTTGCCAAGATGAATTTGACTGAAATTCCGGATAACGCTCTGATTGGCCTTGAGAATTTGGAGAGCATCTCATTTTTTGACAACTTGCTCAATCGAGTCCCCCGAGCTGCGTTGACGAGAGTCCGGAACCTGAAGTTTCTGGATTTGAATAAGAACCCCATTGAGAGAATCCAGAGAGGTGACTTCATGGACATGATGCATCTCAAGGAGCTTGGCATCAACAGCATGCCTGAGCTTGTATCCATCGACAGTTTTGGCCTGAACAACCTGCCAGAGTTGACAAAAATTGAGGCCACCAACAATCCCAGGCTGTCCTACATCCACCCCAGAGCCTTCCACAAGCTCCCCAGGCTGGAGACTCTGATGCTGAACAGCAACGCTCTGAGCGCGCTCCACCGCAGCACTGTGGAGTCCCTGCCCAACCTGCGAGAGGTCAGTCTGCACAGCAACCCCATTCGCTGCGACTGCGTCATCCGTTGGGTCAACATGAACAGGACCGCTGTTCGGTTCATGGAGCCGGACTCCCTGTTCTGTGTGGAGCCTCCAGAGTATCAAGGCCAGCATGTCCGACAGGTGCATTTCAGGGAGATGACAGAGATCTGCCTTCCTCTGATCTCACCTGGGAGCCTCCCGGATCGAGTCGAAGTTGTTAAAGGGAACTCTGTGTTGCTTCACTGCCGGGCATTCGGAGAACCAGAGCCCGAGATCTACTGGGTGACACCATCTGGTGACAGGGTCCTACCTGGGAGTGTGTCTGATAAGTACTACATGCACCCTGAGGGAACCTTTGACATTTACGATGCCACGGAGCAGGAAGCTGGCTCTTACACCTGCATCGCCCACAATCTTGTTGGGGCAGACCTCAAGTCTGTGATGGTTGCGGTGGACGGATACATTGCCCTGCCTTCAAATCAACCTTTACATGTATATATCGCATCTGTCCAGTCTCATTCGGTTATGGTTTCCTGGGAGAGCACAGGTGGATTGGTATCACAATTAAATTGGTCAACTTTAACCGATGGCAGCCGCCCCTTGATGCCATTCAAAGCCAGGCTTCCTGCTGATGTCAAAGAGTACAGCATCAAACAGCTGAAGCCGTCCACTCGCTACCAGGTTTGTGTCGAGGTCACTGCAGCACAACTTGGATACAGCAGGGACTGTGTGAACGTGACCACAAAGGAAGCAGCGGTCCCCAGGGAGAAAACCGAGAACTGGGACAGTCTGGTGATGGCTACTTGTGCCGTCTTTTTTATCGTGGTTGCTGTGGCTTGCTCTGTCATCTACACCTCTCTGTATAGCCAAGTGTTTTACAGGAAACTGATAGCAGACCCGGCTGATACGCTGCTGATTCCCAGCACTCATTCCTCCTCTTCTTCTTTCCTGGAATTTGGTGTGTCTGGGGTTAAAGTGAGGGCAACTGTAATAGACTTACAGGACGACTCCATGTAAGAAACGTCCTTGTCTGTAAAAGCACTTTGGGATTAAGCGAAGATGAAGAGTGATGGACACTGGACAATGTAATTTACGTGCCCTCTTTTCACGACTTTTGATGGGACATTTTGCACTGGAACTCAGCTGGGTGGTATCAGAGGAAAATTCATACACATTTACGTAACCGGCTGACTATTTTGTATTTAAAACTTGTGTCATTATAACAAGCTTAATCAGGCAGATATCTTGACTATAATCTACATGGCTACTGGTCATTCATGCAGTGCAACCAGAGTAAAGCACAGCACAGGAACTATTACCTTGTTGAGACGGCTTTGATGTCTGCAAAAAGCATTTTCTTTGCTGTGTTACATTAAACGGTGCCAAGCGAAGATAGTTTATAATGGCAGAAAAAAAAATTGTTAGTCTAGCGTACAATTAAACCGACTATAATGTAAACAATTTTATGAACAAATACATTTTTCATTAAACCTGTGTGGTGTCTTATAACTACAATCTTTTCTCGTTGAATGTGGACACTTTCTACAACAAAACCTGCCTTTTAAGATGCATCTATTGCCAGAAAAAGCAAACTATGGAATGCAAAATATTAATTTGTATGGATGAGGCTCATAAATCGTGTTGTGTCCCTGTCCGAATCATATCTAGCATATAACAGCAGAGGTGTGAGATCTGCTGCAGACAAACACAATTACAGCCGCTGCCCTTCAAGGCAGACGCTCTAACACTGTTAGGGAAATGCAATGCAATCTCAAACAACACGACGAGCGTGTGAGGCAGTTTGTTTTTGTGTGTGGAGGCATGTGTGTATGTGCCTTAATGGGTGTGTATGTTAAGTGCGAGGACATTGGCAAACCCATTGACTTTGAATTGCATTATATTCTCTTTCATTAAAAATCCAATATGGATTCCCAACACAAACCTCAGCGAGGTGATGAATCGGCGTCACGAGCAAACTGATGGGAGGCATTTATCAGCGGGACTCAGTCATAGATCAACCGAGTTTCAGCACCTTGGACAGGGCTTTTAGAGTGCGGCCATTTGTCACCGCCACAGGAGCTAAAATATGACCCATTAGAGGCAGGTAGTGAATAGGTCAGCAAGAACGTGGCGCCGAAGCCACCCCCTTCCCCGTGTGACCCTGGAGAGACACCGCCGCCGTCGCAGGAACAGCTCAGCAACTATTGGGCTCGTTTGTTAAGCTCCTCGCATCGAGCTGTGAGAGGGAGGTGGAGGAGACAAATGGACCACAAAACCAGGACAAAGTAGTTTCAGTCCCAAACAGGACAGAGGACGACAACGCCTGATGCCTCACGGTGCTGATGTTACTGATGCGCTGTGCTCTCCTGTACAAGATAACCCAGCCTCGGTTCATTAGAGAGTCTGCTGCTTCAGTACTGTATGGTGAGGAATATTCTGGGTATTTAGTAGAGCAGCTGCATGAGAAAGGAAGGATTATATAAAAGGAGATGACAGGTCGTTTTAAAGGCTTTTCATTTTCATTTGCTTCCTCACCTGTGCTGCTGGGTTCAACTCTGGTTCACCCCGCTAAGAGGAGCAGATGATATGTCAATGTGTAATCCTCACAGCAAAACAAAACAAAAAAAGGAGTATCTGATTCGTTTTTAAACTCTGTCAAAAAATAGAAATACATGCCAATACACAACCAAAAGAAAAAACGTCTCCTCCAAGTGAGTAATTGCTCACTGCTGAGGGTGCACACACAATATGTTGTGGCACATCCAGGGGGAATGTCTCAAACAGGAATAGTTTCCCGCGCAGCATCCACACCAACTGGCAGGTTAAATTAAATCCACCAAGTGAAATTGAAACCAAGACTCAAATCTGCCTCGTCAGGACTCCACACAAACTAACAGCACAAAACCTTGCAAGCAGCCCCTCAAGACTGCAAAGTTCATGGTACGCCACAGCACATAAGAGTTGGATGGAAAAATCAACATAATGACAATTTAGCTCCTCTTAGGGGCTACCTGATGCTGTGTCCTGATGATAGTGCCAAAGGAAAGCTCACAGGATTATTGAAATCAAAACGGTTAATCATCTGAGGAGCATAAACAAGCTCTGTAAATTTCAACATAATCTGGCAATTGGATTATCTTGAGATGTCTTGTGTGGGAAATTGACATCTTGGTCTGAAGGTGGTGATGCTAGAGGAGGTCATAGGAAATTGCATGATTAATCATCTGGGGACCATGAATATTCATAAGATTTTTTTGGGAATCAGCCATCAGTTTTTTAAAATATTGGACAAAAATGTTATATGTTGGCCTGAGCGTTGCGCTCGTCCATAGCTCATGTTGTGTTCAGAATGGAAAAGTTCATCCTCTGGGGAGCATGCATGTGCTCAGGCAGACCAACATCACCACTATTAGATAGCATGCCAACAATTAGCGCTAAACACAAGCTACAGCTGAGAGTGATGGGAATGTCAGTAGCTTTACAGACACTTGGTCATGAACCAAAGTGGAAGTTTGACCTGATGGTGGCGCTAGATGAAAAGTCAACCAAAATGATTAAAATCCATCTGCTGGGGGCCATTAATGTCTGTACCAAATTACATGGTGATCTATCCAATAGTTGCATAGTAGTGGTATTTCAGTCTGAACCGAAGTGGTGGACCAACCCACATCCGTACGGCCACACCTCTAGCATGGCTAACAGCAAATACCTGCAAACACATTACTTATTTCAATCTGATGTGAAAATATGTAAACGTTGTGTTTACATGAGCACTGGGAATGGAACGAATTCCAAAACATTTCAAAGACTGTAAATGATTTAAATAACTTTCCAGGAGTGTCAGGGTGGTTCAGCTGAAACCAAGGGTTTATATGCATGGAACCACAAGGTGGTCCAGGACCTTTTCTTCTTCCCATCTCTTGTGGCTGTGACCAATCCAATAAATTTGCAGATATTCTCACATTTTTACGTGGGAAGCCGGTACACCACACACCTCAATTCATCACAGAGCGACACGCAGTAAACGAGACGCTGCTCAACAGAATAGATGATGTTAATAAAGATTGTTGGTGTTTGTGTTGAATCCTGCGTCCTTCAGCAGCAGCCAATCAGAGGTGGGCGTTGCTCCGCTGCAGACATGATTAACGCATTGATGATTTTCCTCGCAGCAACACACCCGCTCGTTAATACCGAGCATGACAAGCGAACAGTTACGATCTACTCTGCGACTGAATGATGATATGTGTTTGTGTATATATTAGGATGCTCGAACTGAATCCTGCGAACTGCGGGGAAGGATTCACACATGCTGGAATATTATATTAGTGGATTTGTTCACTTACTTGACTTGACTATTTTCTACTATCAGTCGTTGCCTTTAAGGTTGTGAATTAATGAGCTGACTCAATGGGCTCTTTGTAGCAGCAGGCTTCAGGCCCCGAGGTATTGGATCAGCTTTACTCCTCCTCTACCAGCAATGTGAGGAGAGTTAAAACAGATTTGGCTACTCGATGATGGAAATTCAAAACTCCTCAGCTGCTGCAGAATCAATCCTCTCGGAGATGCTGAAGTATGTTTGAGGAATACAACAAAGGTGGTGTTGGTGAGGTAGCGACAGAGTGCTTTGTGATGTGAGTCGATGTTGTGAGAGGGGAAGATCAGAAACTCATCAAAGACTGAAGAACAAACAGAAGACTCTACATCTACGCTCGACATGTTGGAAATACAATAAAACCACAAAAAACAAGCCCAGCCGTCAAGCCTAATGAGCTCTGACTGTACGTTTAGTCCCAGCTGAATCATATCTGTAGTCATTATATACGATTACATTACCAGTGTTTACCCGCCACTCTTCCTCCGTTTCATTTTCTGCTAATAATCCATGAAAACAGCCTAACGATCCCGGCTGAAGTGTACTAATACCTTTCATTACAACACTTCCACTTTTAAAATGTCCCATTTCTCTGCTACATGTTCGCGGGTAAAATAAACTCGACGAGACAGCAAAACAATTTTTCTCATGAATTATTACCCCATTACAAACATTTGGTATTTAGGCCAGCCCTTCGGCTTGTTGCTCAGGGTAAGTAAAACTAGAAACAGCCTCACATTAATCTAGCTTTCCTCATGCAGAACCTCCTGGGCTTAAAGTAATTATTCTTGCACTCACCGGCCCATTAGGCTAAAACAACACTGCTGACTTTGGGTGATCTTGGAGCACGGAGCTTTTTGAGCTTTTATTATTGTTTCATGATGGAGAGTCGCAGATGGTGAGCGTGCACTTAACCTCTGCTGATAAACCGAAGCAGATAGCAGTCACTTACAAGACAAGGTTATTTCCAGTAGAGAAGCAGGAACAATTCAGGCTGATTAATGACTTCCTCTGACTTATTTTTTTGTTCTCCTTGGCTCTGTGGTGGCTGTTACTTTTTTAATCTTTTCCAGGAAACACTGACTCAGGACATTCTGTTTCACGTTCGTACAGATGCACACAGCCTCAGTGGGAGCTGCCAGATACGACCAGTCCTCCACTGATGGTCACTGAGCAGCTGTAACACACTCCTGGGGGTTCAGTGCTTTGCTCAAGGGCCCTCCAACTGCTCAGAAAGTTTTCCCCATTTCTTTTACTGACCTTGATTTTTCATACTTCTTAGCGGTAGTTTTAAGGGCTGAGTATCCTTGGAATCATTTCTCGCTGTCTTCATCAGCATATGAGTTTGTTTAGTTTAAAAACACTTTTTTCTGCAGGATGTTTAACATTATGTTACACTGATGAAGTGAGATCCAGTTGAAAGACCTAGGAAAAGCTGGTATTATTTAAAGTGAACTTTCACACTCAAAAGGTATTGTTGTTTTTGCATCTTCAGTAAAAAGAGCACGATCCTTCATTGCCACAAGTCAGAGGATCAGGGCTTCATTAATGTAGCCTGAGACGCAAAACACAGTGCAAAGAAGGTGCTGTGTGGGTCTTCAGCCAGGACGGTCTCATTCACTGTGTGGGACACAGTTCCAGATGCTTCCTGTGCACTGCTCTTCACTGGAGGTGTGAAAATGTATCTATGATATATTTGCTTTAAACTTATAGGTTAGTTGTCTTTCTTGAATGTTTTTTTAATTGTAAAAATTAAACATAATTCATGTGAACCCTGTGATTAATTTAAGTGACAAGTAACCTAAAAACGAGCCAGAGTAGGACCAGGCTAGTCTGGGGGGGAAACGTTTCCATGGTTAAATGGTTTAAAACTGGTCATCTTGCTTTATTAAACACCCCTCAGATCTGTGCAGAGAACAGTGTCATTGGTATCCCCAGGCCACGGAAGCTGACAGGGGAGCTGATGTGCTCAAACAAGCCGACTGGTTAGTGTCAGAAACACATTCTCATGCCTAAACCCAAACAAGTATGAAAGAAACGGCAACACAAACATGTCCAAGCAGCATCCATGCGTGTTCGCTTATGTGCAGCCTGAAGAAGTTCCAGTTCTTTTTCAGGTGTGCCAAGCCGCCAAGCCCATCGCTGCCCCCTGGCTTCTATTGTGGAAAGCAACGATGTTGTACTCAAAATTATACTTGGACAAGCCACACGAAGGTGGGGCCGAAGCCATACTGGTTTGGACTGCAGAGGAATCTGAGCTCCAGTGGATACAAACACCTGACTGGAGTTTTAGGTGAGTCAGAGAGTTTTCTGGACCACATCTGAGTCTGACAGCAGCTTTCGCACTATACTGATCTCTCAGGGAAAACAGCCTCGGGTCTGAAAAACATTCTCCACTAAGAAAATCTCAGAAATCTCCCTGTCTGACCCTGTCTGCATATGAAATGACCACCCATGGGGGACTGACCGCATCCTTAAGAAACTGAACTAAAGACTCCCCACAGCGAGCTACTGGGATCAATCGAGTCTCTGAGGATGTTTTTAAGACTAAATTACCACACTGAAAACTGAACATGTTAGTCTGGCTTTGCATCATTAACAGAGAAAATCCTGGTGTGAGGAGGAATAGTTCACAACTGCAGCTAACGAGCTGCTTTCAGACCTGTAGTTTATTACCTGTGGATTTGCCATGGCTCCCTGACCTCTCTGTGGCTCCTTTCATCTCTCAGGTTCCTCGTGGCTGCCATCAATAGCGGAGGCAGGGGTGTGGTCTCGCTCCGGGAGAGCGGGCCATGAATTCCCTCATCCTCCACCAAAGGCTGCTCTATGATTACACATTCTGTAATGAATAATTTACCTTTTCCTAATCACCCAGTAAGCTGCTTCATTTAAACGCTGGCTTCCTCCTAGTGCAGTGATTAGAGCTGGGAGCCAAGGTGAGGGAGGAAGATTAGAGGAAAATTAAGACCGGGTTGTTGCGAGCGGTGCCGTCCTGCCGCTCCGTTAGCTCTGCTCATTACTGCTCGGCCAAATGTCATCGCCATGCACAGCAGGCGTCTGCCGAACAATTGCAGCCATTATCGGGACAAATACTTCCACTTTAAAGCTTCAATCTCAGTTCGTCTTTTATATCTAAAAAAATAAAGTGAAATAAAAAATCTCATGGCTCTAAGTGGCTCAAACTAATGTTCAGACTTGTCCAGAGAGCTCTTCCTTCGAGAATAATAGCTTCTTTTATGGATGTATTTTGGTCTCAAGTAGAGCTTTTAAGAGTGCATTCAGCTGTGGATGTTTCAGGGATGCAGGACTGTGTAAACATGCTTCTGGAAATGAAAGCTTTCTAAAAGCACTGATCTGACTCAGTCTGACAATTTCAGCAGGCTGGACTGGCAGCACTTTTCTCAGTGCTGGTCTCCACCGCAGCCTTCACACTGATGGCCCTCAATCTGATGACATTCACACTCAGAGGAGAGTGCTTCAGTCTAAATGTTTCCTCAGTGAGTGAAGTTTTACACTGGGAAGCTCCAACTGACAGAAGACTGTGGTTATAAATGAGTAACTGGCAGGTGCAATAGTTCTCAGCCTGACCAATAACTGTTTGAAAAATGTGGGAGTGTTGCTTCTGGTACCGGTGAGAAGATGAAATACAATCCAGGAAATTCAGGTTGAGTAAAACATCCATCGCACAGTAGAAAGAGTCCACTACATAGAATGTACACACACACACACACACACACACACTGCACACATTAGCTTGGTGATCTCCAATGCCAGATTAAGGAGGAATTTCATACTAAAAACCTTGAAACTTTGAAATACATCCATTTAATTAGTCTAACTCAGACTTCTGAAGCTTCATATTAGCTTGAGAAAAAAAAAATGAGACTGTGGATCTTGTCCCTCATCACTGCCACTGGAAGCACAGGGAGTGATCTCTTAATGACCAGTACAGAGAGGAGGAGTGATTACAGTATGAAAAACCTGTTTCAATGTTAATATGGGATCCTGACTATTGTATTGAGGTATTTTGCTTTATATTGTGCCCACCTGGTGGATATTCTCATTGCTTTTGTCGGGGGGTTGATGGGGTCCCCAAACAGTTTAATCAAGCCATAGCCAACACAGTGCGTTGGCAGTTAAGAAAAAGTTGAGCCTGGTTCAACTTGTTTGCTGGACGATGTGTTTTTTTTTATATCCCCACTGAGGCAACAGTGTGGTGTCACTGATGTGACGCAGTGCTACGTGCTCTAAAGGTGACCTCATTATTCCTAAAGTTCATGATTTCATATTTTATAGACTTTCAGAGGAACAATACAGAGATCTTAAATTATTGATTAGTTCAGTTGATCTGATTTTATGCTCCCATGCATTACAAAGTTCAGTTTACCGATACAAGATTTAAATGGGACGCTCGACTGTCAAGCCAAGTCCTATGACACGCTATGTAATTGTAACATGTATTGGACATGAAGGAATGGTGAATTTATGGCTTCACACTTGGCATACTTTATGTGGGGAGTCTCTGCGATAAGATGGAGACCTTGTAGATATTCCAGACTCCCCTGATAATATTGAATGAGAAACGACATTGACCAAGAGTTACACACATTGTCTGCCTCCTCCTTGGTATCGTGATTATATGTGATTCTATATGACGTGGGACAAACTGTATACAGCTGAGCAACATCAGATATATGTTGTAATAAACGTGTATATTCAAGTAAGAACAACTGAGGCTCATCGAGTTTATTTTTCTATTCATCAAAGAGAGGATTGATCACACACAGTTTCGCACAGCAAAACCATAACAACTACTGAGCTACAGATACATCTCCATGAAGCTCCATCTGCTGATGAGGACTGTGTGATATGGTTGAAAGCTTGAGAAAAAGCAAGTAAGTGGCCTTTGAGTCAGAGATTCAACTATATCGAAATAGAACCACGGACCTAAAGTCTGCATAAAACACGTAAATTACACATTATGTGTGTGTATGTGTGTGTGTGTGTGTGTGTGTGTGTGGTATGAGCGTCCCGCCACCTCCTAGCATTATCAGCTAATGCTAAAATTTTCATTTTTCAAAAGTCTTTTTCCAGTTCGACCTGCCAGGCAGCAGAATTTATATATATATATATATATACATATATATATCAACTTTTTGTGTTTCTCAACTTCTGTTCCCTATGATACTGTAGATCTGTAATAACCTAGCTCATCAGCCTTAAAAAATCTCCCCAAATCAATCAATCCACGACTGGAAGCTTAAGCCCTGTGATAACAATCCAAAAGATGACTTAACCATCACAGTCTGAGAGATCAAACAACCCAATTATCCATTTATATCCTCTGAAATCCCCAATCTATTAGGTAAGAGTATGGCTAAATATAGACACAAGTCAAAGCAACAGTCCTCTTTGTGTGCATGCAGCAGTAGTAGTAAGTCTGCCATACAAACAGAAGCAGCGTCTCTGAACAGGACTCGTCCTGTGGCCTTAGCAGGGGGAAGCCAATATGAGAGAGACCTCTACAGAGACAAAGCACCCAGGGAAACGAGAGTCTCTGATATTTGTATCAAACTGCAGGCAAAATCCATCCTTTATTGATAAAAACCTGTCCAGAAAACAACGCTGAAAGCTCAGAAAAAGTAGCTGCCTCTCTGTACAACCCAGAAGCCTCTGTTAGCTCGCTGCTTCACTGCGAACACAAACAGGAACGTGGACGATACACCTGGGGAGGCAGGGCTGGATTCATCGACAAGCCCGAGGCTGTTCTGAGCACTCCGACAGAGGCGGGCTGAACATTAAACCAGTTGAGGGTTTAAAAAGCACAGTTTGAGTCCCGTGTTTAGAGATTTCCAGCTAAGCTAGAGAACGGTCAGACCAAAGTGAGCTACAGGTGAGACTGTAATGTTCATTACACATGAGAAAACAAATCCCTGGATGGATGAAAAATGCAAAATGAAATGTTGCCTTATCACTAGAGGGAGGGGCAGATAGCCAGATATTTTTCTCACAAGTTGGTGGAGACCAAACCAGAGCTAAATGAGAGTGAAACACATTGGGCTTCATGCTAGAACTTTTTTTTAATGCTTATCTTAACTTTCTCTTCCTTCTCTTTTATTTTTCATACGGAGGGCTCGTATGAGTGTGCCACATCAGATTCAGCAAACGCTTCTTACTTCAGATGACTATGTAAATGTAAACATGATGAATACCACCTGTGCGTAACTGAGTGCGCGTTCATGAGAACTGTAATTCATCTGTCTTCGGCTGTCTAAAGTCACACTCTCTTCCAAGAACATGATGCACTGAGGAATCCAAAAGAAGTAATGTTAAGTCAGCTGTGACGTGTCTGGTTATACTTCCTGTTGACCTTATTATATACGGAAACAAATTAATTCATTAATTAAAAATATGAGAAAATTGGTGAATGCAGCAAGTTCTCCTAAATCACTCGTGCAAGCCACTTAAGAGCGAATCTGTTCGTACGAGGGGTTCTTGCATGAAGCCCAACATTTGCTAACAAGTTTGCCGTATAAACTTAAAAGGTGATCATATGTCAGTGGCCCAAAAAATCAGTTACTGCAGGTGCAAGTTAAAGTACACAGTGCTAGTGTCCCACAGCCATTTCAGCATATCTCAGACTCAGAGCTTACGTCATTGTGTACCGTATCAACAGTATTTACAAAGAGCTTAAAAAAAAAGGACACTAATCACCAGAAAACATATGCAAATAACTCAAAATCAGATGATGTAAAGTGTACAAATCAGTAAAAAGCTAGAGTGCAAAACAAAACAAAGGCTGACAAATCAAACACAACGTGGCAAGTCAGCAAACAGATGAATGAAACAAAAATCCCACAAGAAATCAAAACTAAACCAAACAAAATAAATGACCACAGAAAATGATAAGCTCTGAAGACCACAAAACAAATCAAAATCAAAAGTGTTCAAAATCTCAACTGCTCACTATGAGGGAAACTACTAAGTGTCCATTACTAGCTAGACACAAGGTTCACTCCAAAAAGGTGTTAGAAACACATTCAATTTGAGCTGATGTTGAGGGGGCCCCTGAAGCAAAATCCAACCTCAGGCCCCAGAAATGCTGAGGCCTGCCCTGCTTAATGCATGTTTTTTCCCCCTGATTACTGTTGGTCGTTTGGTTCAGACCAGTCGTCCGCTGGTTTGAAATCACACAGGACTCCCAGCTTGACCTGATTTGTATTTCTACCAGTAAGTAACTAGTAATCGAATATCGAATCCAAACTGTCCTTCCTTGACATCCATGCATGAGAAGGAGAACAGGCAGCTGAGAAGAGGAACAACCTGAATGTCTGTCCACCGTTGCAGACCGGAGGACGCCTCGATCGCAGTGTGCACGCCGTTCGATTTGTCACCTTACGTAACCGCAGGCTGGTGTGATCAATGGGAGAGTCTGGATTGGAGTGAATTCTGCCTGCTGGTTAAATGCTCCAGGGATCAATGACATAATGACTTGCCTGAGTTCATCTGCTCCAAGGTGTACTTTTGGAGGCCGAACAGTCATTTCCTCCCCTCCTATTGAGTGGAGTATACTGTAGCAGGAGACAGCTCTCACTCCCGACAGATAGTCTTTACACTTCCCAGACAGGCGATGCAAAGAGAAAATAGATCCATCAATCTCCCCTTAATGCTGAAAACCTGATGAGAAAACATTCAGCGGACATCAAGCTGGAGTGTAACAGTTGCCATCCCGGGGTGAAATTGGCCTAAATTCATCACCGGACGTATCTACTCACAGGAAAAACCCTGCAGCATGCCAAGTCGGGCCGGGTTGCTATTGTCAATAAATGTTTAAAGCTACGCTGTGAGGTTATAGAAAAAGCTAATTTAAACCTACACATGGTCCAGAAGTGGGTGATTTATTTTTAAGCACTGTGCTAGTGGAGCGTTCAGAGAGTACATGAAGCTATAAACCGAGCTGTTTGGCAGCATCTCTTCTGCCTTCTCATCAACACAGGAATAAAAATGAAGAAGACCTCCCATCCTACCTACCTCACCTTGTTCAGATGGTTGTTTTGTTTTGTAAAATTATGAAAGATTAATTTTATTAAAACTGACTCAGTAGCTTCTCTGCACCTCTGAGAGACATTATGAGTTGATTTCTGAGGGCTGGATACTCACCTTGGCTTTGTAATGCAGTTTTTTTTTTTTTACCAACTGCAAATGTAGCGTTATTTTATGGTTCATTTTAGGATCAAAGCACCCACGGCAGAGCCCTGCTTTATCATAAAAGGTTGTAATATGAAAGGCCTGTCAGCTGGAGTGTGATATTCATAACACATCGTCTTAATTATTGGCAAATAGTTGTTCTTTCATTGTTTCACTTCAGTTTTAAACCTTTATGAATCCAGAGAAAGACAACTTGAACCTGCCACGCTTAATGCCAGTGATATTCTATATTTTTGTTATTGATATCAAATCCAATGTAAAACCAACAGTGAATGTATCTAATAACAAGTACTATGTGTGTATCACAGCCTGATATATCTTCTTCCTCTGTGCCATAGAGCTCCATTGTTGTCTAAAAACTATTAAAAACACATCATGAAGGAACATGTTGCCCAGTGCAACAGTGTGGCTCATTGGACACACACACACACACACACACACACACACACACACACTGTAGTTTATTTAGACTCAGTCCCACATACACCGTCCTGCTGCCCCAAATACTCGCTAGAGCATCAAATGTGGATTATTCCGCTGCTGAAAATAGTTCCAACAAATGCACAATTTCCTCCTGTTTGTTTGAAAAAAAACTACAGCGAGCAGCTTTTTATTATTACTGATTACTTTTTAAACATGAAACGATATATTTGTGAGGTGTTTTTAAAGATGTCTTCAGTAGGAACCAATGGGCTTGGAGCTGAGAGCCACAGACAGGAAGTGAGAAAGTATTGATAGACGGATTAAAAGACTGAGCAAGGTGCCTCCGCCAAACTGGGTGCCATCTCATTCATGCATTCGTTAAAATTTTCAAAATGGCTGCATGTCACAACTGTATAGCACACAACACAACGTCTTGTGGGTTTTGGTATTTTCATGAGATTTGTTAACAAATATATATATATATATATATATATATATATATGTATATATATATAGAATAATGCCAAAAATGTAGACTATCAGTTAATTTTTCAAGCAATGTTTTTATAGAAATTGGCATTATCTTTTAACAAAATGTTAATGTAAATCTACATGTGATTTGATGGACCCGTGCTGCCATAAAAATATAAGATAATACAGCTTGTATGATGATACAAAAAAACACATATGATTTTGTCAAACACAGCGTTGTTCCAAATGGAAAGACCCAAGGGAGACAAGAGGGAAGTTAAAGATAGAAATCTAAAGTTTAGAAAGGTTTTAAAAGGAGTTGGCCAGATGAAAGTGTGACTCTCTCCTGATGTAAAACATCTACCTGAGTGGGATCTGTAAGTGATTTTTTTGTTGCTTTTTTGAGTCAAACCCCTGCTGGCTGCTGTCAGGATTTCTGTCAGATTTCAGTCTTGCAGAGTGGCAGACGGCTTCACACTGGACGAGCTCCACCGAACTCAGCATGATGAAATCAAACATGTTTAAAACATGCCGGCTGAGGAGACAGTCTACAGTCTTAAACAGGAGAACAGCCAGAAAAAAAGAGAGAAAACCTGCCTGGGAATTTAAGCCACCTGTGGTTTTTAGACTTATTTGATGGTCATGAATATTTTCAGTCTGCTCTACTTACTAAGGTTTAAGTCATATTTAAAGCCCATGTGTGAACCGTTTGAAGTGGTTATAGCATCCATCAAATTGTTCTGATGGACAATTTAGTGAAAATTCAATCAATATGTTGCTTCATCTCAGTGTACCTCGGTTGGATCCACAAGGTAGATAATAATGAGGTAATAATGAAGGCATTTTAAAGTGGCTATATGTTCACTAAGACTAAGAGTGTGCAGTCACGCTAATGGCTCTGTGAGGCTGTACACAATGGTGCTGGAGCTAAATGTGAACATACTCACAGTGATTAATGCTAAAAAGCTGATGTTTAGCAGGTATAATGCTTACTATGTTCGCAATCTAAAACAATTCATTCTGAGGGGAACATGTATGTCTGAATCAAATTTCATGACAATCCATCAAATATTTGTTGAGATATTTCACTAAAAATCACAAAGATGAACCTCATGGTGGCGCAATTTCATGACAATCCATCTAACTGTTGTGGAGTTATTTCAGTCTGGACCAAAGTGGTGGACTGGCCGACATTCCCGTCCATGGAGCGATGGCACTAGCGAGGCTAAAAATGGGAGGGAAAAAACCCTCAAAGGAAAAGATTTACAGCACTTACTATGTCTGAATCCACATAACAAAATCAGCTCAATACTTAGATTTTTCAGAACTTATTTTATTTGACTTGACTTGTTGATTTGATTCCATTTTTGTTGCTTTACAAATCTCAGTTTAGCATTTCACCCATTACATCACACTGTTTAATAGCTCTTTCTGTATTCATCACGTGTGTGACTGTTGATGCTCATCTATAAGGAATAATATTATAGTAAATTTAACCTATGAATTGAGATGTTGAAATCTAAAGCTCAACCGGTTCTGTGAGGACCACATGTGCTTTGAATTCCAGGGATTTTGTTGCTGTAGTAGTGAAGGTCCAGCACTCGCCAACTCCTGTGGGATGTTGAGAGATGTCCTGAAATATTAAGCAGGCCATATTGAAAGATGGCGCCGGCCTCTGAAGAGTGGGAGGGAGGAGACGGAGCGATAAAGAGAGTGGAGGTAATAGAGAGATGAGGGAGTCAAAGGGCACCCGTCCCTCACAGGAGAATAAAAACGAGGTTGAGATAAATCACCGCTGGCTGTAGGGCTGACCCCGGCCGTCCCCTCCAGATGGCCACAACACCTCCGACAAACTCCTCATCTTCAGAGTGAGACAACAGACACACACAACGTTCATGACACAACCTTGAAGATCCGAAACAGCTTGAAAACTTCTGCCGGGTTCTGAGAGAACAGGGATTTTAAACTGCGCAACTTCCAGAGAAAAGCCCCCGAGCCAACCAGTATGTAGGCTGATGGGAGCGCAGCCAATTCTGCCAACAGCACACAGGCGTTCAGACATGCTAATGAAAGATTCAATCCACATGACATTACCATGTGTGCGGTGAATTATGCAGTAAATAATGCAACGTATTAATAATGAACAAACTGTTCATTTAGGGGTTACTTAGGAAAGGAAATCAAACGTTCTTTTACTGATCAAAGATGTTTAAAAGCTTCATCAGTCACTTTTAATCTCGATCGCAAATATATATATAGAAATAAACGAATACAGATGAACGGTGATATAAAATAATATTCTCATTGTTTCTCTGTCAAACCTGTGACATCAATGGTGCCGATTTCACATGTAAAAATCCAAAATGTTGAAAATGCTTTTAATGGGAATGATTAGCACCAGCTGGAAAGGATCCGATACTTATATTAACCTAAATGTTGATTAAAGCAACGCTCAGCGCCGGCTAAAGACGAGGAGCGGCTACCTGAAGGTTTTGTACACTGAGCTTTGCTAATAAGACAGAGAGAGTCAGAGTCAGGGCTTAGCAGGCTGAGGTGGACAAAACACAGTAGAGTTCAGTAAAGAAAGGATCAGATTTATATCGGCTTTATTTTAGCTGATACAATCACAATCAAACAGCAGCTGGCCCAGATTTAAGCCTCACAGGATATGAACTTAGTCTTTATTTTTACACGTATTGTCATGAATGGAAGTGTTGAGCAAGTGAAAATAGAGCCTTCAAGCATTTAGTATTCATCTTTTGAAGACTATGAATGTCTATACCAGATTTCATGTAAATCCATCCAATAGTTGTTGAGGTATTTCAGTCTGGACCAAGATGACAGAATCACCCAACACAGGTGAAAATATAAAGCCTCAGATCAAGAAGTATGGCTGGACTCATTGTATTTTGCTAGTTTCCACCTCTGCTGAGAAGCTACATGATTAATATTCTGATCCTCACCATCGCCTCTATCTGCGTACAGTCGACTGCATGAGGAAATGAAGAAAAGAGCGATCAATTATTGCCTGAGAGAGGATTGACAGGTGGCAGAGAAATGAAATCAATGTTATTAATACTATCACACAGAGAATAATGAACCCCAGCACCTCCCCCACCTCTACCTCCACCTCCACCTTTGATATGTGCCCCTGTGTTGTCTGGTCAGCGCTGTTAAAGAGCACTGTGGGTGGTGGGACTGACATTTCCTGGTGAACATGCTGCTCTCAACCTTTTGATGGAGTTCGTATATGTGTGTGGGAGTGTGGGGCGGAGAGATGTGAGCGTTGATTTTGATCACCGCCATTATCTCCGAGGGCATTTAAGTGCCCTTCAGGAACATCAGATAACCATAACAATTAACTCTTCTGATCGATAGTTCCCTGGCGTCTGTGCAGACCGGCTGGCCGAGCGACCCTCAAGCTGCAGGTTACTGAGGTGAAAACACAACACCAGCCTTGCAGATATGGGATGTTTACAGTAGTCAGAAAACACCTTTCAATACTCACATTTCAGCCTGAAGTCAAAGGAACATAATGAACTCAAATCCCAGGCTACCTGTCGACCGAATCACAGCTGTTATTTATTTATTTATTTTTAAATCTGACTGAAGCGATGGTGTGGAGCCTCCACAGACTCCCGTTATCTCTCTTCTTCTTCAGCTAACCTGCTAGTTTGTTGTCAACATCCTGGAACAAACACATTTCTCATTTCCTCCTCACATTTAAATGTTGGTAATCAGAATTTATTTTCTAGAGCATCTGACAGCTCATGGTGCAAGGAGACTAAATATTGGACCTCATTAGCTGAGCTCCTAAAAGACACAAGTATGGATTATTTACAGGCAGGAGGTCAGAGTGCTGAGTACAGGTATTAACAGCCATTAGCATGGATGTGGAAAGGAAATACTTCGTACAGGAAACAGGCTTCACTCCAGGATACATGCACATACACATTTCATATGACATGAAAAGAAAACAAGAAAGTGCAAAGCTGCACGTTATGTTTCTGCCTAAATTGAAGTATTTTAAGTCTTTTTTTTAAATCATACCGTTATCTTACAAGAACTACTAAACAACAAGTCCTGAACAGACAGCCAATGCTAATGATTTCCTTCCTGTTTCCAATCATGACTACACAAATGTGGACCATTGAGATCAAATGGTCTCAAGAAGAAACATGACGAACGTTGCATGACGCAGATAATGTTCATTAATAACAATCGGCCACAACAACACTGAATTTAAAAGACTTCAAAAGAATCAAATGGCGCTCTGCAATGTAAAAGACTTGTTTGTACTGCCAAACTCTTGACATGCTGAAACTCTCCACAACAGAAGCGGTTTCTCTCCCTGGATCGTGCATCTTGTGTTAACGTGGCTCTGATGATGCAACGCTCCACCACCCGTCCGATGTGAAGAATTGACACCCGACTCTGCAGCAACGTTTTGCTCATTGTCTTGGTTTAGCGCTCCATGTGGTCGAATGACAAGATCTCGCACTAATGGTGGTCATAACCTTTTGTTCGTGGGACTACTGATAAAACTAAAAAGATGAAATAACGATAGCCTTTTCCCTCAGCGTTCATCAGGTGGCAAGAAGAGGGATTAGAGTGTGATAGTGTGACATGGTTTGATTTTGCTCTGTTTGTATTGGATGTGTAAGATCAGCTCGGTTTTTAAACTGTCTCAGAAAAACTTTGGGTTCAGCCAGAAATCCTTCTACTAATGTTACAGCACAAACACAGCTTAGAGACGCATGTTTGGTAAGACTAGGCGTCCAATCACCTCCCTCTTAGACTTAAAAATCCTTAAAAGTTTTTCCACTCTGTTAAAATCAGGTAACAGTGATTCCCTCCAGAGAAGAACTTAATGTCTTTTTAAAGGTCTAATTGTAGAAACCCTCCTCTTCAGGCCATCTGTCTCTGTCAGATGTCTGCCTCCAACTGCTGCTCTGATGTTTCCATCAAACAGAATTTCCCCCAAACTGTTGTTAAACTGTTGGAGCCGACTACTAAGAACCTACTTTCTCTTTCTGGCTCCATTTGGTAGTTTGGCGTATGTCTGTTCTTCCTGTGGATAACTGGCGTATGTAGACAATATATTGTTACATCCAGGTATTTTCTGAAGCTCTAGTGGAGTTTGAAAACAGAAAACGTTTTAGTGATCTCAAACATTAAACAGCAAATGTCAGATTTTCTGTCAGATCCTTAGAATCAAAGAGCAAGGACTTCTGTCTGGAGCCGCCATTTTGTACTGACGCTCAACACAACGGGGAAAAATCCATCAGAGAAGAAGAACACAGAGAGCAGTTTCTACACCCACAGGAGCAGGAAATAGACCAGAATGCAATGCAGCTACAAGACAGGTTGTGGTTTGAATAAAGGTCTCTCATTTTTTTTTTCTCAACTGGGAAATCTCTGAGCTGTGGTTACGATTCTCTCTAGCTGCACATAAAATCTGGGCTAAAAGGAACAAGTTCACACCGCTGCACTTGGGGCCACAGAAAAGGCATTCTGGGAAACACAGGAAAGTCAAACTAAACGAGTCAATCTGAGAGATGTGGATTAAACCCTCCTGGAAAGAGTTGAACATCCCAGGCAGATGAGATCCAACATGGGAGGACATCAGAAGGTGGACCCCCCCCCCCCCCCCCCCCCCCCCCCCTGCACTGCAGAAGGAGATTTATTTTTTTGCGCTCAGTGAGTCCTCGCCTCTTTTCCTCAAAAGAGCACACAGACATGAAGCACGTTTCCTTTCATGTCCTGTCACAAGTTAGAAAACAGTTTTCATCAGACAGAGTACGGCTGCACTCGTTCCTCTTCCTCCCTGGGGTGACAGCTTATTTATTCAGTGAGGCTCTTTACAGGCCGGCCTCTGCGCGCTACACGGCAGAGCTGTGAATTCATAAATGGCAAATAGGCTTTAACTGTCAACCCCCGGTGCCCAAAGGGGAGTCGGGCAGTTAGCCCGCTGCTCAGTTGGTCCACACTTTTCAGAAAAACAAGAACAGAGCGTGTAGACGGTAAAGATAGAGTCAGTTTGCTCTGAATCAGAGGAAGCCTCCTGGGAGCTTCATTAGGAGATCTGCAGCCTAGTTTAAGACCTTGTTTAAAGCAATCATAGAAGTACAGAGGCAGATTCTGATCCCAGTGGAAAACAAGCGGCGCTAGCTGCAACCAGCCGCCTCAGTCTCGAGGTACGGTCACACTCATCTTCAGTCCAACGAAAAAATATCCCGCACTCAGCACCATCAACTATTTTCTACACAACTATGTTTTCATGTGAACAATACAGCACCACACTGTGAATGTCTTCTAACAGACGTCCCACCTCTCTATGAAGGCCTGGCTTTTCCTCCACCTTTGAGCGTGGCTGTTCTGATCAAGTATACCCCGGCCCCCTCTAGGAGGCTGGGTAAACACAGTTTGGCTAAGTTGGAGCAAATACTTACTATTCACCTTCATTTTCTTTTCCAAATAAGTTTGATTGAACCGTTATTTTGCATCCACTCTGTCTGATCACCGGACCGCTCGTGTTTCTTGACCCGTTAGACTTCTTTTTCGTGGCGTCACCGTGTCCTCAGACCTCAGCTAATAACTTGGTGAGATGTTATTATTGCTGATAGAAATTATGTACAAAACAGAATTCTCTTAAAGTCAGTCTGTGATTTTTGTTCAATTTGAAACATTGTTCCGCTGGTGTCGATGCATGCTAACCTCTATTCGCACCACATTAAGCCAGATTCACTCTGTATGTAATCTGAGCACACTTTAAGACTACAATGTATAAAAGAACAAATACGTTTGCTAAAAGTCAGTTTCCAACATTACACATTTAGTAGAATGACGGACAACAAAGTGAGAAATGGCGCGCTGTGCAGCAATGAATTAATGTCTACAACCAGGATTAGTTTGGGTCAACTGCCAACAATTAAGCGATCAGACTTCAGAACTGCTTTGTCTGAAACCAACATCTGTTATTGGACTTTCTGACAAAAAATGAATCTTCCAGAAATCTCTGAGGAATTCTTGTTTTATTCTCTCCTGGATTTCACAGACAGTCTTCAGGGGGAATCCTTCAGCAGAGAGCTGATGGCGTCTGATGTTTTGATCAAAGAGTTTGGTGCCGATTCTGACCTCATGAGGGATGAAAGCATGTCAGGATTTGTCACTGCAGAGCCCACGCCTCCTGTTTGAACATCACAGTCTAATCTCCTCTGGAGGCTCTGGACTCTGATGAACACTCAGAGAACTTGTTTTCCATTTTAATGAAATTATCCAGGATTTTAAAATGCAGTTTTCTACATTTGCATCTTTTTTTGGCTGCGGGTGAGCTGCAGGTGGTGACAATTTGGTGTGAAAACTGCCAGCTGGGTTGATTAGAATATCAGAGATTAAAACTATGGGAAAAAAAAAAAGAAATAAAAACAACTGCAGTGGTTTCGTAAACACAATCCAGGTGCTAAAATGTGACTGACAAACGAACTAGGAGAAAATATTGGTTGGCTGTTTCGATGAGGTCGAGTTTAAGCTAAAAGTCGTTGAGAGGTTGTGAGCGACTGGCAGGAAACACCTTCGACCCCCTGACCCCTGCTGACCTCCAACACAGAGGTCACATGACTAGCAGGAGCCGAAATAAATATCATTGTAAGGTCGGTGACAGCTGAGCGACTGGCTGACCCCTCTAATGCAGACAGAGGGGTACAATCTCTACTGCACCACCACCACCACTACTACTACTACGACAACTGGTGGAAAATGGCAGGAGGAAGAGAAGAATCTGCTGATAAAGATTATGGTATTAACATTGACTCCAATTGATCAGCAATATCACCGTGACAACATAAAATTCAATTCAATGTTATTTATATAGCGCCAAATCAAACAGACGTTATCTCTGGGCACTTTTCATGTAGAGCAGGTCTAGACTGTACTCTTTATAATATTATTCACGGAGACCCAACGGTTCCTACCACGAGCAAGCGCTTGGCAACAGGAAAAACTCCCTTTTAACAGGAATAAATAAATAAAATAAACGAGAATGTGGGGATCACTGAAAATAACCTGACAAAACAATTCAATAAAAAAACCCACTATGGAAAAACCAATAATGAGACTACAGGAGACGACACACATGGTGAAGCCGGATGAGAGGAATCGGCAGATGCTCATTATTAAAAGAACTGGGATCGGGTTGGGCCTTGATGGTGACATCCCCAGTATGGATCCACAATGACATGGTTACAGGTAGATGGACAGGAGGCGCCAGTGGTGGAGGAAGTATTCAGATCCTTTACTTAAGTAAAAGTAGCAATACTGCAATTACAAATAAAAGTCCTTTGTTGAAAATGTAAGTGAACGTATGGAAAATATTATCAGCAAAATGTTAACACAGATGAGTGTAATACTTTTATATATTATTACAGTATTATTATTGGTTGATTAATGTGTAAGTAGCATTGTAATGTTGAAGTTGGTCAAAGTGCAGCTATACTATCAACTATTTTATATACTGTGTAAAATCTTAATCTGTGAAGTAGCTAGTAACTGTCAAATAAATGCAGCGAAGTAAAAAGTACATTTACCTCTGAAATATAGTGACGTAGAAGTAGCGTGAAATGGAAAAATACTCTAGTCAAGCACGAGTACCTCAAATGTGTACAGTTTTTGTTTTACCACTATGAGAACACTAAATAAAACATAAATGTTTTGCTTCTTGGTAAAGTGTTTTTCTCCTGAACAGAGAACACAGGACTTCAGCACATCTGTACAACTGCAACAAAATGATATGAATTTTAATTTGAGATAGTAAGAGGAAACCTAAGATAAAATACTTGACGAATACGGCTTCAGGAAGAGAAGAGGAAAAGGAAGAGGAGGAGGAGGATGAAAGAAGAGAAACACCAGGAAGAAGGAAGATGAGGTCATGGGAGGAGGAGGATGAAGAAGAGGAGGAGGAGGTCCTGGCAGGATCAGAACCACTCTGCTTCTTCTTCACTGATGATTTCTCTCTGGGTTTAATTACTGCCCAGCACACACACACATCAACACATCAACACACACACACACACACACACCCACCCACACACACACACACACACACACACACACACACACCTACACACACAAAGGCCTACAGAGTCTTCATCCTACAGTTTCTTTCCAGTCTTTCTACCCGATTTTTCCAAAACACGGAGCTGTCTGTAAAACTCTTTCTGGCAGGAAAGGGCTGGTTTTCAGGGGAGAACATGTGACGGGGGGGAAGTTAGAAAGTCTTTTAGATGAGTAGGAACTCGTCCAGGTCAGAACCAAACAGTGAAGAGCTTCTTCATACAGCCACAATTTTGCTGCAACAAATGCTCAACAATATTTCTCTCAACTTTAATTTAATTTGTCTTTTTGTTTTTTTTTTTAAGTACGACAGAGAGACATTTAATGGCAAAAACAACAATACCAACAACAAAACTGTGGAAAATACCAGAGAATTGAACCAGAAATCCATCAGCTTTCAGAGAACAGATGAAACTTTATTGATCCCTGTGGGGAAATTGGGCCTCTGCTGCAGCAAACAGCAACAAGGAAAAGTGATAAGAAAAGCAGACGATAAAGAAGAACAGTGGAGTCAAACGTTAACGCAACTGACAATTACAAAAGCAGAACGTAGAACAGACTGACAGAAAATAAAACATCACTGTCACTGTCAAAATGGTTTCCATGTTTTCAGATCAGCTGTCCACAACTGAAATTTGAATTCTCCTCACTTTTCATGAAATAAAAATATATTTTCATGAAATATAATGATACTGCAGCAATTGTGCATATTTGACCATTTTTCACAAGAGTAATAAAACTGTTTTTGGACGTATTTGTGGAAACTGTGTCTGAGCTTCAGGCCTCTGAGTGGGTGTTTCCCATGATGTCAGTTGACTGTGAGCCGCGTCCACGTTGCACTACTGACTGGAGAATTTCGTACTGTTTATCCGACTAACATCGATACAAAATGTTTAGTCCCTTTTTCAACATATTGTCCACCAGTACCACCAGTACCACCATCGTCAGTCGGCACTAAAGATGGAGAACACTCATGTATTTCTGCTATAACTGCAGAAAAAACACAAACACTACAAAACACTTCTGTTTCTTCTTTTTGGCCAAACAAGTACACAAGTCAAAACAAACACCAAGGAGATATTTGTATACTGTATTCTTTGCAAAATTAATTTGAATCAGTTTGACTCCATGTGTAGTTTTCTTTCATTTTCTACATTTTCGCTGGGTGAAAACCTTGCATCTCTAAACTGCTTATCTCAAATTCCTAAAAAGTTGACATTTTGACATTGCAAGGTTTTCACCTGACAACAGTTAATATTCTAAATTTGATAGAAAAATTGAGAAACTGCAGTTAGAAATGAGGAATAAAACAGAAACACAGCGTATCAATACACAGTATACCTCTTATCTACCATTAGCTAGATGAAAACATTGTAAAAACAGCCTGTGACGAAGACCTTAAACATGTAACGAGGAACACACACACACACACACACACACACACACACACACACACACACACACACACACACACACACACACACACACAGAGTACTGAGATGTGGGCAGCACAATAGAAGCAGCCTTGGACACCGCCGTTGCTGTGGCAACTGCTTGCAAGAGAGAGAGTCCACACACTAAAAACAAATACACACTTCAAAACAACCTACCTCACCAACACACACTCACAAAAAACACACAACATGCACTTACTGACAATCACACTCACACAGGTTGACCCATAATGCCTTGCAAAACCACCAGCTTCAACACGCTGTATATCTGCATGTACAGCATACGGTCAGGCTGTACACGATGAAAATGACTCACTTCATGTCACTTTCCACACGCGCTCTGATAAACATGGACCTGACTGTTGTGCTGACAGTGAAATTAGGGGAGAGATGATGCATCGATGCAGACTCTCCGACTGACTGTCCGACTGTTTGTCCAACTGTTAGTCCAGAACAAACTTGTATTCTGCCTGTTTCACAACGACTACATTCATTCTTGGATCACATTCAAGCAGCTTGAGTTATGGAAGTGCTCCGATGTGTTGCGCTGTGTAGGTTGACATCTGCTGCTTGTGATCACCTTCACTTTCTTTTATTATTCTATCAAATAATCTGACCAGTTTTATAATCTAACGTACAGCGCGAAGGACAGAGGACTGACAGAGAGACAGTCTACAACAGTCTGACAAACAACGACTGCGAGATCAGTTCTCTGCCCACACAGTGCTGAGATCAGCTGCTCATGTTACTGTTATAAAAGTCATGGTGACCGGTCCGAATGCCTTTGTAACGCATTATGTCATACACGTTATGACATCATTACAGAAGTTGTCCATCACAGTGGAGACTCATCTGGTTTTAGTTACACACAGTCCAGCTGACATGGGATTCTTGTCATTATTGATTAAAAGCTAAATATTCCAAATTATATCAATAAAATATATTAAAAGAGCAACTTTCAAACAACGTATGTGCTCCCTCCTCGTCCTGAATGTATCTGGGCTGACACGCTCAAACATCACTCATAGTCCACTAATTTCTTTCTTTGTGATGTTTATTTTCCTTTTTCATTCGAACTCTTTTCTTCTTCTCCACAAACAGATGAATTGTTCTTACCAGATGACGCACATAAGGGTCAATATTAAAGTAAGAAAAATAAAAGACAACAACCAAAGAACGCTGACTACATGACAGCTCAGCTCTTATATACCAGCTGACACAATTACAACCTCAATCAGCTGATTGTCAAAGGGGACAAAACAATTCATTAACGCTCTGATGACTCCAATAGTTTATAATGAGTCTATTTTCACTTCCATAATTTATCATATTTTATGCAAAATTCATCAACATAAAGGTTAATGTCAAAATAATCATTTAGGCTCCAACATACATATTACAGAAAAGATGTGTTTTAATTCATGTTTAGTAGTAGTTTAACAAAGTAAAGATCAGCTGGTGTGAAGAATATATAGAAGTAATATTAATAACGTAATGATCTGCATCATCATACTGATAAGCATCAGAGATCTTCAAAATGTGTCACCACTGACAAATCAAGCTAATATACAACACAAAGGAGTTAGTTGAGCTAGCTGTGAGCTCGATAACGCTGTAGGTAACTTTGCACTGAAGACTGTCTTAATAATCTGATATCTGTGGAGGGTGTTGTGTGGTGTCAGGCCGCATAACCTCCTAAAAAATGTGGACGCGTGTTTCCAACTTTGAGAAATGTCTAGCAGGCTGTGATAATCAATCAGGACCACAACTTTTTACTTGTATGTACTAGAGGCAGCAACAGTAACCGGAAGTTAAGAGACTAACTGGGCGGGCCACATCAGGTGACAGTCCCAAAGAAAGTCAGTCAAACCACACAAATCCTCGTCTTTCGTTGTTTCAAACTTGTGATCTACGTATACTGTACAACGATTGATCAAGAACCTCAGTTTCACTATAGGCATATAAAGCTTGGGCTTAGTTCTTCTAGTTAAGCTGTATGGCAATGTGTGTGTGTGTGTGTGTGTGTGTGTGTGCTCCACTTACCAACTGACCTAATTGTTGTGGCTCTCTGAATGGATAATTTACCCAGTATTTATGTCTATATGGAACTGCTGTGATGCTTGTTCATAGACCGAATGAAAGTGTCGACTGAAATAATCCCCTCCCCCCGGGGATCAATAAAGTATTTCTGATTCTGATTCTGAATATCAAAAATGAATATACCAGCAGTAAGCAAGAGCTGTGTGCTGAGTTGTTTCACCACTTTATTCAAGTGGGCGAGGGAAATAAAATAGGTAAATAAATACATAACACAACATTCACTGTCTTTGTGTTTTCTTCTCATGTAGTCTACATTAAAACTAAACCTAGTCTAGACCAGTCGATCCCAAGCTAGGGGCCAGGACTCCCTGAAGGGTCCTAAAATAACTATGAGGGGTCACACCGCATGATTAAAGAGGTAAGAAATAATAAAAATCTGTTACACAACATTATGTCTACTTCCTTTGACCTCTTTATAATTGTTGCTTTTTTCTTGTGAGATACTGTATACTTTCACCTCTTTGTGGCCTCTGAAAAGCCCTCAAATGAGACAATCTGGGAAAGTAAAATAAGTCTTGTCATGAGGGGACACAAGGACACATTGCCTCATTTTAAGGGTCCACATGCCCAAAAGGTTGGGTCCCACTGCTTTGGACTAGAGTGTTGGATTGGCGGATTGACGGACAGATGCAGTACTTTGTCTAGAGACCCGTACCATGGCTAAAAATAACTTTAGCATGTCAACATATTTTACAATATCTGAAAGAATCTACATAATCTTGAATTATGTCAGTCTGAGAAGGTGCTAAAGTGAGTTCAGGTGGGTCGGTGCTGTAGCTGCTCCCTGCTCGGTAATGGACGAGTGCTGTCCAGTTCAGAGCTGCATGAACCTGCACTATACACTCCCGCATTCAAATGAGCTGCAGGTTAATGGAGAGGGAGCTCTGGCCAGGAGAGACGACGCAGCTACAGTAACGCTGCGGCAGATTTCTGTCCAATTAGAGCTGACTAATTGCCTCCTTAGACATGGAGCATCACTAACTGTTTCCAGTACTTGCAAACACTAATAAGAGCGAATGTGACAGGGCCATTACTGCTTAGATTTATATCCAAGAATTACAATATGTGTGATGTGGGTTGAAAGGAAATAAAAACTGTCCTGCACAACTGGGCTTAATGCTGAGCCATTGTCATGACAGGAGAAGATAAATTATGGGCATTATTAATGCACTATAAAGCCTAAAACCACAATAAATATAATGATGAATAACAGCCCTTAAACAAGCGAAGACTCTTAATGAGTGTTATTATAGCAGAGAAAACAGCCCTCCCATACAGACCCAACAAAACTGAGCCGCTCTGTTAATCTTGGGATTGTAATGAAGATATAAATGTCAAGTCGGATATCTGTTGACTTTCAGGCGTGTGATGGGGCATTCAAGAGTCAGGTCTGTGGTCAATAAACATGAAGTGGGTTCAGTCGGGTCATCATCATCCTCACAAACTCACAGTTTTTATTGATCACTGCTTCTGTTTTTTAGGACGAGGTTAAACTGTTCCTGTTAAAGCTCCCATACGGACTCACAGTTTGACTCCACACCGCATGTTCAAGGTTGGTGCAGAAAATTGTTACTGGATAATACAGCTAAACACATTTCACTTTGCATTTATTACCCTGACTTCTATTGTACGTGCAAGAAAGGACGGTGATCAGGAAGATGTTGAGGTCATTTATACCAGCAGTAAAACTGTGAGGTGAAGGTGTGAGGTTTCAGACACGTTTTGACAATTTCAGAGAAGGTTAAAACTCAAGCTACTAAAGCTCAAGTCTTGGAGGAGACGTAATTCCTGCGTGGATTATGTTTACCGGCAACATTTATTCTCCAGTCTAGAAAATGCCACATTCTGAGAGTACAAGGCACAGTACTTTGACAGCAGGGACCTGGGTACGACCAACATTACACCGACGGACATTGTTCTGTTGGAAAACAAATAAAATACTAACATTTTGCAGATAGTTATGTTCATAAAAACGATCCCTTATTATGGTGATAAAAACTAATCGGTGTATTATTACATTTTCTTGCAAATTAGTGTATAAAAATGATTTTTAGGATTGTGTATGCAGTTAGAAATTACATTCTTTGACTAGATCTAAAAATGTTTTGTTGGTATAGGGATGAGAACAAGACTGTGGAAAACAAGTTCTCCTTGCAACTTGCAAACACTGCGGCAACCAAAGCCAATATGGCACTTCCTTTTGCTGGCAGAGCCCCTACTGTCACTGTGCAAACATGCCAAATTCTGTTTAATATGGTAGGTATGTCTAAGCTGCTCCAAATTGGACATCAGTCCTCTTTATCAAGCCCTGGTCATCTTGAACAGCTCCCAAAATGCTGATAGAAGGCGGGTTAAAGGTTATAAGGCTCAGATGGCATCTCCATGAACTTCAGTAGGTGAGAGAAAAGCTGCAAAGATTCACACTATACCCCTGCCAGCTCCTCCTGGGCAGGCGCCCCTACCGACTAGTCAATGAGGACTTCACCCCTCACTGGCTCCTCATCCAGGAACACGGCCAGTCGTGTTCGACATGAAACGCAACGAAACAAGGAGAACCACGGGCGGGGATTGGACCCCAGACCCTGCAGTGCTGAGTATGTCCTTGCCCAAAAACTGTGTTTTAAAAAACAACTGATAGTGATTGAGTTAACAACACAAAACGTAAACGTAAAGCCGGCTATAAACCTAAATTGGCCATGACAAAGGATTTTCGAGATTGTGGAGAGTATGCACTGTTCAACGAAAAATATGTCATCACCATGGACAATCCGCACACATATCCTTTAGTGTGTCGGAGTTTGAGGGGGGAAAATAAGGGAAAAATCCCTTATGCATCTTTTCAAGAGTCAATATTGCTGTGGTGAGCTCACATAAAAACAAAACAAGAAACCTTACAACACAACATGACCAAACTGAAGACATAAAATAAGTGGTGAAAGCATAGTCCATAAACAAACAATAAAATTGTGTTCCCACTGCTATGATATCAGCACCATAAAACAACTATGATGTGTAACATTACAGTGTCCTGTGGACAATAATAATACCTCTGTTTTGAGAAGTTAAAGGGGAACTACATCAAAGTCTGTTTCCAGGAGTTCTACTGCATATGTGAAACAAGTAGTATAAAGCCGTTAGTGTCTCCAGAGGGAGCTGTGTGAAGTCTGACAAATGTACCCAAGTGATGTCACTTGTTTGAAAATGAAAACAATCTGTTGGCGTGGAGTTAGAAAGAAGTGAACTTACCAGACCTCTGCAGCCTGCAGCTCATCTCTGCTGCAGGCTCCAGGCTACATTAGCCACTACTAGCATAACACACCCCAACCATAGACTGAACTGTCAGTGGTCGAGTTGCATTGTGGGTAATGTAGGTGTCATGTTTTGATGAGGAAGGAGAATGCAGGAATTGAAAAAGATGAGATCTCTGGTTCTGCTTAAAAAAACCCTGACGATTGTGAGTCCGACAGTGTGATAGGAGTGCAATGATATCGGTGGATAACGGTTTTAATAATAATTGTCTCTAACCATAGCTTGATGTGGTTAATGATGGAAGTCTGAATTTACCTAAAACTATTGATGACAACAAAGCTGCAAAAGAATAGCAGCTGTCTCTATCTCCTGCTAAAATCAATTTTTATTTTCACTAGCATCATAGCTAAATGCTTCCTAGAAGCTACCACTTGGCATTGACCCGAGTGAGCACAACAATATCAAATAATGTTTCACTACATCAAGTGAAGCCAACACATTGAGTGAAATCACAACAAGAGGAGGAAAAGAAGAAAACTTTGCCGACGTGCATAAGAAACTCATCTTTTTGCATATTCCGACATAGTTAAGAAATACATCTTAATGGTGGCTGAAAAAAGATTAAAGCCTTTAAACTTTTCACAAAACAGCAAGATACTGCCTGATTTTGAAAATTAGTAAAGATGCCAAGTCATAGCAAGAATTGGCCTGAAATTCATATGGTGTGTCAGCGGCTCAATGGCACCAGAGAAAAGAACACTTCACGTGGGCTTAAGCTGTTAATACACCACTATTCTTAGCAAACTCTCCCAGAGACACTCAATTCGACATCAGACATTTCAGGACAGATGCATTTACAAAAACAGCACCAATGTGACAACCAGCATGATTATCAGAGTATTTTTAGAAGACCTCTGACTTGCATCCTGCTTCAGCACCAAACAGAAGTTGATTAATTAACGGACGACATGACACATCCAGTAGCCATATGATGTGACAGGACGACTTGGCAGCATCTCATCCCCAGATCCATGAATTCTTGGATGCTTTTTTATTGAAATACTTCCACTGAAATGATTCCAAGTCACATGTGAGACCATCCGCACTCAGGTCTGCACATCGTGTTTCTTTCATCCCAACTTCTGAGGCAAACACTGCGCTCATTAACACATATGTGATGGCATGTTAATTTATGGAAAAAGGCGTCCATAGAAGTCCTCTCCCGATCAGTGATCATCCTCAGGGGTGGCTCGGCAGCGAGGAGACTTTCACACCAACACCAAAGTCACATCTGATGTTTAATGCAAAAGGCCACGATTTCAATGGCGACGTCCGACGCTTTCATTCCCTTCCCATCAGTCTGCAGTGTCAGCCACCAGCAGGTCGGCCGGCTTCTAAGCAGCCTAATAAGAGTTTTGGAGAGTCAAACATCAAACTGCAGCTGCACTGCTCTGTTAAGATAGGAGCTCAGTAGGCCTGAGAGTCACAGTCGACAAAGACATGGAGGACGGCCGAATCCTGAGCTGAGCAGTGGTCATTCCGTCAACGAAAACTATGGCTATATTTTTATTCTGGGATTCCACTAGAGTAGCTTTGGAAGATTTACAGTTCAAAAAAGTCCTTATTTATCTTACACTGGCCGTTTACGCAGCCCCTCAGTTTTAGGCAAACTGAACAACCTCCAAAAATAACTTAGACAGACTGAGCGGGTGGATGAGCGTCCCTGTACTTGGTGGGCATGCTGTGATTGGAGCAGATGACCTGCTGGGGGCGTGGCCGAGTTCAGTGACTGTATAGTTGTGACATCACAACCTTACTGAAGTCCTGACGGCTCCTTTAAAGGCACAGTGCATTTCTCTGTGGACTGAGCGTTGTGATACTGTCCCAGTATTTATACAGCACCTAGAGCTGCTTTATAATCAAACAACACATGGAAATCTCACTTTCTACGATATGGGACCTTTAATACATTTTGGGTATTTGTTAGTAACTCGTAACTCCAGCTGTCAGTGGAGTGAAAATTTGAGCAAAGTAGGAAGTAGCAGAAAAAGGAAATACTCAAGTAAAGTACATGAAAATGTTACTTTGTTAGTGTAGTTTCTTAAATGTATGCACTTTCCACCAGCGTGCTAATGTTACTACTGCTACACTTATTTCTGACATTAACCTCATTTTTGGTATAAATTCTCTTAGCTGCTGGATGGTGACTGGTGGTGAGCAAAGGACCAGAAAACCAAGGCATGAATGTGTGTGTGTTTATGCCGGGAGTTGCTATCAATTGCTTGCAGTGCGGTCGAGGTGGATGGGCGGTCCGGTTAACTGTCTCAAGGGGGGAGATTAGACTGAATTGTTGCCCTGTGGATGTGAAGGAGAGATGAGGCAAATGCTTCATCTGCCCCTGCAGGGAACAACTCAGTCCAGATGCCTGAACAGCAGGACCGACTTCACCACCACCACTCTTTAATACAGAGTGTGTTTGTGTGTGTGTGTGTGTGTGTGGGCGAGAATTATCCATCTCGTCATATTCGAGGAGCTGCAGAGCGCTGCTGACTCATAACGCACACTAAAGCAAAGAAAGAGAAATATATACACGAACGCAATGTTTCCATCTTAATGTTGCACAAATTTAGAGCTTATTTCATAGAAAGTTGGCAAAAGAAAATGTCAGATGTAGCTGTGTGAATATTCTCCAGAGGACACAACAAGATTACATAATGAAAAGAGCGACAGTAAGTCTTCTGGAAGTCTGGTCCATCAGGATGTTTCATTACTGCTTCACACCTCAGATGGCATTCATGGCATTTAAATGAATGAATTTGTTCTCCTCAGACCACAAACGAACCAACACTGTGTGCGGTTCTTTGTGTGCTGTTCCCTTTTTGTTTTCAGTCTTTCTGGTGGAGACAAAGGAAGGGAACAGCGAGACGCTGAGTCTGAAGAAGACGAAGCTGCAACATCATATTGTATTTGAAAATTCTCTTTCTATCAGCCTTTAATACATCTACTTTTCTAAGTAAGTGAACAAGATTTTCTGTCTTTTATTTCATGTGTTTCCATCCAGGTTTTTACACATTTAACCACCACTTTAATCAGAGCTTTAATCACCCCTATTAGACTTTCCAAAATAGCGGATAATTATCACGACCGTCTGTATGTTGGCATGGTTGTGTGAGCAAGAGTTCTTTATTACATCTAATCTGGGAATTCCCAGAGGTGACAAGTTTTTGGTCAAAGTTAATTTTATTCCTCCCAGGTCAGAAATTCATAGCAATGTGCTCATTATCTATTAAGTGGTTTTTTTTTTGGTTTTTTTTTACGAGATGCTGACTTTCAGCCAAAAGAATCTGATGAACTGGAAGGAGCACAAAACATCTTTCTTTGCAGTAAGTAGATGGTAGCAGGCAGTGGTGGAAGAAGTATTAAGATCCTTTACTTAAGTAAAAGTATCAAAACAATATATAGAATAATCTTTTGAGGGTAAAGGTCCTGCATTCAAAGTTTTACTTAAGTAAAAGTTCAGAATTATTATCAGGAAAACATACTTAAAGTATCTAAAGTAGAAACACTCATTATCGACCGTTAAACCGTTATATAATTTATATCACTGGATCATTATTATTGATACATTCATATGTGCTGGACCTAGTTGACGTGGAGCTAATTTGAAGTACCTTGTATATTATTGGGTAGTTTAATCCATACTACTGCATTACATATTCTATAGAATGATCATATGTTTTAGATAAAAAAAAAACGTAATCTGCAAAGCAACTAGACTACAAAGTCATGAAATAGATGTAGTGGAGTAAAAAGGACAATATTTCGCCCTGATACACAGCAGAGTACACAGTAGCATAAAATGAAAATACTCAAGTTGAAATTCCTTGTTGTGTGTAATGTCTTGTTTTGTCCTGGGATTAAATAAAACCACAAAGCAAATATAAGAAATCTCAGTAAAAATATGACTAGAAATCTTCATTCATTCACATTTTTGGACTGCAGCTGCTGCTCATATCGCAGGCTTCGAAATACTAATTTTACGCCAAGAAAAACAAATAAAGCGTTTAGTTTGACTCGTGTGATAAATATGGATCTCACATCCCCTGGTGCTGCTAAAATCAAGATCCCATCAATCATCCAGAGAAAATAAAGCAAGATTCCTGCTCTTTAAATTTACTTCTGCTGTCTTTTATTTCCTGTTGACATTTCAGTGCCAGATCTTTATCAGGACATTTTACGTGGCAAATGCAGCAGTGGTTAAATGTGTGTGTGTGTGTGTGTGTGTGTGTGTGTGTGTAAATCGTAAAGTAGTCAGTCATTCCCGCTGTTATTTTCTTGTCATGTGAATTTGAGATTGCAATAGTTTGGTTATCTAATTTTAAATTTTTAATCACTTTCAAATGGATATAAGATGCCATTTAGTTTGTTTCTTGGATGGAATCTTCTATATGATTGTATTGTGAGCTTTATTTTCTAATTGAATTTCTGTGTAATTCTGGTTTTTGTGACATACAGTATCTTGTGGTTTCCGTCTTATGTCGTTTGCCTGTAACTCAGACGAACAAGAATTTTAATTTAGTTTGTCTTCGCTCTTCCAACATGGCGGCACATTTCTTGAAACCTCAGGCAACCTCTCTCCAGGCCGCTCCGCAATCACACCAGAGAAAAAGAAAAATCTGCATTGTTCCCGCCGCCCTCTTGTGTTAATATCCCAACATGGTTAATGGGATGTTTTATCAGCACACAAGCTCTGATTCATGGCTTTTAATGAGGAAGAGATCCTGGCAATAAATCGAGGGATAATTATGTAATGGGACATGATTAGCAAGTAATGCACTGTCGCTGTCACACTGCTGCCCTCCTTTCACAGCTGGGACATCATGAGGCAGATTAAGAAGATCTCTAAAATAAAAATGAAGAAACAGCCTCTCTCCAGGTTTACAGTAAGCAGACTTAAAGAGGCCGGGGCCCTGACAGCCGAGGGGTCGAGGGCAGACCACAGTCACTGAGGAGTGGGATTTATATTTAATATCAACACAAATGTGTTACTCAGTGATTTATTATCCACTTGTGACAAATTATTTAAGATTTCAGTTTTCTCTGACAAGCCTCTGTAGACTTCTCGGTTGGACGAGACATCACTTCAAATTGGTGGTACAACAGACATAAATACTGACATAAATCCTCATATTCCGACACCTGACGGACTGGATGAATGCAGCAACCACCAACCATTTATCTTCTGATCCTCCATCACTGGCTTCAGGTTTTTCTAAATTGTAAAACAAATGTCGGCTGTTCTGGAAACGTTTTCGTTTAGATTTTTGTTGGAAAGAAATTTTGCAAATCAAATAAAAGTTATATATAAAAATAAGTTTTTACCTGTAATTCTTTAAATAATTGTTCAAGAGCTTTGAGGGTTTCAACAGGTGGCGTTTTGATGCTTCAGTTCATTTGTAGCAGAACTTTGGTGCATCAGTGTTGCATTCAGAAGGTTTTCATATACAAAGAATTTGCCTTAATAGTTTGGTGCATAACGGTCACAATAAACATAGTAACAGAAAAGAAAAAACAAGTACTGCAAGAGTCAAGAATCATAAATATAAAATAGAAATTTACAATGAAAAAATATGTTAAGTGTCTGTTTTTACTGTTTTACAACTGCTGTTGCAACTTTCTGGTTAACATTCAGTTTAAACAGGAACAGCATTGTTAATTCACTTATTTAACTCCACCTTACTAGTGAGTAAGTCAAAACAATTACATGCGCAAACCAGCATTGTTTGAACCCACTGAACTTTATTGCAATTCTCCTGAGGTGTCCAGATATTCAAGATAAAATATGGAAAATTGTGAAAACAATGATGAATCATCCAGAATTTTTCCAGTTTATGTAATAATGCAGACATCAAAATATTCTGGGTTTGAATAATTAATTCAGTAAAGGCTTCAGAGAACAAGCAGACACTGAAGTTCAAACAAAGGGTTTGTTCACAAAACATATTGTACTACTTAGCTCTAGCTTTGCCGTTAGTTTGGTTACCGGACAATAGGGTTCTTCAAACTGTGTGTCAACAGTGTGTGTTTGTGTCTCTTTCCTGCTCCATAGAGAAAGTTTTTTCCCAGTTTGGTGTGGAGGAATTACCAGTAATTGAATCCAGTTCAGATTCAGATATCAATGAGATTCAGTTACAAGTTACAACAGTAACGCTGGATTACATGCTGCATTGTTTCCCATCAATCTCTTCTGCGTGTGAAGGAAATTTGAATCCAGTGAGGGAATGGCGGACTCCGCCACTAACAATGAAAACTACTAAATAGAGAAGTAGTTACTGAATGAATGGCTATTGCTGTATTTACTGCAATAAAACTGGTTTGATTTGGAAATTTTGGTCCCTTTAATATTTTTGTCTGTTTATCAAAGCCAGTCCAGCGTCTTCTTAAAGCCCCACCCACACTTTTCCAAACTCCTCCCTCCCTAATTTGTGATTGGATGAACCTCATCATCATGAAAACATGCTGGTCTGCCCTTTAAGCAGATAAAAAAGGGAACCCAGGGAACCTGAACCCAGGCCTTCTGAAGGAAGGATGATCTCTTTGAATAGTAATTAAGTTCCCTGACATTTACTAACAGACAGGTATCAGGGAAAAAGACATTGTTTCGGTCTTGTGAACTTTATTTGTTTCCATGCTTTCCATCTGCCGCCCTCGTCACCTGCCCTCCTGCCAGCCCTCCTGGGGAGAAACCTTTCCCAAATCCTCCCGGTCCTCACACATCAAAACAGTGTTTATCCGCCTCATCTGCCAGGGCCGCCGCAAATAATGACTTCAAATTGCAAGTGCCAAGCATCAAATGTGGCGCATGCCTAACATGGCTGCGTAGTAATACTCCTCTATCTACTCATTAGGCTGCCAATTATCGTAGGAGGCCTAATTTCACACAGACATTTAATGATGTTCCCCCATTAAAAAAGAGACACAGCTGAAAGCACCCCAAAGCTTTTAACATTGAGGAGTGGAATTTTAGGAAGAAGGTTATATCAAATATCGATGGCTTTTAAATCTGTGAAGTTATATCAGCTGCATCAGGTTGAAAGGAGGAAATAAAAAGGAGCTGGCTATATCCTCCTGTCCAGGCTGCTGAGGCGAAACGCAGGCTGATCAAACGCGTCGAGGCTTTAAACTCATGTACGTGACTAAACACCGCGGCTTTGAAACTAACAGCCTTCTAATAACGATCACTGCAGCTGTTCCAATCAATATATACAGAGGAATTAGAGCTGAGACAGTCACACCGACGACAGCAGTTCAGTACAGTAAGTACGTCCACACCTGCCACTTCACATTTCAATCAGCACGCTAAACATCTGAGTCACAGTAAACACAGTATATAGACTTAAGAGTGGCTTTGTGGCTCTATAATAACGTCACCTGACTTCTTCCTTTGCTCCAAACAGACATGAATCATAATTCCTACAGCCACTCGAGGGTGCTGTCACTTTTCTTGTCATTTTTGGGTATTTGTTGAAACTACGATAATGTCATTTTTCTTGGGGGGGGGGGGGGTCCTCGTGAACTATTTTCAAAGTCAAAAATAAACTGTGACACTTATTTTGTCGTTTCGTTGGGGAGACTTGTACCTGAACTTCCTTGTATGTGAAAACCTCCTTTGCAATAAACCTGATTCGGATCTCAAGCTTTAAAGGGGAGGGGAGCACTACACCCAAGAATTTGTCGTTCTCCGCCTGTTGGATTTCAGTTGCCACTGTGACTCTTGTAAAAGTCCACCACTATAGAAGAAAGTCTGGTTTTATTCCAGAAACTTATTAACAGCCAGTACAAGAAATGGCCAGTTTACCAGTGTATGGACTGGCCACTGCTATTAATTCTTTGTTGATTTTCAACATTATGATATTTGTATTTTTAGATTTTTTTAGTGTGTGTAAATGGATTGTCTATGTGTTCTTCTGTTTGCAGTCTCGCTTCCTCTGAATTGCCCCATGAGCGACGAGTAAAATATTTTGAATGGAAAATTGAATTTAACTACTTCCATGGTTTTAGAGACCTTCATCTCCAAATTTCTGGCTACACATTTGTCCACCAGGGATGAAAACTCACTACTGCAGGCCACTAGAAATTTATACAAATTATTCAATCCCTGCAAATGTGCTTTTAAGTACAAACAGTATGTTGGATTGTTAGTTTTCAAGCGAGAAACACCCTATTTTAGAATGTGTTCAGAACATATTTCTATTACAGGAACACAGCAAACAGGATCTAATGAGCTTCTCCAGAGACACACACACACACACACACACACATTCATACACTCATACGCACACACCTCCCACACAGAGCGAACACAAGGCCACAACATAAAACCACAGATATATAGTCCTATTCACTGGAGAGATGAGAGATGGAACGAGTGGGGAAGAGGAAGAGAGAGTGTGTACATGTGTGTCTCTATATATGTGTGTGTGTGTGTGTGTGTGTGTGTGTGTGTGTGTGTGTGTGTGTGTACATGGGGGGGTGAATTAAAGCCTTTGGCTGCTCTGTTTGTCCTCTATGTGGCCCCATCCTTCATCAGCGGAGCAAAGCCCGGACACTGAGGATCGTAGATATTTTAGAAGATAAATCACTACGATACAGAAAACTGACCCACCTCTTGGTCTGTAAAAGTAGGCACTTACAGTGGCTTGTTACCATGACAACAGGTCTGTTACCAACCCGAACCTGCTTCTACCTACATGTGCAAGAAACACATTTATCTCACACCACTGTAATGCTTAAGGATAAGTCTGGTGACATGTTATATTTGTCTTATTATCAACAAATCTCATGTTCAGACTCAAACCAACAGTGAATGTATCACCTAACAAGTGTTGTGTGTGTCACAGCCTGATATATCTTCTTCCTCTGTGCCATAAAAAATTATTAAAAAGTGAGCCACACGGTTGCACTGGGTGACATGTTCCTTCATTCACACACACACTGTAGTTTATTTTGACTCAATCCCATATGTGGATTAATCCGCCGCTGAAAATAGTCCCCAACAAATACACTATTTCCTCCTGTTTGTTTGATAAGAACTACAGTGAGCAGCTGTTTTAATTTACTGAGCCTTTAAAAAAAACAACTATATATGGGGAACCCTTTTTTTTTAAGATGTACATCTTTTAGATCTGTGTATATTTGATCATCATGTGTGGCAGATAGAGCAGGTATAGGGTATAATGTGTAGGTGGGTACTGGTATTGGGTCTGTATTTGGCTTGATCATTTGCTGCATTTGAAAGTTTTTGATTTCCATATTAGAAAGATGCAAGACAGAGATATTGGCACATTTTGTCTCTGGTTTCGATGAGACTGTGTGTTGGTATTTAGAATGTGTATTATTAGAGAGTATATAGAGCATCCTTTTATGAGTGCTTTTAAATCAGAGAAAAATAAGATGGGAAAATCAAATAAAAAAGTGGTACCACAAACCAATGAACAAACAAACAGAAAATATTTACATCTTCAGAAGGAACAAATGGACGTGGGGATGAAAGCCACAGGCAAGAAGTCAGAAAGTATTAATGGACTAACACATTGTTGGTTTTGGTCTTTCCATGCCGTTTGACAGTGAGAAAAATATAGAATAACCAGCCCTGTTTCAGTACCAAAACCTGCAGCAGAGCTGAGAGTCGGTCCAGCAGGCAGCAGCACACCACACAGCCTGCTGCCTGCTGGCTCAACATGCAGCACAGGGACTAATAACATCTGGTTCTTGCTCCACTAAGCCCTGCCAGGCCCCCTTTATCCACACCACTACCACCTCCTCCTCCTCCTCTCTGCTGGTTATTATCAGAAACCTACAAACCATCTTTCTCCTTGATCGCTGGCCGCTCCCATCTCCTGGTCTTTGTCTTGTTTAATTAAAACTGTGACAGGACACGGTGACAAAAAAGTGGAGCAGCAATTTATAACCGTGACATATCTTTCTGACTGAGCCCTTGTTTCTAGCAGACGGAGCACTCAACATAATCAAAACTCTCTATGGGCGGGCGGCGGCAGTCTCAAAGATGGATGAGCCCATGTGACTGCAGCCTTCAGCCGGCTGTCAGAGGAAAAATATCTTCACCTGCCTTCTCCTCTCTGTTTCCTCTAAAACAACACTGTACAAGTGAGTGTCCCAATGGGGAGTCACGTTTTGCACTATCACTAAGTTTTATAGTTAAATCCTCTTTTAGTTGACAAAAACCTGGGACCAGTCGGCTTGTCACAGCGGCAACATTTGCACACCATTGTGAGTTCTTCCCGGAAAAGACGCCGTGACGCGGCCCATTACGACAAACCAAGTGTGATGTCAGTGCTCGCCTCCAGACACCAGAGTTTGGACATATTTCTCAACAACAGTGCTCAGGGGAGACTTTTCTGAAAAAATATTTTCTCCCAGAAGCCTGTATTGTCAGTCAAATGTGTAGAAATTCAAATAAACATGATTTGGGGCAAACTGTTAACCTTATAATATAACATAATAGCATATTATATAAAACTGCTCTTGACTGTTAGCTCGTTGGTTAGCTAGCAGAGTATTGATGAGTCAGAGTTGTGGGTGGAGGCTGACAGTGCTCTATAGCTCCACATCGCTCAGTATTCCCTGAGCCATGCCAGCGTTTGAGGTTTGAGCAATCTTATCAAATCTGAAGAATTTGATTTAAATCCCTCTTGCATTTTAACCCTGCTCCCATATTCACTTTCTCTCTGAAATACATCACAATAAGGAACACAACAAAGATCTGACTGCTCTTTCGTTGTGCTTTTTTGAGTGTGTCACAAATAAATGGCACAAAAATGCAAAGAAAAATCACACCATCCATTAATAGTATGGGTGACGTTAACAGCTACAGCACAATGTGTGTTTCTCAGCTGAGATTATAGCCATTCTTCCTGGTATGATTCGGTTTTTAAGAGGCTTTGGGGAAACAGCTGTCCTCCCATCCCAGAGTTTACTACTTCAATAAAATTACAAGGAAAATAGACATTTACAACAAATACACACATGTTTTGGTACTGCTCCAATAAACTGGAAAACAGCCTTGACACATATATATTGAGAAAATGTCTTTAAAATACCAAACCTAATAACTATTTTAAGTTTCTTCAAACTGCACTACTCTTAGATAAGAACTCCAGTGAGCTCTATGGGCCCAAAAACATGGAAGCATGAGGAAGCCTGAAGGGACTTCTTCAGAGTACGCAGACAGTGAGCAACTTTCACAGTAATGAATGGGGAACCATCTTTGAACACGGTATGCAGTTCTCCTCAACACATCCATGGCAATGACTGACTTTTTAGCCACTTGTTTTGTGAACACAACATTGACATATCATCACCTTTTAAGTTGATATCATGACCTTGTTAGCAAATAGTTACTTATATCCAGCAGTGTATTAGGATTCATTCGGAGTGTTTGTGTCACCTGATGAATGTAAGTCCAATATTCACTCTCTTTTAGCTGTTTTTGGTCTCTACCAACTCCTGAGGGAAATATCTGGCTCTTTAGCTGCTAAATGCTCCACTATATTCATCAGTTAGTCTCTAACTGTGTCTGTCTGCAGTTTGCTGCTGAGCAGGTAGTGTACAGTGGTGTTTTTAAAGCTTTTTCTCTGAAAACAGTAAAGTTGTGGACCGGACAGATAAACAGCTGAAGCTCACTATGAAGCGCCGTAAAGCTGACAGGAGCTGCAGAGTCAGCTGGTAATTTACCAGAGCCCTATGTCTTGTCTTGTGTGACCAAAAGTGTAAAACTCAAATATTATTATAGGTTAATATATTATTATTCATTGATATATTCAGTTTACTAACTACAACACTGATACATACAGACAATATTCACATTTTAGGAGCTGGAACGAACTACTTGAAAACAATAAACTAATCATCAATAGTAGAATGTTATTGAATTCTCTGTAGGTTCATCACTACCAGAGACTGTTTTCACATTGTTATTTGATACACTGTTATTATATAATATCGATTAAAGCCACTTAACAAAACTACACACTATCCAGACAGTTACAAATACTTTAAACAGGAAAATACAATACACAGCTTCGACCAACATGCAGTACAGGATAATATACAGATCCAGTTTCTGTTTCTGGTTTAGTATGTGAATGAGCTGCTCAATCCAACACACATATTGACAAATCCACCCTTTCAACCTCACCCACTGATGTTCAGATAATCCAGTTATTTTCTCAGAAAGGTTTGTTATTTACTTTCTTGTGTACCCGATACCCCCTATACCTGCCATTCGCTTCTACTTCAGTTAGTGATGTCTTACATTTCCTCGAATGCATTTTGAAAAGCCCTAGGGGAAAGATGTGAACTCATTGTACTCTGCTTAGGGTGGAGAATTTTCAACCCCCGACCTGTCTTGTAGCTGCTGGATTCTGGTCTATTTCCTGATCCTGTGGGTGTAGAAACTGGGTTTGCTATTTCTTCTTTTCTTACACCTTCCTCCCGTTATAACTGTTGAACTGGCATCAAAACCTGATATTTACTGTTGATGTTCTAGATGACTGAAATTGCTGTAAGCTCATGGTATGTTAGAGGTGTCTGAATGTGACGTCATCTGTGTCTATCCATCGAAAGAGGAACCATACGTAAAAAAAAAATAAAATGGAGCACATGGCTATCCTATTTAAGGGAGAAATCCTGTTTGATGGAAGCGTCAGAGTGGTGGACAGTGGCAGATATCTGACAGAGACAGACGAGGAGAGACATTTGAAAAGACACTACACTACCTACACCAGCCTCAGTTTCATACCGACTCCCTCTCTGGAGAGGCCTCCCCTCCCTGCTTATCGTATTGTGGTCGCTACACTGGCTTTGACAGATGATATTGTGTTGGGCTGTTGGCGTTTCATCTCCACTAGTACAACAGTTACCCCACCAGTTCTAAGTCTTGACCGGCGTCTCAAGCTGCCAGTAAAACGCACAAGGTTTCCAAAAATCCCAGCAGAGCACCGAGGAGGCCTGTGGGGAGAACAGAATCAGTCCTGACACGATGCAAACAAAGCTTCTGCTTTGGTTAATAACTACTGAACTAAAGGCCTGTGGGTGCCGAATGGTTGCCTAGCTGATTGAAATGCATCTACTGGCTGGAAAGTGTTCAGTTAAAATTGTTTATTTACATTTTTAAGCATTATTTTGTAATGTCTACACATAACCTCCAAGTATTTAGTTGTTTACTCTGGTCGACACAATCACTGAATTACCAACAGAGTGACTTTGCACCAGAAGGTCACTTCTGAAAGAAATAAATGGTCTTAAGAATAGTCCTAAACTTTGACTTATGAGTCAAACAAAAGTGTGAATCTTCAGTGCTGACTGCATTGACTGACTTTTGTAAAATAAGGACAACATTTTTGTCTGCCTACAATGTCCTCCCTCAAGATCTGAATCAGCCAATAGCAAGACTCCAGAGGTGATCAATCAATCAATCATTGTGTCTAATATTAACGTTGGAGAAGTAAACTGATATAAAATATTTCCCCCATTGTTATGCTGACAACATCAATATATGCTATTTGGGAAAACATTCATAAATATCGTGTATAGGTTAAAGAAGTGGTAATTACCTGCAGAGGTCCAATAAAATGTTTGTTAATCATGTGCATGTTTAATTGTTTGTGTTTCCACAGAGACTCAGGGGCCAGCATTTGCTCAAGAGTTTACTGACAAGTTTATTTATTTAGAACCATTTACATTTGTAATTTCTTTGTTTTGTTTTTTCCCTGTTAAAAAGTTTTTTTTGGGGAGTTTTCCTCATTCGAATAAAAGGTCTAAGGACAGAGGGGGATGTATGCTGCACAGATTGCAAAGCCCTTTGAGGCTAATTGTGATATGTGATATTGGGCTATATAAACAAACCTGACTTGGCTTTGTGTTTCATTTTCTTTTATACCAACCAGGATTCCTGTATTTCCACAGCTCAACTAATATACAGTAATAAATGCAGATGTGGTTAATGTGAACATTTGACTGTATTCATCCTGGATCCATCGTGTCATGAACTTTTTCAGGTTGTTTAGGTAGTGTGGGCATTTGGACCGACCTCGTATCTTTTATAAAATCATAATCATACATTTCCAAAGTATGGAAAGCTGCTGCCTCTGCTGATCACTTGTAACTGACTTTGAAGACCTCTGGAGTTCTCTGAAACAATCTGGGAGCTGGGACAAAGTTTTAATACCTTTAGCAACTCTAAGAATAGGAGCAAAACTATATAATAATTAGAATTTTGACCAAAAGATCAAAATTAGTCTCTCAGCGGCCTCTATTATCAATGTGACTTTCAAGACCACAGACGGGAGCCAAAATACCAATAACTCACTTTGGACTGCCTCATTTGAATGAAGCTCCCACCTGTTAGCGCCTCTCCTGCCACCTGTGCACAAAGCACCAAAACACAACACAGACGGACAAACAGATTTCAAGGTCAGAGAAAAGTGTCCTTTTTGAAAAGCTGAGTAAATGTTGCCTTGTCATTTTAACAAAGACAGAACAATGATAACGTTTCCAGATAATTATAACTATTTACTACTGCAGGATCCAGTGGTTCAAAACATATGGGTTGGGACCCCTCCATGTGGACACCCCTGTCTACATGTTTTCATGTACTTTTGTTCTGGGGTTCAGAAAAACACTGAATTTCCACAAATCCAAGCAGAGGGGTCGAGGAGGCCTGTGGGAGGGACAGAACCATCCCTGACCTGAAACCAAACAGAACAGAGCATAAACAAAGCTTCCTGCTTGGGTTTTTAACTGCTACACTAAATCTCTGTAGGTGCCGATTGGTTGCCTGGCCCTGGTCAAAAACAAAAACAAAAACAAAAACAAAAAAAATCAAAATGCTGTTCACAAAAAAAAAAAGAGTGTTGTTCAGTCAGTCAGGGAGTGGGGGGCAAGCAGCTAAATTATAGAGTAGAATTCTATCGCAAGAAGCCAAAAAAATACAGTCAGGCATTCAGCTTCCTGCAGAGAAACTTTGACAGCAATCTGCAGCTGCAGTTTCCACTATCAAGATTCAGAGACGCCCTGCTGTCCGGCTCAGATGAGCTCCCCGTCGGAGCAGAAATAAGAACAGCATAAATCAGTCGCCTGGGAACTCCAACATGCTTAAACATGAGCCCCGGCTGAACGTGAAGCTCAGAAGGAGCAGCGGACGGCCGCTGCAGCCGCAGCTCTATGAATAGCAATTCAGGGACCATCTATCATAGCACACACAAAGTGTGTGGATCCAGACATGGTGCATCTTTTAATGGCTTCCTACCCCTGTTTTGCCTCTCTAGTGGTTTGTGATTATGAGGGGGATGAGGTGATTACTAATGAGTTAGACAGATCTGTGTGAGTGTTAGCAAGGGCTGGTAAACACGCAGGACGCACCGAGCTCCTTCTCAGCCCACCTCCGCACACCCTGACAGCAGTGACACCGATATAAAACCCACGCAACACTCCAGTTAATGAGGCCAACATGGACACCATGACTTAGGTGAGTTTAAAGCCGGGGCCTGTCACTGCAAGCGCTCAGACCAGGAAGGAGCAGGAATACACATCGCGGTGTCCTGACACCAGCTACTGTAGCTAGCAGGCAGACACATAATGACCTGTCACTGTGCCGCCCGCACAGGAAGCAGAATAAAGAAAAACAATAAAACAAAACATTCAAATGACCCGTTCACAGAGGGAGAGATTGGACCTTCTCCTCCAGCTGAAAAATGCTTCATTGCTGCAGTTTCCTGTCTGCATTTACATAACACCTGATGATGACCCAAAATTGTTTTCTGTTTTTTTGGGGCAATTTTCCTTCTCCAGGTAAATGATGACAGTGGAAAGAGAAAGTTCTCGCAGCAGAGCTGAGGTGTACCTGACTTTTGGCAGCAACTTTGCCCAGAGTCATCGGTTGCGGGTTGTGACAGACTATAACGGCTAAGAGCCTCCTTTAGTGGCTAATTGCGTCATTACCTCCGCCAAGCTGAGGCTGAATGGACAGCCGGCAGCAGAGGGGGAGGCGGCTTTGCTGGTAAAACAACAGGTGTAATTGGCAGCGTAATGACAGCGGCTCAAATGCTTCTTCAAATGCTTGAAAAGGCCAAGGTCTCACTACCGAGCCACTCTGATGTCAGACGGCCTGGAGCGACGCCACCAATCACCACCTGCCCTCCACCATCGATCTCTGCCCGCACTCTGCCCGGCCTTCACAGAGACGCCGTCCAGCTCAAAGCCTGTGTTTTATGCTGGTACTTTCCATTGATTTGGGGAAAGTATCCAAAGATTTAATTACACGAGTAACACATAAACTGTCCTGTGCCAATAGTAGTTACAGGCTGGGAAAAATACAGCCGTGCCCTGTTAAAGTAATGGCCGGGGCAGGATTTGTGAGACAGTTGTGGAGTTTATGGGAGAGAGATTTTCGAGGCTTTTTTTGTCCTGGCGCATTAGCTGCATTAGCTCCATTAGCACCGTCCACACAGCTTGCTGTAGAGGAAAACAAGAACACCAGGCTGCTGACTTACAGCTGCAATTTGTCTATTTAGGGAGTCGCCTTAATGCTGTGGTGTCAGTCTGTTTTTGAGCCCATTAAAAGTGCATCTTTGACTTTTTTATGTTTTCCAAGATCAACTTAAGAGAAATTAGCTTTAAAAATGAAAACTGTTATATTATTTACAGTTTAGTTTAGAATTTACCTGCCTACCTCCAGGCTATATTTGTTTTCCAATTAGCCACATTTAACTAGGTTCCACTATATCAGATTTGCTCAGCAGTTTAAATAGGTCTGGTGTTGTGCTCATTGATGGCTGTTCCCCTGCAGAGCTGCAGTGAAACTTCCGGGTTCTGTTCCAGAAGTAAGAAAAACCTCATTCAAAATCTGATTAACATTTGTAATAAACTAAGCTGTGTTGTTCACTCCATAAACTTAGAACGCTGTAGAAGTTCTTAGACAGCAGAGATTACAACTAGAAAGTTGAAAAAAGGACTTTAGAAGAGAGAAAAGAGTGCTGGTGGATTTTATGGATATGGATGAAACCAAGTTACGGTGACATAAGTACCTGTGCTGCCACGCTGGTAAATGTTCATGGGAGCTGTAGTTTTTTTCTGTGCTCACCAAGTTATCGTTGTTTAACTTTGTCAAAATCTCAAAAACTTCTAAAAGCAACTGCTGTTGTGGATGCCGATTTGGACAGTAGTTTATTACTTGACTGTTCCTCAAGACGCTGCTGTAAAAGAACAGGTATGCTCAGCAACCTCACATGTATAAATTAAATTTAATAAAATACATAAATACATTTCTTATGATACAGAGTACTTTATATGGAGAGAAAGACAATAAATTCTACCTTTAGTGATGATATATTTACAAAAACTTGTTTTTATCAACAGGGTAACATTAAAATCTTTGGATATGTTGGGGCATGAAATCCAGCGGAAAAATAGTTTAAATCAATCTGTTCCTTTCAAAACAAATCAGGGCATTTTTCAGAATTGTTGAAAAACTGAAATTGAAAACCTGGAAACAATGAGCTCAACAGGTAAACTCCAGTAACGGACACAACAAGTCCTCCCAACTGAAAGACTAAATATGTAGTTTGCCATTCTGAAGCAATCCATGTTAGGAATAACTATTCAAGCGTAATTAAACAGACTTGATCAGAGCAGCAGTAACTGAACATGACATCACAAAGGAAGATGATTTGAAGAAATTACTGCTCAGTCAGAATCAGTCTTAGGCGACAAAAAGAAACTTGAGTGAGAGTTCTCAGACCAGACAATCTATTAGGTGACTCATCAAATAAATGGAGGAAAAGAAAAGGCCTTGAGCTCGAGTGATGAGTTTCCCACCACTCCTCCCCCCTTCTGGTTTAAATGATGGCTTTCAAGGTGCATCCACTTAATTGTATTACACAACTGTCGTAAATTCTGCACCCGCGCTTCTTATGTTGCGTTACATCCGCTCGTTGATTCGACTCTGCAGCACAGACTCAAACAGACTCGATGCAGCTAAAGCAGAAGCAGAATCTCCCTCAAACAGATTCTGACGACGACTGGAAATTCACATCCACACCTACAGGTGAGCGGGGAAACTGACTTGCCAGTCATTTTCACCCAGGAGAAATCACACCAATTGCCATTTGGAGAATTAATTCAGTGACCTATGGTAATTTTAAGATTCATTTGCTCTGTGTTGGCTGTGCTCGAACTAGGAATGAGAGCTGCTCTCTTGTCCCTTCACTCATGCAAAATTCATTTTGGATAATTATCTCTAAGCCTCCCCCCACCAGAAAGACAAAAAAGGAGCATCTAATGACTAAATCTTTCCATTTGGAACGTGATAATTAAGATCAAACATTTGATCAGGAGCCAAATTGAGTTTCTTTGGCTGAGCGGAGCGGAGATGAATCTATCTACAGTATCTGGACCGGAGGAGGAAACTGGCCTTTTTCAAAAATGCCTGGAGCGATTTTTGAATCTGGCTGCACTGGCTTCTCTGTTCAAGGTCAACGCTGCAATGGACCGAACTCACAAAAAAAACAAAGGTGTCATCTGAAAGAAGCACTTCCGATGTCTAATCTGAGCTCTTGATGAAATATGGGGGTTGAGGGGCTGAGGGAGGCAGGTGACTGCGGGGATCAGCTTGTGTCTGTCCATCTGTTTGTCAAATGTTATTTCAGACAAGTCTGACGATGCCTCTACAGATTTTCATGTAACAATTACACTAATTGGCCCAATGGGGGTGCTACAGTCAAAGGTCAGCATTTTCTAACATTGAAAGGCCATAAGTGCTACGTCACTGCATCAACAAAACGTTCCCACATGATGCCTTTAGGCACTTTGTTCTGTCATTTAAACAATTACACTGAGTGACTGCAAACTGATTGAAGGCATGATAATTAAAGATGACATTTTTAAAGGATAAATCTGGTGATATCATCCATTCTTTTACCAATATAGGTTAAAATAAGAGTCAATAGGATTTTGAGCTTGTGAAATGATTTACAGAAAGAATCGTTGGCACACCACCCTTTGTAAACCTGAGAGAGGGGAAATTTTAGTTTGTGAATGTGTAGTAAAAATTGTAGTTGTGCACAAATTACTGTGATCGCCAAAGTTACACAAAGACTCGTCCTATAGTGGCAATCGGTGGAACTGCAGACACAAACATTTGCTTCAGACCTGCAGTAGAACAGATTGTATTGTGATTTTTAAAAGATGAAACGATATATTTGTGACCATATTGTTAAAGATTTCATTGTCAGTAGGAACCAACAGGCGAGTTTATCTTTGGTGATCGCTGACAAACAAGCCGTCTTGACAGTGTTGACCTTTGAGCTAGCCAGAGAATTCAAAATAGACTCAGTAGACGGCCATGTCACTCTATTCTTCGGTGCTCCCTCAAGACCGGGTACACCTTTCTCTGAGAGATTATCCCAGACACAGACCTGGACACCAGACCAGACCACTGCCCTGCAGACTCACTGCCAGGTTATCTGTGAAGTGCGGCGGTTTTAGTCTTCCACAACCTCCGCCCTCTGCATGGGAGCTGTTGTCAGATTATACTGCTATCCCAGTCAAAGCTGCTCTGATCAACACAAGATCCTTATCCGATGAGACTTTTATCCTCAATGACTTTTTCACCGCCCATGGATTGGATTTCTTCCTGGTGAGCTTGCTCCACAGCTTTAAACTCTGTCCAGATGACTGTAACTTTTTTAGTACGCTCCGTATACGGTGGGGGTCTAGTCGCTGTGTTTAAGAAACATTTTAATTGCCACCTACTGAGCGCTGATCACTTCCCCAGCTTTGAGGTGCAATTCATTAAAGTAGGCCTGGTCAATCCCCTCTTAATTGACTCTGGTGACTGGTGCCTTCCTGATTCTTCCTGACCTCAGCGTGGCATTCGAAACAGTGGATCGAGACATTTTAATAGACCGTCTCCAATACAAGTTGGTGTTTATTGCACTCCTATTCCCATCCTAGGTCCCTCTGTTCTCTATGTACATGCTTCCCCTCGGCCAAAGATTTCTTTCCACTGTTATTCCGATATTGTATTTATTGTTTGTCTGCTGGTGATGGTGAGAAAGGGCTGATGAAATATTGAGCGGACTTTGATTTCAGATTTGAGTTGGCTTATATATATGGCTTATAGAATCGTGTTGGCTCACTACAAGCGCAAGTACAGATGGATCTATAATTAACGTTTGATATTAAGTGAAATTAAACGTGTGAGAGGCATCATTATACAACCTGGCTTCAATTCACCACCTCACCATCTGTGTCAGCAAGTTTGTTTTCAGAGATCACTTTTGTGCGGGATGTGGCGTACGCCTCTTTCAGGCCCTGTTTTGTGCATACGCAACGGTCATAAATGAGACCTCTGGCCTTTATAGTTTGAACACATACAATTTCAATCACTGCTGACCTAACTTTGACAAAACCTGGGGACATGAAGTGTTTTTCTGTTTTGACGGGCTGTTCACAGGAGCTCAGTAACCTCTGGTTGGCTCCTGGCGGCTCGCCACCTCTCTTTGTTTCTCCTCCTCAGCAGTGAAGCTCATGATCCAGGTTGAGTCTGACAACCTGTTCTAAAATGTGCAATACATTACATTTTTTATTCAACCTTTTAAGACTTTCACAAACCAAACAGAGGACGCTACATCATTGATGTATCCAACTCAATTACTGTTTCCATATAGCCAAGGGGCAAATATTATGGCTGGAGTAGCTGCTAGAGGTCGGGGCCAGACTAACCCACAAGGGGGCCCTTTGTAGGGAACTATAGATGGAGGCTGCAGCTGGTTATAAAAAGGCATTTTTGGCCTTTTTCTCTTCTTAAACTTTTAAATTAGTCATGAAAATTGTCGTCCTTGCTTCATCAACAATACGGGTGCTGTGACCTCTGACCTCCCTCTAATGACGGTAAACTATAACCTAAAACAAATTTAGCTGTTTGCCTCATTTTGTGTGTACCTGGATGACAGCAACAGCTGAATATTAAAAAAAACCTTAAAAAAAAAGTAGAATCTTAATAAAGCAGGTGTAATCAAAAGGACAGCAATCATCATTCCTCACACATCAGCTGCTATCACAGCCTCTCTGCCAGATATCTTAAATCCACTTGCCAATATGTTAGTTCCACAACAGTAATCGAGTCACAGAAAGATGTGAGGCAGGTAAACAGCCGGCGTATTGACAGCAGCACCGTGACGAGAACACACACAGGGGGTTTTATCAAGAGGAAGCATCTTTGAGTGAAAAAATAAAGCTCAACAGTCTCTGCGAGAGCGCGGCTTTCTGTCAAAACAACAGCTTCTTGACAGCACAAACTTTTTTATTACAGTCAGTTTTCTTCTGAATTTAGAAAAAAGAGAGAACATTTTTTTTAGTAAACAGGAAAACATCCCACAGCTAATGATGGCGGCTTCACTGTTTGATGTCATCTGGGATGCTGGGGCGAAAACTGACTGGTTTCCACGACGGTGGACGGTTGTTCATTACCTCTGAGATTCACACACACACACACACACACGCACGCACTGCCAAGATAGAACAAAAGCACATGAAGACACACAAACTACAACACAAAGAAAGACACAAACAAACAAACAAACACACCAAAAATAGAGAGAGCAGAGAGAGAGAATGAGGGATTCAATTCAATTTATTGCTAAAAACCTGCATTATGCACTATGTTAGCTAGTCGCTAACTGTGTCTGAGCAGGTAGTGTACAGTGGTTTTACCAGAGCTTGTTTGCTGAAAACAGCTGCTGCTGTGACACTATGATGTGTTGATGTTCTGATAAATTGACTATGTGATGTATTACTTCCCAGACATTTTCATTTGTGCGCTATGTGAGATTTCAAGGCCAAAATTAGGAATATAGCATTTTGTGTTGAAACTCTGTGGTGAAAATTAACTATAGTGTTACCCAACAACTTTTCAGCTCGACTAGAGAGCTACGCTGTAAAAACGTGTATTCTTTGGCATAAATAACAACGTTTAAGCCTTAGAAACCTAAATTATCAGCATTTAAAGTACAAATTCAAATTGTGCCAACAAATCAAGCTGGTCTCTCGCTTCAACAAAACTGAGTGAGTCCTGATGACTTGGAATCTGAATCTGTGATTCATTACAAAGTAAGTATTACTTGTGTTCTTTTCACTCCATATTTACTTTACTATACTTTGCACTAATAAAATACACAACATATCCGGTAAAAAGTGATGAAAAGTTATTGAGGATTAAGAATGGGGACTTCCTGTGTCAGAGTCAGAAAACTAAGTAATTTCACATCTTTCTACCTTCACACCTTCACTCATTACCTGTGAAATTTTAGACATCCCCTGTATTCACTGTATGTATGGAAACCACCATGTCAACCTAGCCCGAAGCCTTTTTTGGTAATTGTTTAATTCCAATAACCTTCTCTGTTTTTCCCGCTTTTATTCTTTTTTGGCTGGTCTTTGAGTTGGCGTTTGTTCCAACAGTTTCAAGCTTTTGTTTTCCTGCCAGATATTTTATTACTTCTGCCAAGAACATCGCGTTTGTGATCCTGTTTGTTTGCTCTTTGTTACTCAGCAGGATATCTCAAAAACCTGTTAAGAGACTTAAATGAAATGAGGTGAAAAGTGAGAATATGGGCCAGAGATCAAGTGAATACGTTTTGGTGGCGATCCCAGTTTTTATCAGAATTTTTGAACATTTTTACCATTTTCTCATGAACGACTGCAGATTAAAAGAAATAACCACCAATGTTTTCTATAATTAAAATAACTTGGGGATAAGGATTGTGCAATCTTGAGGGAGGCATGCTCTTCCTGAATGCTTTCTTGTACTGAAACAAAGACGGCCTGCAACAATTTGAATTTTATAAGCAACGGAATACCAGAATATAGAATTGGAAAATTTACATTTAACCTTTAATGGTTAATGTACATTTTAAAACTAAATATGTTGTGTCAAAATTTAAAAACAGAATTTAAAGAATTGAAATATTTCACTTTGAAACCCATCTGTCTGAATTGATGAGGTTTGAAATTTACAGAAGGTCAATTCAAATATTACAATTTCAAAAACTCACAGTTGATCATTTTCGGATCTAAAAATTCTAATTAAGTCAGAAAATGAAGCTGCTCAAAATTCAAGGTGAAAAATTCAAACGTGAACATCTTGCCTCTAAACGCTTCTTTCTCGGATCACATGACTCACAGAAGTTAACCCGATAGGACAGAAGTCTGATCAGTTCCATTCAGGTTCTATTGATTATCCTTTAAGTATTTCTTTGCTCACATAGGACGCTCCATTTTGCTTCCTCGACTCTGAATGAATACATTGCAACTTTATTTTGAAAGATGCCACATAAATAAAGTTATCTCACTTATATTTTACGTCAAAATGCCATACAGTTGGAGAGACTTTGTATCTATCTGTATTTGTCTAGAACTCACCAACGTGCAGATACACCCTATAAACCCTGGTGCTGCTCCTGCAGACACTCGCTGTCAATAAAAGATAAATGTTTCTGAGACCTCGCAGCTTCTGCCAGTGACATTACAAATCCTCCCTCCCCGCTTCACTGCTGGACTTTGTTTGCTGGGGTGTGGTCCTCACTGAGGTCCTCAGAGAGCCTGACTCACTGATGTGATGAACAGGCCTCAAAGCTGTCAGCGTGACGCCTCCCACTGTTATCTCTCATCTGAGCTGGACAGCAGGGAGTTTGGAGGCGATGTGCCGCTTAAAAGATGAAATATGACCAGTAGCTTGAGGCTGGTCACCCCCCTCCCCCCCACATGCCCCCACAACAAAGCCCTCCACCTCCCCCGACAACCCTGCTTTAAACATGACAAATGAGAAAGGCACACCAAGGGCAGCTCTGTGGCAACATGAGAACCCAGAGTATCAACCGAGGAATTATCCCGCTAATCTCCGAACAAAAGCGACGTGCAGGCCTCAGCCGGCTGCACATTTATATTCCACCTACGCTGTGAAACTTTAATGCAGCATCTGACTGGGATAACCTGCAGTTTGAAAACTTCTAGCATCAAATATTCTCCTCAGTCTGCATGCAGAGAGGCCGTGTAAACAGGAATAATCCATATGAAGCAGATCAGGGCTTGTCATGTTGAATCTCACAGCCGTCGTTTGTAAGCTTCTTTCTTCTCGCTCGACTCTTGGCATAAACTGCCACTTCCACTCTCTCTATGTGTTCTGTACCAGTTCTGTCAATCATGTCATCCTCGCTGCATCCACACAACCTGGCTTCTCCTCCTCCTCCGCCTTCCCCTGTCTGTAGTTTCGCTAAGTTGCCGAGGCAACAGGCGGAAGCTGCACTATCAGTCATCTCTGCCTCTCCTCTGCTGGTGGCATTCAGCCGTTTCCTGTGGCTGAAGTACAGGCCACTCAGTCCTCACTGAATACAACTTGTAATTTAGATGATTCAGCTGACATTTCCATAGTAGATGGATGAGAGGGGGAAGAGCTTTTGCCTTAAATGGGAAATGCAGCAGAGCATCACTGTCACAGTTGCAGCTTTTCTGCGAGTCTTTTCCTCTGAGGATGACGAGGCATTTATCTGTCCCAGCAGGGCGATGATAATAAAACATTCACTCACTTCTGAGCTCATGTTATCCATCAAATCAAAATTATTTAATCTATAAAAATCATTCCATCAATCTCAGGTCATTCACTGTGTTGTTTTTAAACAGACAGCCTGTAATGTTTTTCTAATATATCAAACTGTTGCGGTGGTAGATCTTCTACAGCTGGTCTAACAGTGTTGTTTGCTTTCCCGTTGAATCCCTCGAGGCGTCTCCATCCTGGAGGCCTGTTGTTTCTCATCCATCAGCCTCCTGGAGGTGTGACTGGCATTACTACCTTCTCTCATTTGAAAGCCAACGATTTCCTGTTCCTGAGCCATTGATTTTCATTTGCATTGTTGATGGATGCGAAGCCTCTCGCTGCGTGCTGAGAAACACCAGAGTTTATAACCATAAAGACATTCTCAGCTGTGATTTTGTTCATTTCTTTCCCACAATGCAGCATCAGTTTCATATTGAAAGATCTCGGATGTCACAGACCAGTTTGTCTGAAAGTCTGTGATTTTGTTCTGTGACCGTTTGTTAGGTTAAGTTCGGGTTGCTGACATGGGAGTTAAATGAGTCTGGGTATTCTATATTTTTCTTACGGTCGACAAATTCCACAAAAAGATCAAAATCAACAACGTGCTAGTCCGTCTCTCAGTGCTGTTTCACTTCCTGGTCTGTGGCCCTCAAGCCCATTGGTTCCTACTGAAGATGTAAATCTTTAAAAACACCTCACAAATATATAAAGAGGCCCAGTAATATCCTCAAACAGCTGCTCACTGTAGTTTTTTATCAAACAGGACGAAATAGTGCATTTGTTGCAGACTATTTTCAGCGGCGGATTAATCCACATTTGGTGCTCTGGTGAGTATTTGGGGCGGCAGGACGGTGTATGAGGGACTGAGTCTAAATAAACTACAGTGTCTGTGTTCATGGTAATGAAGGAACATGTCACCCAGTGCAACAGTGTGGCTCACTGATGTGTTTTTAATAGTTTTTGGGCAACAATGGAGCTCTGTGGCACAGAGGAAGAAGATATATCAGGCTCTGTTACACAAACAGTAGATACATTTATTGTATTTGTTCTTTTTATGGGATTTGTTTACAAATGTAGAATATCACAAGCCCCATCCTTTAAAATGCCGGCAGAAAAACAGGATGAAACAATACGAGACACTGATGCAGAACAGAAGGTGGGATTCAAGGACATTTTCTCTCCTAATTTGGATCAAAACTACTAAAATAAAAATGACTAGGGCTTTTTGTACAGAGAAGGCCACAGACAGAGAAACACAGAGTCAGGCAGTAACCTGCATCATGACTGTCTAAAGACAAGTCCTGAAGGATTAATAATCCATCTCAGTCAGTGTTTTTTCTTCTTCCTAAAATCCTTGTCTGGATGAACCGCCAACACCACCTCCAAAAATACAAAACCCTGACCATACGACTGCAGGTCCATTTATCACAGCTTTCACCCCAGAAAAGCAGGTTAACATGGAGGCTAAACTGAGTGTAAGACCTGGAAAACTCACAGTGAGCAGGTTGTGGAACAGAACCAGAGGAGACGTAGTTCTCTGAAGACTGACTTCCTACCGGTCTGATGTTCTCCACCTGTTCAGAGAACCAACCTGCTGTTTGTTTGTAGATTCCAGATGTGACCAATGGCAGAAGCAAGCGAATTCGATGCCATAAAATGTATTTAAAGGGGAACTCCAGTGATTTAATAAAAACAGTTTTATGAACTCGTCATTGATATAATATGAATTTTAGTTTAGTAAGTTTAACTGGGAGAATAAAAATCCTGAAATTTACATGATGTAAACGTCTAGAGAGAAGACGTGTCACACTGTTGGAGTTGTTGGGACATAAACACGAGTAAAACATGAAAAATGTGGTTTGTGTCAAGAGGTTAATATGTGTGTACCTTCATCAAATAAAGTGACCAAAATATTATGAAACATAAGTAGGTGGCGGACTGCATGAGACGCACTCATACCAGGCAGAGAGGGTCTGATAAGAAGATGCTATTAAGTTGCATCATGGGAAATGTAGGATTTCTGGAGCTTGAACCAAGCTAAGGAATCTGTCTCTTGTGAGTGATCTGACTTTTAACCTACCTAAGAGGAAATTTAAGGGTCAATATTGCAACCATCAGGGGTCATAAGCTGATTACCAAAAGGAATAAGAGTCTTGATGTGCATGAAACTCTATCAGCAGTCTGGATGTAAGAGCTTAGAGCTGACAAGGAAATATTAAGTTAAATTTACTCAAGGTTTATGTCATCTTAATTTGTCATCATTACCTTGAAAATGAACCGCTGAGAGTTGTGATTTAATGGGCCGGTGTTATGCAGCGTATTGTATTGCAGTAAATTTGCTGCCTCTATAAAACCATGTATTGATTTAGCTGTAAAACTACAAACTCAAAATCCAAGTTCCTGTTTACATAACTAACAGATATAAAAAGTAATTACTCAGCTAATTCTTCATGACAGATCGCCGCTCGTCGGAGTGCGTGATGACAAAATGAAAATAAATATCAATCTGAGGGAAACTCTGAGTTATTATTAAAAGTTTAAGAGCAGGGATTCTCTTCAAGTCTTCAGTGTGTCGGCACTTTAGGTTTAATTCCCAACTCTGGTTTTAATGCTGCACCACCGCACGACCGATTAATATAACCGTGTTAAAACACTGGTGACACAAAGCCTGCTGGGAGCTCAGGGTTCAGAGGAAAGCCTCCCAGCAGCAGCAGAATTAGCCTGGATCAAAGCTCATTTCCAGTCCTGGGTTAAAGGATGTCGAACAGCTGTGACTTCCAGCTCAGCTCCACATGTCATACTTAAACCTGTTTACACATTCAGATTTACTGATGCTGTCAAGTTTAATGTTTTCTCTTCACACTGGGACAGCTAACTGAGCAGCAACAGTCTGCTACTGCGGGATGAGGCCCAAGGGCATCTCAGCAGCAGGAGTTATTATGGGAGAGTGTTACATCTTTTATACAAGGGACACACATTCAACCGTTGATACCCAACAAGGAGCTCACCAGTGCAGGGTCACTTTCAACCCAGTCTCCTAAAAATAGGCTCATAGACCGTGAACGTATTCACAAACTGTCAACGCTACACTTTGAATGCTTGGAAACTGCCTGCGTCTCTAAACTCTGGGCACCTCTTTCACTAACCGTAATCACTTCATTTTTACCAGCCGTGCTAAACTTCCATCCACAAGCAGTTTTCTTTCCCCCCAATTTAGTTAGTTAAAGATATCAGCCATCGCCTCCAAATTACTCTGCCTGACGGAGTCCATGCGGTCCAATCGCACTCTTAAATATTTGAGCTTCACTCCATTAAGTCTGGAATCCTTACTGGTCTGCCGTGAAATATAGATCACTTAACAAGACAACTTGACTAAATCACAAGGCCAACTTCTAAATCTGCAATATTTTTAAATTTTAGTCCAAAAAGTCCTCATACTTACAACATACAACAAGGGTAAGGGTTAGGAAAAGATCGTGGTCATGGTTTTAAGAAACCAACGCTGACTTTTTCATGTCAGCAAAACCAGAGCATTATAAAAGGTAGTATCTATTGCAGGGCATGATTTCAGAAGTGTTCTTGTTATTGTGTCCTCCCCCTCTATGAAGCTAAAATGAAAATAAAAGATTTGTGTATTTATGTCTCAACATATAAAGCTGCCCCAACAGAGTGGAAAGAGTTCCTTTTTCCTTTTTTTCTCCACCTGCTGTCTTTAAGTGTGTCACTCCCTCCGGCATTAACGTACAGCCTTCATCGTGCCCTCAATATGTCAACTGACTAACGGCGTTGGGAGGGAGGGATCCGCTGCTGCTAAACGGACGGACGAGGAAATATTACGCATGGAGGTAATTCCCAGCTCGCTAGGGGAGGAGATCTGTGTGAGCGGCAGACTGTCAGCTTTGATGTCGGTACGAGGGAGAGGAAGGAGACGAATCCCCGAAAGGGGAACATCATCCACTGTGGTCGGAAAACGCCAACACACTTCCTGTCACCCAGCATGCACCACAGCAGAGAGGAGGAGAGACGAAGAGACAGAGAGAGAGACACGAGTTCACCTCCTTTATTACACAGTTAATTTTATCTTTCTAATTACTCCAATATTATGAATGAAAGTGTGTAATAGTAAAACATAGCATGTTTCGATATGAGTATGGTTTGAACAGATAGAGTACTATACTGTAAGATTTATTGTGTAGTTTCTGACCATAATGTTTACATTACATTTGGTACTTAGCAGTAAACATAAAGTCCAGCTGAGGCTGATGGGAATGTTATTAGTTCTGCAGGTATTTGGTCATAAACAAATTAACATGTTAACCTGATGATGGCTCTAGATGAGGGGAACATGGCCGCTGTTCCTGAGTACAGTATATATTTACTTTAAGACTGAAGCCTCTGTAGGCCTATTTAATTAGCGAGGCTTTAATGCCAATTTAATGGAAATTAGTTCAGACCCCCACATGAATTCATGGTGAAGTCTTATAGATTAGGGACTCCCAGCTATTCTCTACCATCTGTGCTATGATTGTAGCTTGTACTGAGGTAAATAATGGACTCTAACTTGTTCATGTAAATATGACTTACAGCTGCTCATCATGTATATTCTGCTTTCTATTCCCTCATATGATTGTTACATGCTGTAATATATTTCCAGTTTGTATTGTATTTTCAAATGATAAATAATCTCCATTTAATAATGTCTCTGTCTGGTGTTATAATGCACTCCCTAATAATCCTCTGAAATAGAATTATGGAACAGAAAGTATGCATCAAACTATGCGATTAATATGTTGAAAATGTCTCTACATTCTTTCCTTTCCTTGCTTAAAGCTTTTTGCGGCTCATTTCAAACTGGACCAGAGGTGCAGCAATTCTGGCCTTTCAAAGTCTGAAATGTATTCCATTTAATTATAAGACCTCCATCAGGTCAATCACTCTAAGAAGTGAAGTGTAAATGCTCACAGAATTTAGTGTCAATTGAGGTGTAGGAGCTGAAGGCAGTACAAGCGTCAGCCTCAGTGTTTGGGCTGAATGGAGTTTCATGCCTTAGAATTTAAAGGATTACCTTGACATTCTGGGAAAAACACTTGTTTGTTTTCTTGCAGATAGTTTGAGAAGATTGATACCACAGCAGGGGGATTTTTGAGGTTTGGACAGAGCCAAGCTAGCCGTTTCCTTCTGCTTCCATTCTTTGTGCTAAGCAATGCTAATTCATTCCCGGCCCTAGCTCCCTGTTTAGCGTAGAGAAGAGTGGTGTCAATCTTCTCATCTAACTCTCAACAAGAAAGCGAATAAGTGTATTTCCCAAAATGTCAAACTACTCCTTTAAGGGTTGAGGTGTAAATCAAGACACAGGTTGCCGGTATAGTTCGGACACTATGCACACCTGCTTATACTGGCAACCTGACTGCATCTGGCTCCTGGCTACCCCGTGCGAAGTGGCTGCTAACAAAGTTAGCTTGTAAATGTACTTACTGGGGAAAAAAAGCCGACTCCCAGAGTGTCTTTTAGCGCAACCGAACACCGCTATCCTGATTGACAGGTCTATTTTACTTTAAATGGGACCATAATTTACAAAATGAACATCATGCTGTAAGAAGACTTGAAACTAGTGATTGAGACCATAAACTCATCGGGAAAATGTGTTTTCTCATAGACTTCTATATAATCAGACTTCTTTTTGCAACCAGTGGAGTCGCCCCCTGCTGGCCATTAGAAAGAATGCAGGTTTAAGGCACTTTGGCATTGGCTTCATTTTTCAGACCCAGGGCTTGGTGCTTGTTTAAAACTGAAATTGGTCCTCGCAAAGATAGCAACACATACAAACACAGTCCCTTGCAGAGAGGAATCCATTAAATCTGAATGTTCAGCTGGTAAACAACAGTGATAAGGTCCCTCTACTCCCACTGCTTTACTGTACTACACCTGATTATTTACTAGCTAATTAGCAGTCGGTGAGGCCATAAATCTTAACTGTACGAAGACGTGAATACTTCATTTCCTGCTCTGCTGAACAGGAATCTGACCAGATATAAATATATAAAACTAGCTGCTGAGCAGTGAGACGCCACAGCTCGTTCCACTCATTTCCTCATTCACTGTCTCTTCATGAAACATGCTGAAGGAGGCGGCTGCCGTCTGACGCATGACAGCAGATTAAACCATGTGAGAAAATATGACAAAATGTGTGAAGCTGTGTGATCACACTGCACGAAGGTGTGGTGAGCCTGCTGGGTATGACTGCTGGTGGAAAGTGAAGTCCAGTTAATTTGGTTCTTTTTATTTGATTTGAGGCCCAAACAGATGAAAACACGACATAAATTCAACTTTTAATCAATTTTACATGTCGTCTCCAATTTAGCACATTTTTTTTTCATTTCAAAGTTATTTTTATGCCTCTGTCTGCCTTAAAGCATATTAATTTAATGGCTTTAAACAAAATTAAACATTCAGTTTCATATTTAGATCAATTAGTTAAAGCTAAATCAATATTTTGACATTAACAATGGACCAAGTGATAGAGCTGTTGTCGTTGACCTTATTAGCGTCGTTTCCAGCAGCAGCAGGCAGCACACAAGCTTTGATAAACCCACTGACTGCTAACAGCAGACTGACACAGTTGGAGGCGAGGTGGTGAAGAAAGAAGCTAAAGGGCCAGATATTTTTTCAGGAGTTGGTGGAAACCAAACCAGAGCTAAAAGGAGAATATTATATATTTAAGTAACATTCGTCAGATGGATGCAACCACAACTCCATATGAATGATTATCTCATTCTGTGTCTGCTCAATCTGTCAATAAGCCACCATTTGCTCACACGTTTGGCTTAATAAGGTGATAACGTATGTTGTGGCACCCCTAAGTGACCAAAAAAAAAAGGCAGGGACATTAAAAGATCTGAAGATTCAGACCAACCAAGTAGTACACAACTCCCCAAATGGTTGCATGGTTTTCATGGCACTCTGCACCACCGCCCCTCTCAAGAATCTTCATTGGAGAACACCTACACCTTAGATCGTGCTTCTGTCAAGGACTCACTCTGTTTTTGTAAGACACAATACCCACAGGAAAGGCAAGAACTACAGAACCAGATGCCGTCACATGACCTGCAATTACAACAAGAAACAGTAATCTCATTGAAGACACTGTCAGACGATCACCCTTCCTTGCTATATAATGACGGGATGAGACTACACAATATTTTTGCCTTTCAAGATGTCGACTGTGTCACATTAGGCGACCAAAAGAGTCAGACTTGGCCAAGAAAAGTATCAGACTACAAGTTGGACCCTGACCAATCAAAGCTTTTTATCTTTCACGACTTGTGACGCACATAGGGACCAGCTTAACTCAGATCAGATTAACATCATCATTCCACTTTTGCTTTGCCATGTTTGCAGTTCTGTGCTGAACAGTGCTCTGTTGGTCAATGTGACCAAACACACGAGTGTAGTTGCGAGAAAAGGAAAAAAAAAAAAAAATAGCCATCATGAGGTGTCCCAAACACTGCATTGGTCGTCTTTCTCTATGATACACTACACAGGATGAAACCAGAAACTCTCAAGCTTGATGCTTGTTTTCATTCCAGACGCCTGTTGGGTTGGATCATTATCATGCTGATATTATGTAGTCTGATCCTGGCATAAGAGACTCATTTGTGTTTTTAGTCTGAATGTAGTTCAGCTCATTTATGTCATCAGAGAACAGGGGTTACGTAATGAGGATGACAAGGATCACACAATGTGTAAGAGTTCACCACCTTCTTTAACAAAATGCAACAAAAACGTAATTTGTTATTTCAGCTACATCACATACTCAAAGAAACATTATAACTTCATTACCGAACATGCACTCTCTTTCCTGACGTCTCAAACACACAAACACAGGGCTCATTTATTTTATTCCTTTCACTTCTTCTTCTTTGTTATTTCAGCATTGTTGTTTTTCCAGCCTTTCTTCACTCTTGTCGTTTGTCGTCTCGTTCAGGTTGAGATGTTTTTAGAAACCCCACAGGCTTTTTATGTTTCCTCACCTGAACAGTTTGTACTTCATTTCCTCTTTTTTAGTTTTTTGCCCCCCCCCCCCCCCCCCCCCCAGTGTGTCAGTGTGTTTTAGCATGTGTGAAAAATCAAAAAAAAAAACCCAGACTGGCGTCTGTCCTGATCTCTGGAGACGGAGGCTAAAACAGAGGAAAAATAACAAGAAGAAAGACGGTGGCAGTGACAGGGCTGCAGAAGTCTGTATGCTGCTATGCTACATCTCACATGGGAAGATGTTTAACTCCTGATTTACATCTGAACCTGAAAACTGTTTGCGCTGTGGGTGTTGAAGATTACAAAAGTGAGAGTGAAACCTACAGCGGTCGAGCTTATACGTTCTCTAATAACCAGGGAATGAAGTTACATTCAAGTTTAAATGTTCCACATTTTGCTTGTGGACCCATGAATCCATCAAGAAGCCAAAGACTGAAGTTCAGCTCTGCTGCATGAACCACAACACATCTACACCGCAGGTTGTCTTTTCCACACCTCCTCAGCTTCTGAAAACTCTCATTGGAAAACAAAACTGGGTTATCCACTGGTTCCCCAAAGCAACACTTCAAACATTTCTCAACATTAATCCTTCCTCTCATAAAATTCCAGTATAAGCACGCATCTCCTGAATGAGCTGTACAGTGTTTGTTGTATGTGTATGTCTGAATGATGTTTGTAGGTCATAGCGTGTACGACCAGTCAGATGCCAAAAAACATACGGAAAACAAAATAGCAGAAGAGAAGAACAATAGCTCTCACGCAACTGAACCACTGAAGAAATAGATGATGTCACAATGTAAAAAATGTACATCTGTAAAAACTAGCTTTAAAAAGGTTCATGGCTGTTTTGTTTTAATGAACATGTCCCTGTTTTGTTCATATAATGCACAAGGACACGTGCATGAGCACGCAATGACGTGACACAGATTCCTACGAATGGGTTCATACAACACGCCAAGAAATGCAGCGATGTGCCAACAAAGGCAAGCAAGTGGAAGACTGCTAACCGATGTAAACATGCGTTAGGTACATGTTAGCGCAGGTTTCAAAATATAAAAGAAAATCGGCTTTGAAGATATGTTACGAGGAAGGAAATGCCTTCAACGTGTTTGTTAGGCTTCAAGGACACACACAATGTGTTTTAGTACAGTACAGCTGCAAGATTTTGTATGTAAAGTTATAAGTTATACGAGTTCAAAGCTGGGATCTGTAACGCCTCTTAATTAATCATTATTATACCCTTTAGCATGGCAGAGTATTGGAAAACCACCTTGTTCATATGCTATTGAGAATGTTATGCACCTAATTAGCTACGTGCAGATTGCGTCCATGTGTACACACACACACACACACACACACACACACACACACACACACACACAGTAGGCGATGTGCTGAAGCAAAGGAAATATGAACATAACATTACTTATTACTTGGAATTCAGCCACTCATATTAACCTGTTTGATTTTCGTGACTTCTCACCACTAGAGGGGTTTGGCATCGCATGGAAAGATTTCAGGTGTCAGAATAAAACCTGAACCAAATCTTCTCAACTCCAGGGAAAACTGGACAGAGCATTGTTGCAGTTCTGCCTTCTCTTGTCTTTAGTTTAAAATGTCACACAGACAAATTATGACTGTTGAACCGATTAAAGTTACATACAGATTAGAGTTTCTGACTGGATTTGTCATTTACATTAAATTGCTTATGTCACCAGGCTGTAGTTTTTATACAGGACCCCTCAGTGTCTCCTTTCCCTGTGTTTCCTAAACCTGTAACCTTGGCAGTGTTAGTGCCTCGCTCTACTCACTGAGCACAGTGTCGGCATCTGTCCAAGAGCTGCTGTAACTGAGATCCCCGACTCAAAACAAACAGCGACAGGACGCTGCTACAGAGGAATGAAGCTCTGTGCTTTTGAAGGTTTCCATGGCTGCTGAGTTTTCAATGAATATTCATAGACTTTGGAACTTCATCACAACTCCCCCCACAATACCCTGCTTATCCAAGATGGCTGTCGTCAAACCCTTCAACATAAACAAAAACCAAGCGAGCCAGGAGCGGGGACTCTATTCATCTCTCATGACGCCGAGAGCGGCGGGAAACATTTCCTCCCCATCTTCGAGAAAATTATGTTTTGCAGAAATCAGTTCTGAGGCCGCTCAGAGGCAAATGGTTCTGTTCACAGCTGAACATAAAATCAATCAGGTTTGTAATGGTCTGCGCTGAGAGCATGACAAACACCCATGGCAGCGCTCAGCTCTCTGTACGCCTGCTCAGAAATACAGGGACACAATCATTTTCCTTAGCCAGCATGCACTGAAAATGAGAGACATTCTGTAAATAAGATATTACTCTACAGACTAGCGTATTCCCTTGAACAATTTTCTTTTAAAATGAGTGCCAATTATAAGCAGGAGTCAGTCTCCCCTGCAGTGTAGCTTTATCACATTTGAAATTTAAATCCAAGGCGATATTCTTGGCGAATGATAGATGCAGCTTTTTGAGGGATTTTAACTAAATCCCCGGTGATGAGGCGAGTCGATACAGATCTGTTTCACGTGGGGAGGACTTAACTATCTGTTGCTTTGAGGAAAAATTCCCTTCTTCAAAGGGCTGCCAGGTAAACAGGTGGCGTTAAGATTGGAAGACAAACAGACACAAAGGCACTGCGGGGGAGGAAGGGTGAGGTGCACGGAGCTGATAATGCCACGAGGACAGCGGGTTGAATCTAAATGTCAGAGTATTTCTGCGCTCACATGAACTTTACAGAAACAGTTATTCCATTTCCCTTTTTTAGCTCTATATGCTTAGTGCCTGTCCAGCTGTGTGATGCTGCACTGCTGGATCATTACCCTCTGCCAGAGGAACCGATTCAGCCACAACACAAGAGCTAAATGTGAGCAGCTCTCAGCCTTAGAATAGGTTAAATTACCGTTCAGAGCTGCTCTCCTGCTCTCAGCGCTGCCAGGAATAGATTTTGAGAAACATCTTTTTTTTCCCACGAAAACAAAACAGAATGTCCCTAAGAGAGACAGGCTGCCATCGAGGGGCAATTATGGAAGTGGGTTTGTCCTTCTGTCACCAGCCTGTGTACTCCACAGGCTGCACAGCAAACACCTCAAATGAAAAAACTGACAGCATCGTCCTCGCGCTATCAAACAGCTTGGAACGGCAGTCAGATCTGTCAATTTCCTCGCGTGAAATCTCACTTTCGCTGGTCTCGGGCAGCCGGCGAGGGTGCGGCTTCTCCAGTTTGAACAGGTTGAATCAATGTGTGTGACTTTCACAGAAACAGAGCGTTAATGGAACTGTAGACGTCTGAGACCGAGGACGGACATCTGAGAGGCTTCAGATGGAAAAACTTGAGTAAATCTCAGGCGAGGTTTGCCTAATGAGCGGCGACAGCTCGTCATGCACGGAGTCCATGATGTTGTTCTGCACTGTTTGACTGGATCACATTGTACCTACTTGTATTGCACGGTTTTCCCATTATGTTCAGTTCACAGCTGGTGTCGGTTCAGGTGCACTGGAAGCATGTTGGTGACATCAAGTTTGTGATATCAGCTCACTTCCAAAGGCCCCTGCTGCACCGCTGAACGGGAATGTAATGGAAAATGAAATCATATCCGTACTGCACCACTGTAGGAGCGATGCAGGTGCTCTTATAATGACAAAACAAACAAAACAACAAAACCGTTCAGTCCCACAACACACCTGGAGGCTCAGACATGCTTGTTGCCACACAGGTTTTTTTTTAGGGCTGTGTAACAACAGCTTGAGATCAAACGTGCAAGAGAATAGCAAAATGAAGAGTTGCACATAATCCTACAAAGAAGCTACAACCGAATGTAAACAATCACAAAATTAATTTTCTAACCTGGTATCCTCGTCCTCCCTGACTCTTTCTGCAATGCTCGAGATGTTTTACTCAAGTCCCGCCGGGATCAGAGAGTAGAATTACATAACTGCGGGAATTCAATAATGGTCTTGCTCAGTGCAACTTTTTATTGTTTTTGTGTGAAAGCCCTGTGAATTCAAAGGTTACTGAATGTTACTAAAGATAGAAAAGCTGAAAAACGTTCTTCAGTATTTATACTGGGAGCATACTGCCTGTGACTGACACTGACATACATGCTTGTGCTGTATTTTGTTTTATTTGGATTAGACAAGAGCACAAATGTTTTTTTTTCTTTTATGTTGTGCTTCATTGTTTTCTTTTCTTTCTTCTAATTCTACTGGTCTCCTTTCCTTTGGTGAGATTCATGGGGCCCCATTGTTTTTTTATTCCTGTAATGTGTAATAACTTGATTGTTTTAACAGAAACTTCTAACTATTGTATTTAACTAGTGTCGACCTCTGCAGAGTCTTTTCCCCAAGATGAAAGTTTTCCCATTTGTACATGAAAATGTATTTATGACCATACTTGGTACAGCCATTTTCCCCTTAGTAAAAAAACCAGTAGAACAGAAGTGATCAATAAGTCCTGTGTTAGGTAGTTCACAAATAACAGCATATACTTGTCTTTGTTAGTAGAACAGCCTATTGAGGTCTGTTACTTTGGTTCATTAGTTAGAAGTGGCTTTCACATCCATATTGCTAATCCACCATGTGAAACGATGGCACACCTCACTTTTTTTTTTAAACATTTTTCTAAATATTCCACAGGCTTCTGATTGATTGAAACATATCCACCAGCTTGCCGCCGTTGGCCCTGTGTGCATTTGCAGTGCCACTCGTCTTTAAGCATCCAAAAGTTTGATTAACAAAAGAAAGGTGCCGTAATAAAGTAACAAGACCAGAACAAAAAGAAAAAAGCATATACGCGCTTACCTTCCCTCCAGAATGTGTTTCTGGCTATGAGCTCGGGCTCAGCCACACAGTCATCAAGGTGAAAGTACTGCGAGACCAACTGCCTGGCTTTGACAGTTTGACAATAAGATTGTATAATTTATATGAATTACTCATCTCCCTGTAGCCATGAAAGACCAGATAAAGACCGGTTCTATTGTTCCCAGAGAACTAAGCACAGAAAAGCAGTTGTCATTTAAAAAGAGTAAAATAAATATATAAAGGTTTCCTTCGTTATTGCTGCTGAACCTTTCAGCTGATTTTAAATCAGACTGCTCTCAGTTGTTAATGGAAGTCCTGCGAGGCAAGTGAGAAAAACTGAGTCACAGATGAAGAAAACATTTTAAAAAGGAACTTAGAAAGATTATCCTGGCAAAAATGTATTTTTCAGCTGTTCTTAAATCATGAACACAGGAGAGAAAACAGTAGATCAGCAGTATCGTTTTTTCTCACTTGCCTCTTTGGGCTTCCGCAGGTGTTAGTTGACGTTGGTATTACAGAGAGTTGTTTACTTGTAGGATGTTGTGTTGTCCATGTTACGCTTTTTTTTTTCTTTTTTGCACCTTGGCCTCAGAGAAGAATGAAATTTGGTTCGACTGTACATCTGTATGAATAATGACACAAAACTGAAACTTGAATAATATTAAATTAAATCCACCTACAATACACGACTGACTTGAAATCATCAAAGAGATTCACGAGATGGAAAGAATGACCTCTCTACTAAGACTGAGGAATGATTTATACATTGCAAGATGAATAAAACGGATAATATGTTGGTTGGAATAATTTAAACATTTCTCTTCGTCTCTCACTCTCACTCCTTAAAATTTAATTCACCTTCTTTTTGTTGTAGGCTTTACTAATCATGGATAAATGTACGCAAATGATGTCAAGCTGAATAAAGACTTCTTGTCCAAGATTTTCTCATAAAATCAAAGCGCCAAAACAACAACAATACGTTTCATACAATGTAGTATTTCTGTTGTTTATATGTTATAAGTGATAATGTGTTCTGGACATCCCATTGCGTTTACACAGTAAGAACATACATACACACACCATACTACGAAAGGAAAGATACACCCGAGTGTATCATTAAAGAACTTAGAGATTTCACGTTGCGTTGTGTGTTTTGTAAAGAAACTGTTTGGGGCGTTTTTCTTAACAAGTTACTCACAGGACGGAGACGATGTCCCCTCGTTGGACCTGGTAGTTCCTCACACTCCAACGGTTCAGCAGGACAACGTCGCACTCCGACTCCCCTTCTGGGTTCAGGAAGGGCTGCTCACACACACAGAAATAGAAATACAGTTAATGTAAATATTAGCAATATACACATTCATGAGCACTCCCACCATATAAACATATAGTAAGTACAAAGACAAAGACACGTGAAGTGGTGAGCAGCGGTGAGTCAGTGTAACGTGTAATAGAGCAGAACTAAACAGTCTATATATAGTTTGGTCAAAAGGTTGACAACACACACACATTTGTCTTTCTATTCTTGCATACTTTCTATACTTGTACACAATACACAATTAAATGTCTAACCCCAACTCTTACCCTAACCCAAACCTTATTTCCCCAACCTAACCGGCTCGTGCCTCAGAGGGCACAGTAGTCACGCCTCAGGCAGACTGCCCAGATCAGACCCACTGTGAAAAAGAATAGCCCATGAGTCCCAACCTAACCTAAACCTTATTCTAACCTTAAAACGCTAAACTTTAAAGTCTTAAACCTTGAAAAGGATAAAAAGCAAACATGAAGGAGCAGCAATCAGCAAGGTGTTTTGATCATTTTGATTAAATAATGTCGAAAAACGCAAAGATACAAACCAAAAGAGAGGCTTTGCTGCTGCGGTAAACTGGAGAGCTTTTCTTTTAGCAACATTTTAGCAACTACGCCGCTAGCTGGCTTAGCTTTAGCTTCTGCTTATCGGTTCTTCTCAGCCTCTGAACATCATTCACTGTCGGCCTCTCCTGTTCTTCTGCTGAGCCTCTCCTACAACCTGGTGACTTGTTTTTACAGTGAATTATCACACCGCCTTAACAACGTCCCTTACGGAATGCCCCAAAATGTATGTGCTGATTTATGGATGGTAAAATGCTGCACATAGCACCTTTAGTAGAGTTTTACACAGGTTCACACCAACACTTCCATATGATTTAACATGATATATCAGCTCTTCACTGGACACTGCTGCTGGATTTCTGCTACAGTTTGCCAGCTATATTATTATGGTAAAAATAACGTGTTTTTTTGTCAATTAAGGTCTTCTCAATCTTGGCCTTTAAAAAGGAACATACAGAAGTTATTTTCATATTTAAGCTTAATAACTACAAATTGCATCCAGTTTTAGATTAATTTCCTTCTTTCCAGGCAGCCACTGGTTTCAGAGTCTGGAAACTTTTAATAGGTGATCCATGACTATTTTAATCAAAGACCTGTAAACAACATTTGAGATTTCAGTGTCAGCTGCTATTCAGCAACCTTTTAAACGGCAAGGAAAAATAACATTGGTTTTATCAGTGTAATTATTCATCACAGCTCCTCAACATCAATGATTTTGGGTCACCAACTCTCAAATCTCAGATGTTGGAGCTTCCTTGAACCTTGACGAAGTTAAACCAAACTGTTGTTTGGAAGATAAGAAATAAATAAATAGGCTAAAATATATTTATGTTAGATCTTCAAAGTGAGTGTGGAAGTCAATTTTTCACATTTTCCCCCTCATTGTCTTTCTACAAAAACAGTTTGGGATTGGTTGGTCCTCTCTCTTTAAACCAAACGACTCCCTTCTTTACTGATCCGCATGATAAAATACTTCATATAAAATTGCATTGATGCTGTTAAACAAAACTCCAAACAACCATGTCTTCCATGACAGCTCTATCAAGCGCTTGTCTACACTGCCCCCACTTCCTCCCCTCCACAACAAAAACAACAATAAAAATCATTATTCTTACAACTTGGTTTGTGTAACTTTGTCGAAGGGTCCACGCATGACGAAGCCCACTCACACCGGCGAGCGACACGACGACTGTTTCATTAAACAGGATGTGCGCAGGCCATTTCACGCTTGCTGTGGTAATTGACAGAATATATCTCTTATCTGTCGGCCCCAAAATAAATATCCCTGTGAGTGCTGTCAACCTGCAAGTTTATCAGTTAGAGTTGGATACTTCATCAGCTTCCCTCGCAGTCATATTTCCCCATATTACATGCTGGATTGTTTCTGAAACTGCTGCTGTGGTGAGTCTGTATTTATAGGAAAATGTAAAAGTGTGACAGTTCGGCGGCAGCAGCACATTGTCTGATCATTAATTTAGTTTTTCTAGAGATGATGCAGGAGTTTGAGAAACTTTGAGTATTACAGAGAAAAGTTTTCACAGTAACAATGACAGTATAAACCACTAATTCCACTGATCCACCTGTGGATTCATCATTAAAAATACATGGTGCAGAGCCAAGTGTTGTTCGGACCCACAAGACTGTATTTTAAATCGAGATCCAAAATATGTCAGGTTATAAAAATACCGGAAACAAGATAATATCAGTCCTGTTTTAGCCTCTTCACTGATTATCAGTCACTTTTAGAATTGCTTTTAAGATTTTACTGATTATCTTCAGAGCACTTCATGGTTCAGCTCCCAGTTATATTGCTTAATTGCTGCTGCCCATATGAGCTAGATCCTCAGATCCTCAGATCCTCAGATCCTCAGGCAGGGCTCTGCTGGCTGTTTCTAAGTCATTTAAAGGTGACCTGGCTTTTGCAGTCAGGGATCCTCAGATCTGGAACTCCTGCCTGAAGATCTGAGGCTGCAGAATCAGTGACATCTTTTAAATCATTTTTTTTATTCATGCGAGCACATCATTTTACTTCCAACATGTCCTGTCTGCTTAATGTTATTGGTTTTATTTTTCACATTACTTTGGGGTATTTTATTTCCATTTCTATTCTTGTATTACCGTCTGATTTTATTTCATCAGCCGTAATGTTTTTTTGTTCCTGGTTTAACCATGTAAAGCACTTTGTAACTTGTTTTGAAAAGTGCTGTATAAAGTTAATTTATTTATGTATATCTTTGAGAAATGACTTACAACTACACAATCTTTATTTGCTCAGTGAAAGCATCACGTATGTAGTGTCAGTGTGTTAGAACAGGCTGATCAGCAGCGATGAATGAAAATAACCAATTCAAACAATGTAAAAACAGACACTCAAATAACAGAAGATGATTAAATAAAGACATTAAAATAAATACACTCAGTTTATACAGCTCCTCTGTTAGATCAGGAGTTCATAAGCATCTTTAAGGAAAACAGAAAAAAAAGGCTATTTGGTGAATTCACAATTACGAGACTCAGACTCAGATAATCATGAGCCTGTCTTTTGTTCTGACATAAATTAACAGGTCAAACAGCACATATTCATAACCACCCGTTAGGCGGGAGCTCAAAAACACTGTTTCCATGACAACAACCCAAACACTGCAAAAAGGATGAAGGAGCTCACACACACACACACACACATAGTCCTCTTTCTTGCTGTGTATGTTTCTGAGTGTTCGGTCTCTTGCTGCTCTGTGATGAACCTAACCTTCTAAAATGTCTCTTAACAATAAACTGGTCTGACTTCAGGACAGTACTGTTTTTTTTAATATGCTTATTCACCTTCCTGCCGAGAGTTCGATACCACTCTTGTGTATGTACGCAATCTAAAGCTACAGCTAGCTGCCAGTCGGCTTAGCTTAGCACAAACACTGGAAACTGCATGTTTGGCTCTGGCAAAGGTAACAAAATCCACGTACCAGCACCTCCAAAGTTCACTTATTGACATGTTATATCTCATTTGTTTATTTAGTGCAAAAAAACAAAGTGCAAGGGCAACACTGTTTTACGGGGTTATGTGCCAGACAGTTTCCTCTGTATCTCCCCCACTACCTGCAGAGATGACCTTACTACCCCTCCTGACCACATACAGTTGTGTCCAAAATAATAGCAGTGTGATTAAAAAGGTGAGTAAACGTCAAAATCCCTCAAATAAATTGTATTTTAATGAACACAAATGCATTGGGGACACAGCACTTTCTATTTCAAAGCAAGAAAATTGGAAAAAGTAATTGAATTTGATAATATTTTACAGAAAGTCAAGAAATATAATGTTCAAAAAAATAGCAGTGTTGACATCTGTCTTTACAAACTCAAATGTACTGTATAAACTAAGAAATGCTTGAAGATTCAACTTTCCCGAGAATCATAAACTAATATTTAGTTGCATAACCACGGTTTCTGATAACTGCTTCACATCTGTGGTGCATGGAGTCGACCAACTTCTGGCACCGGTCAACAGGTATTGCAGCCCAGGACAATTGTACTACGTTCCACAATTCCTCTGAATTTCTTGGTTTTGCCTCATGAACAGCATTTTTCATGTCAGCCCACAAGTTTTCTATGGGATTAAGGTCCGGGGATTGTGCTGGCCACTCCATTACTTGAATGCGGTTTGTCTGGAACCATGATTTTGCTCGCTTGCTGGTGTGTTTGGGGTCATTGTCTTGTTGAAACACCCATTTCAAGGGCATTTCCTCTTCAGCATACGGCAACATGACTTCTTCCAGTATTCTGATGTACTCAGACTGATCCATGACCCCTGGTATGCAATAAATAGGACCAACACCATAGTACGAGAAACATCCCCATATCATGGTGCTTGCACCACCATGCTTCACCGTCTTCACTGTGTACTGTGGCTTGAATTCAGTGTTTGCAGGACGTCTGACAAACTGTCTGTGGCCCTTAGACCCAAAAAGAACAATCTTACTCTCATCAGTCCACAAAATATTACGCCATTTCTTTTTAGGCCACTCAATGTGTTCTTTGGCAAATTGTAACCGCTTCAGCACATGTCTTTTTTTTTTTAACAATGGGACTTTGCGGGGGCTTCTTGCTGGTAGCTTGGCTTCACATAGACGTCGTCTGATTGTTACAGTCCTCACAGGCAACCTTAGATCTTATTTGATCCTCCTGGAGCTGATCATTGGCTGAGCCTTTGCCATTCTGGTTATTCTCCGATCCATTTGAATAGTCGTTTTTCTTTTTCTTCCTCGCCTTTCTGGTTTTGGCTGCCATTTTAAAGCGTTTGATATCATTTTAGCTGAACAGCCTATCATTTTCTGCACTTCTTTATAGGTTTTCCCTTCTTTGATTAATTCCTTAATCAAAGAACGCTCTTCTTCTGAACAGTGTCTTGAACGACCCATTTTACTCTGTTTTTCAAGGACAAATGCACAGCCAGCATATGCAGCGTCAGTTGCCTTGATCCTTAAATGAGGGCCACCTGTTTAACACCTGTTTATTTCACATTATCAATGACCTCACTTATTGAACTCAGCACTGCTATTTTTTTGAACACGCCCCTTTCAGTTAATGATTCAGTTTCACAGAATCAGCAGCATGCACGCCATGCCTGTTGGGTCTGTTGGTTTTCTATACCTTTACTAAACCTTCTAGAAACTTACTTGCAGTGTAGAAGTTGAAATTTTAACAAAAACAGTGATTTATCTTGCTAGTGATGTGGGACTGCTATTATTTTGAACACAACTGTACTGTACCTCTCTGAGGCTACAGGCTATTTATGTAGCAGCACCTCAAGAGTCTACAGCCATGCTAGTGGCTCTGTGAGGTTGTACTTGAGCTAAATGCTAACATCAGCATGCAAACATGTTCACAATAATAATGCTATGTTGATGTCTTACTTAAGCATGTTAGCATGATAACATTTGCTAATTAGCATTAATCACAAAATAGAGCTGAGGGTGAAGGGAATGTCATTAGTTTAGCAGGTATTTAGTCATGAACCAAGCTAGATGGCGCCGTACTATGGTGACTTGTTATGAGCTGCTTGGAGCTTCAAATCTCACACCACCCGTCTCAGTAACAGTTTTTTTCCACAGGCAGACAGGCTGCTGAATAGCTGACGCTCCCACATGCACTGATCACTTTTTGTAAATAGTATGTATGAATTTGAACTTTTACAATTCTTCCTCTGGAGACCATATGTCTGTACCAAATTTCACAGCAACCCGTCCATTAGCTGTCCAATTATTTTAATAAAAAACAGAAATGTCAGCCTCATGGTGATGCTAGAGAAAAAGTCAGAGGATCACCAAAGTAATTAGGATTCATCGCCTGGGCAACATGGATAACGGTACCAAATGTTGTGCCAATCCTTCCAATAGGTGTTGAGATATTTCACAGGATAAGTGAACACTGATCTGCTGATGGCGCTAGAGGAAAAGTCAGGATAACTGAAGTCATTAGATTTGATCCTCTAGGGACCTTGAATATCTGTAGTAAGATTCACGACAATACATCCATTAGTTGTCCAGATATTTCCCGACCGAAGTGGTGGACCAACGGACTAACATTGCCATCCCTAAAAACTCCAACACACAGAACTGTTTCTTTGACCTGTTAGGACGTCATCACTTTATCACTTTCAGTGCATCTGGGACTTTACAGCACAAAGGAGGAGCCTTGACAAAAGCACATTATCTGCAGTCTTTGTAATATAAAAACACCAATCACAGGCTCATGAGATCTCTCACCCAATGTACTGTCAGACAGCATTATAGGAATATTTTGAAGTCCAGCGAACAAGATAGCGGCCAGCAGCAGACGACTCACTGTTGGGGTCATCGTGTCTTTACCTTTTGATAACAGCAACATATTATTATCCAGTCAGTCAGAAAATAAAGAGCGTGGATATAACTTTTACATTCTTTCTTGCAGACTTACTTGCTGCAGACGTGAATGTTGTGTTAACTTGTTTGTTTATGCAGACAGACTAAATCACAGGGGATCAAAGCTTCACATAAACAGATTAAACAGGATAAAGCCTTAACCAGAGTGAACCCAGGAGGTGCGTTACTGAGGTGAGCATGGAAACACATGCGAGAGACACCGATCTCTCCATGTAAAGGATTCAGACTCCATCAACATCCAACATCCCATTTAATTTTCCTCCTTTAAAGACAACCATTGTTTAATCATTTCATTAATGATTTTGAAAGATTTGATCAGAGTCACAAACTCTTCAGAAGCTCTCACCGAGGTCGGCTTCATGACCCGACATACACGACTACATGAATATACAACATGAACCAAAGAGCAACATGCAGTTTTAATATTCATGCTCATTAAAAATAGAGAGCAGATTGTTTTATGCATAATGCAACACACGTCGGGGATAATAAGCTGCACGACAGGAAACCAACTCGGTCAAAACCCAACAGGCACTTGTTTTTTTGTTTTTCTTTTTACATCTCTGCTTCTCAAATGAGAAGAGTGAAGGTTGTTTACGGTTTGGATGAGAATAAAAGAGGCCATGCATGGAGTGTTTGTGGAACTGATTCTTCTCCAACATGGCTACCTGTAACTACTGGTTACCACTTTTGCGAGAGAGTAATGACTTTGTGTGCAGCAGGAAAGCAGGTAGGACATGACTTGTTAACCACATCCTGTACTGAAACTTACCAACTTACTTACTGAAACTTTGATGACCAATTAATTACTTTTGTTTATGTTTTTCTTATATGCTGCCACGTAGCAGCAATTTGTTTTGGACATAGCAGCTGTTGTCCCATGATGGGTTGTTGTTCCCACAACCCATCATGTTGTCAGGATGCTGTGACTTCTGACCTCCTTGTTATCTGCAGTTTGTAAAGTTAGAGATCTAGAAATTGCAGCCGGCTCTCCTGTTGACCTCAGGGACGTCTCTGAAAACAGAGAGATTGGTGGATGTGTTGTAACTTCTCACCTGCATCGATGCTCCCTCAACTCGCGCCACGTAGGCGAATCGATCGAGGACGGTGACCGTGACGGGAACGGCGACAAAGAAGCCGCTAACGAACGCCCGCAGGTAGCGCCGTCCCGCCGTCGCCTGCTGAGCCATCACCTGGACAGGAAACGACAAAGACAGGAAACAAACATCATCAGAACCATGACGACACTAAATAGCACTCAGGTTAGATTAGACTACGTTAGATTAAACTTTATTGATCTCTGCGGGGAGAGCAGGTCGATTCAGCAGCAGGAGAGTAATAGAAAACTACAGAGGAAACACATCAGAGGAAACACAGCGAAATAGGAGCAAGCGTGTGTTGAGTGGAAGTGCACGTATGAAACGAGTGAAATACACATACACAAATGATCTAGGGTGCACCACATGGCAGCATAAGTAAATAAGTGGAAATGAAAATGAAAATAAAAATCCTGCCAGGGTTGAACCAACACTTGTTTCTGAAGGTGACTTGGGACCAATATTATGGGTATTTTTGGACTTGATGATGTGAAAAGATCTGGCCAAAATATCATCCAAATTTATAGTAAATGAAGTGTTTCCTGCAAAATCTCGTCAGGGTAAAAAAAGGTCTAAAATAGACCAAGGTTCTTTTCATGATCCCATTCTTGTGTCCCAAGACTCTCATAAGTGTAAGTGGGAGGATTTAAATCTAGTAGGAATGTCTTTTTGACATAAATGTGTTTCCCCGGAGGGTGTTTCCTGCATCCTAGCATATCCTACGTCCTCGTAGTTGCATGTAGGTTTGTTGTCGTGAAGAAACACCGGCAGTAAACCTACACACAATCACCAGGATGAAGCTATCAACTTGATTTGTCTCACTCAGACTTCTGAAGCGTCATATATGTAGTTGAACTTCAGAACACATTTTTACACAGAAAGAGGACTGTGGATTTTGCCCTCTATCTCTACATCTACAGAGTAGTCGTTTCAGAAAGGTGTTCCTCCACAGCTAGTAGGAAGAATGATTAGTGACAGATAAATCTTTCAATCCAAGCCTCTCCTTTAAGTTCATCCAGTGAAGATAAACCATCAAAGTACATGTGAACTCCATCAAGAAAATATAAACACTTATAATACTGAGTGTAAATGTAAAGGCCCGAGGATCAGATGACGTGTTAATACCAGGTGGAGACGGGCCCAAAAGTTCATCCTTGATCTCTGAAACTGCAGTTAACAGAACAACCCCATCACGAGGTCCATATAGTAGCTGTTCTGGAGCTTTTGATCGTATCAAATGATCTTCACCAGCTGATGGAGTTTGCCCGGTTGTCATTGAATTGTAGATGTTCACATTCCCATTTTTGGAGCACTTCAGCTGCTGTTTCCGAGGTCAAGAATCATTTACAGTCTGAATTTTTAAGGCAACACAGACAAGAGTCCTTAAAGTGCTCTGGAGAAAAAAATAGTTTGAATATCACCGATACCGTGACAACTGGATGAACTCAAGCTGCTGAGGAAGATCCTGTGATACGATCAAAAGCTCTTAAAACAGCTATTAAATGGACTTTGTGGTTAGATCATCTGTGTGATTTTCCTGCATATCAACTGAGCTTTGTGGGGTTCAAGCCCCCAGGATGAGAAATGAATTCAGCCATCATGGAACACCACGACCCTCGACCCTCAAAGCGATCTCACTAGAACCTGATGAGGTTAACTTCTTCGCGTACACAGCCAGTGTGGTATTGATCAGCTGTACAACATAGAGGCCTATATAACCGCATCATATTGGACTGGATAACATCCTTTTCCATTATAAGGTCAGTATTGCCCCATATATCAGTCTAACACATGTGTTGGAGCTTAATCACAGCATGAGCCTGACTGACTACAACATGCAGGAACTCGGGCGTCACAAAAAGGAGTCCTCCTCCTGTCAATTTCCACCGCAGGTTTGGCAATTGGACACTGAAAACACATCACACTGAGCCTGTTCTCCCCAGACAGAGTTTTTCATCCACTTTGCTTTTCACAGCGCGCTCCAGGAAGCCCAGACAGGCGTGAAATGACCGACCAGCCGGCAGCAGCAGCAGCACAAGCCATGCACCGCTGCCTTCAGCAAACAGCTAACAGCCTCGTCTGGACGTCCACTGTCCTCACTCTGGAGATCTGCTACAGCCATTACCTCCACATCACAAAACTTGAAACATCATCAAAAGCACACTGTACTACCTCCACGCTCTCCCCATCTGTAGTCAGAAAAGCGCCCATCACTGCAGCTGCGAACTGTCACAGTGGGAATAACAGAAGCTAATCTTCCCTATAAACCTTTCTTATAATGTGATGTCTCTACACATGACTGCCAATCATCACAACAGATATAAGAACTACTAGTAAGGAGTACTACAAAATATGTGAATATCAATATAACAAATTTCAAACATTTAGTGTGTTTACATGAAGGTTACTGTGGTAACCTGAGTTCTTAAACTTCACAAATGAAACACACTCAGAAAGCGATTACAGAAACACTGTGTTTTCTGTTCTGTGCCGTTATCAGCTGCTCCAACAATAAACTGAGACTTTGGAAAAAATACAAAAAGCCTCTTCTCCATGAAATTAATTTCACTTTTATTCATCTCTATTGAATCCTCATGTTTCGCTTGCATTTTGAGCAGCATGCAGATAACAAACTGACCACAGACCACTAAAGACTGTGTGGTGCGCCCACACAGGACCTTTGGTGAGCCGCGGGTTGGAGAGCAACTGCTAGCTTGGTGCGCTCTTAATGTTTCTTGGCCAACCCTCTGCTTTTACAGTTTCATGTGTCTCAGATTGTTATTAAAGGATGTCTTATGATGCTTGTGATTGAAATGTAATAAATCAAGTTTGATTATCTAACTTATAATCATAAGCTAGCAAGTAACGCTGGCAAGACTGTGGAGGTCGGACAGAGGCGGTACGTTAAAGATCTTTTTTCCACAAAGTCTGTGTCATAAATAATTTTAGTGTTCTGTGACTGAATAACTTCAGACTACCTTCATTTGTCGGAGGGGACAACTGTCAACTGTAAACTACCCAAACATCTTTGCTTTCACTGTCAGCGTGAAGATATTCAAGTCAAATCTTCCACCACAGTCCCTCCGAGCGCATAAGAATATGATATAAATATGTAAAACATATACTACAACCACATAAGATCACATACAATGCAGCATAACTTTACTTTAAGTTACTGTGTGTGCAGAATACACACAGTTTTGGGCAGAGGTACATTTATTTTTATAGTATGGATCAAATGCTTAAAAATGGTTCTTGTTTTCCAATTAGGATGTGTCTGTGTAAAAGAAAAAATACATAACTGTTAGCATGGACCTTGGTATGTTAGGAAGCTAATACAGTCCATTTTTCAAAAGTTAAAAAGATGTTGATGCCCTTGATTTTGAGCCCAATCCTAGAATGAATGTGTACTGAGGTTAAAAGGAGTAGTTCAATATTTTGGGAAATACCCTGATTTGCATTCATTCTGTAAGTGAGATGAGACGATCACACAGTGCACAGCTGTTTGCGCTTAAACTGCATCATCACATGAAGACAAAGCACCGCGTCCTGACTCCAACTCCATAATTTACACGCAAACATGAGATTGATCAATCTGAACTCAATGTTGGAATTACCCAAAATGCTGAACTCTTCCTTTAAATGCTCCTCTCAGTATGAGAACTATATAAATAGAATTATACCAGTTATGTCGAAACGCAGATACCAATATGTCCAACAGTAAAACACTGTAATTGTACACATCACAGACATACACACACATACACCAACAAACACATGTACAGTACTGTGAACACACACACGTATGCACATACTGTACACACACACACACACAGCGACACACACAGTGCTCCAGCCTCCTCAAACAAAGGAGAGTGTTCCCGGCCTCAGTATACGTTACGTCCTATTAAACACGGTGATCTGCCTCCGCCGGGCTTTGTAAGACATCAGTTACCCACCATGTGCTGGAGGGAGGAAACTCCAGCGCCGGAGCAGAAAATCTATTCTAGCATAACAATCCATCCTGACATGAACATATTGCCATTACACTTCCATACAGCCCGCCGCATAATTCCCCTCACAGAGAACAAGTGTATCATCAGAGGAAACTCGATGTGGAGCTTCAAGGTTTCCGCTCAGTTTTACAGTCGAGTCGTTTCTGTGCCGACACCTCGGAGCCCTGCAGCGCTCACACTAAAACGACCTTGTTTCCTGTAGTTTCCTGTCGGCACATTTGAACGCTGTGGCTGACACAGCAGGTCCCACATCAAAGTCACGGAGAAATGAAAAATGACTTTCTCACCTTGTTAGCTAAATGTCCACATCATAACACACTGCTTTTAACAGGAAGACACCCCCAAACTACATTTTCTTTCTTGAGTTTTAATTAAAAATCCACCTTATCGATAATACAGTGCCATCACAGAGTTTTACTGCTGTCAGATGAAAACTCCATCTTACAGTTCCTACAGTAGCTTACGGATAGGGCCACAACTAAGGACTGTAGTCATTATCATTACTTTAACTGATCTATACTATAAAATCAGTGGGTTTTTAAGCCTATAAAACTTCTACAACTTGCTTATTTTATCTGAACAAAAGTCAAAAAACACAAAAGGTATTCAATTTACCATTATGTGAATAAAGAAAAGCAGGACAGTCCCAACAAGCTGGAACTTGCAGATGTTTCACATTTGATAAATAACGTAAACTATAAAAAAAATATATATAATATAAGCTATAATAATAATACTGCAGCTATTGTGGATATTTTTCTATTTTTCAAAAGAAGATAAAACCCTTTTTGAAGGGCCTCTAGGCCTCGAGCCTCCGAGTCGTTTCCGATGGCTACAGTTGGCTGGCTGAGAGCCGACAACATCAGACTGTGTATCCTACCAACGTTGATGCAGGGCCTTTTTCAACAAGCCCACAAAGGACTGGTTGTTAACCATAAGTAATTTTAAATGTCTGTCCCTTTGCAACATTCAGTATTTGGGAGGTGCTGTTATGTTTGTACTCCATTCAAAATGTGGGAGCTGGTTAGCCTAGCTTGCTAATGCTAGCATTAAACGTCACTACACGTTACATCTTGTTCATGTTGTTTCAACATGATTGGCAAGAGACGTTGACGTTGACGCTGATGTCAATTTTATAATTACATCTTACGTCTGTGAGTTCACTCGAAACAACTTGGGGCGCTGGCCAAGGACCGCGACATACCCGGTCTGACCAGGAACCTTTGTTGCCATTTGTTGTCATTTCACATCTCTCTCCCCGGTATTCCTGCTGGCCATCGAATGAAGGCATAAAAGGGCCAAAACACCTGTACAGCTGCGTCAGTCTCAACCACGCCAGTTGCCATTTTTGTTTGAATTTCTCTCTTGCAGTTCTTCTACCTCTGGCACGAGAGAACGATGCTCCCATTCTTAATCTTGACTGCCCACCATCATCTAACATCATCTGAACATTCATAAAAGCATAAACATTGTCCAAACATAAACATAAACCTTCCACAAACAAAGCCCCAGGATATATCCTACAATGGAAACACAACAAATATACAAACACAGATTTTCTGAAATCTTTTGTGACCCCATATTCTTGACACATAATCTAAAACAGGACATACACATGTTGTATAATAAGCCGTATCTCTTAGCATTGTAGTTTTACCTTTAATAACTCACGATGCCCTACTTGCCGAGTCTGTTAGAGCTGATGCACCATGTAAAAAAAGACACTTTCATCTCGAGAAAAACCAAGATACTTGTTTTTATTGATACAAAGTCTCCACTTTTTACACCATTCGGCAACACATGTCAGCATTGTTTGTAAATCTTCCTAAAGAGGAATGTTTACGGTAAACGGCCACATAATAACCCCTTCCCCAGTACCGTTTCCCTGTGACTTCACTTGTTTTTGATCGCTGTTTCGCCAAAACAAAAGCCTGAATGTGACTCGCAGCTCCTATTGTATCAAAACTCATCAATGCAGAAAAACAAAACCAAACAAAAACAATGATGAGGTCAAGGCGGCAAACCTGAATGAAAGCATGAAGAGAATGAGAATGAGAGATGATTGAGGACCTCTGTAGAAATATTCCTCTGTCTGTCTCTGGTTCTCTGTGTTTAGTGGTCTGACCGATGCATCTTCATGCAGGTCGTGGTTCTACAGTTTCTGGATCAGCTTCCTGCCCCTCAGTGGCTTTGTTTATGACGCGGTGACAACTGCACTCCAGCACATTAAAGTGAGCTCCGCTGGGGGAACAGTCTTTATCAAGTCTGCAGAAAAGGCATTAATATTGTCGGCGTAGTGACAAACGAGTTAATGCAGCACATCTCTCTCTCTGCATTGTTATTCATGCCGGCGCCCAATATGCAGAAGCAGCTCTGTAACAAGCTGTGGCAATAGACTAGACAGGTTATCATAAACAAACACTTATTGGGAGTTATTAGACTGCGACAGCCGCAGAAATAAGAGCTCCTGCTTTTATATCAGCACCATAAAAGAGCAGACTGAAGTTAAAGAGCTGCGCTACATGTCGGCTCAGGATGAGGAGGCCTCTTTATGTCTAAAAGCAGCTCCTCAGAGATCTGTCAAGAGTTCAACAAACCCAATTCCACTAACCATTTCCAATTCATTCAGATGAGCCAGATACAGAGGGTATAAATATCAAATTCAGAGAGCCCCGGAGCAGACCTCAGGTCAGCATATCAGCCACTATCAAGCGGAGACATTGTGGTGTGCTTTTGCTCCGATTGCTAGAATTGAATTTCTGGGTCTCTGGGCTGGACTCCATCTCAGCCGGTGACTAATGTTGGCGTTCCAAAGCTTTTCCAGACCGATAAATCCACAGGGGAGGATGCAGGAAGGCAGCGGGGACGCTGATTACAGCCGGCCGCTGCGAGATTTCCACCAAACCAGCTCCACTTCTGCCTCGGCAGCAGTTCTGGGCTTTGCAGGGGAAGCAGACGGGGAGCCGTATAAAAGCCCTGACCCACAAATAAGTTTGATGGAGACTTAAGAGAGTGAGAGCTGAGGCACAGAGGAAGACGATGGTGAAGAAGAGGGCAAATGACTGTGTTCAAGTTAATGTTTGACAGGCAGCTGCTAATTAGAGTTTTAATTAAGGTACAATTTCATACGAAGGCAGTTAAGTGTGGTTTACAGAGCGCAACAGTGTATTACTGTGACCATGAAAGGAACTGTTTTACATTTTGGGAAATATGCTGATTCGCTTTCTGGTGGAGAGTTAGATGAGAAGATCGAGGGAGGACAGCAGCTCTGCTTATTATTGTAATATCTGACATACGATAAGCCCTCCTATAATATAGGGCGCTATAATGAGGCCCTTGTATTGCCTTCAGGTAATATGGGATGGTTGACGGAGAAGTTTGCCGTGTTTAAGGCTGTCGGATTGTAGAGATTCAAAATACTGTGCATTAACAATAAAACATTACATCCAATTAATTTGGGTTAAAGCTCTAAAATGAATTCCAAGCTACAGTTTGCAGAGATCCAGCTGCCAGACCCATTTTTCCCAGGAAAAGATAAACTTTAAAAAATATAACTCAAGATTGTATATACCATAAGTCAAAATCCCGACTTAAAAATTCAATTTATATTAAAAAAATATTGATAATCAAACTGATTACATTTAAGGTATTTTTTTATGCAACATTTAAGTTATGATAGTAAGTCAAAGTTCTGACTATTTAATCATTTTGACCTATCTCAAAAATATGACTTAAAAAGCCAAATTTCCATGTCAGTATCTCATTATTTTAAACTTACCATGAGTATTTTCATTTTCATTATTCTTTAATTAACTTTTTCATCTTTTTTTTCTGTTCCTGGGAGAAATGGAGTTCCATAGAAAAAACACGATGAAGGACAAATGCCAAATATCTCCCAACATGGAAAAATCTGTAAATCAGTGAAGGAATTGAGCAGGGAGTCCTCTTACAGCGGAAGTGTCCTTTAAAGTCGAGGACAGACCAGAAGCTGCCTTCATGTTCAGGAGAATGCAAAAGGCAAGAGCTCCAGGATGTTCAGTAAATGTCACAGTTTGACCGGGACCCAAAGTTCACTTCCACCTACTAAAATAAGTACGAGGTGGCCACTGACATGGACTTTCCCTCTTCATATCACTGACACTTTTCCCACAGATCACCCATAATTACCAGCAGGACAGTCCACTGCGAGTTCAGCCGCTGCCTCCTCAGCAGAGCTGTTATTCAGACAAACGTTGCCATCTCTTATTTGCCTGCTCTCAGATGGAAAGGCTCAACAACATCACAGCGAACATAACCGACTTCCAGATAAACAAGTCAACTCTGTCCTCTTTGTGTTCTCTTCCCGTCGCACAACTGAAGCTCTAATTACAGAATCCCATTATCAATATGAAAGAGACGTTTGTTTTTCCATTAGGAGGCCCAGAGGCAGCAGCAGATTGATATTTCCTGATGAGTGCTTGATTAAGGACGAGAGGCGTCTGCAGATGGAGATCTGATGGCTCGGTGGCCGGGCTCAAACGCACAGCGCTGGGAAGAAATGGTACAGGGGAAGGCCTTGATGGCGTCCTCTAGAGGATGCAGTGTGAAGCTCAAAATGTAAGGTTTGTCCTGAGGGTGGTGCTAAACGAAAGAACAAGGTGTCATTAACATGTATAGGGTCCATCCTCTGCTGTTTGATTAAGATATCTTCTGCACAGACATTTTGTACTGAAGGTGGCGCTAGAGGAAAGGTCATGGAGTGTCCTTAATTAAATTAGTCAAATTTAAAGTTAACACTGGTCACTGAAGGCATTTGGATTCATGTTCTAGGGACCATGAACATCCACAACCGATTTTATGGTAATATAGCTGGTAGTTTTCCAGATTTCCTGCTCTAGTTGGACGGACTGACCACCTGACATCACCATCCTTATGCACCGCCACTAATGGAGCAACAAAAAGTGATGTCGGTGAGCGTGACATTTGGTCTGACTTTGCATGAGGTACTTATATGAAATAAGTCATTCGCTGGATAATCTCTTTAACCTTATCACCGAATATTTATTCATCTCCAGGCCGCCGAGCCTCGCCATGCGATGCCGGCCATGACTGTGCTCGCTCAGCCAAAACTAAGGTGATTACTGGACGGGTGTCAGTGTTGACTGTAAGCTGGGAGGATCCAGGCCCACTGTCGGGGACACAAATGGGATTTGTCCCTCATGCAGAACATCAGGCGTGGCTTTTTAGGCCATGGCAGCAGGGAAATCATTACAAAAATCCCTGCTTCTGCTCACCTTGGAGGCCTAATGGGCAGTTTGGGCCGCCAGTGATGCAATCATTAGCTCAGGAAACCACTCTGGGACACAAATACGGGCTGAAAGCCAGTTGAAAGCACAAAAATCAAACAGAAATAACCAGGCTGAGCCACCTTTGAACATCTCTTTCCTGTGTGACTGGTTCAGGGAGTCCAGATGTCAAAATGCATTTGTTAACAGACGGGACAGCGAAATCCCAAATGACTGCACTAAAAAAATATATCTAAAGGAAGCAACGAATGACACGTTACTCTGAGTTTGATATTTCTGATAAAAATGTGGCTTGTTTTTCCTCACAAGAGGTTCAGATCTAAACTTTCTCTTCCAAAGCACTGCAGCTTCCCTCCTGCTGAGGTTATTCAGCAGCCAAACATCACAGAGCAGCATGACTCTTCACCACCATAACACACTAGATAACATTCTGCAATCAAGTCTAACACATCACATAACGTGCGCTGAAGTCCTGAAGTCCTGCGCTGAAGGTTTATCTTTCATTCAGATTTTTGTGGAAAACAACATTTCTGTAACTTTCCGAAAGCGATGATCCAACATTCCTACCCACTTCATGCCGTGATTGGTCGACTGTGCGGAAGTGAGAAAGGAGCTTACTCTACGTCTTTTTCCATTCTTGACACAACTGTCACTTTTCAGGTGAACAACCGCGCGCAACACTATGAACGTCTTCCAGGAGAGACTGTCTCACAACGTGCGCCCCTGTCCATGTATTTCAACGGTATCACGCCTCCCCCCTCTCGATGACGGCCATTTTATCACTTCCAGTGTGGCCGTTGGGAACACTTTTGATTTCCGATGTAGTCGGACAACAACACGTACAAACCACTTATTTTCTAGTGTAACCCGACCCAAACCTGCATGTCTTTGGACTGTGGGAGGAAACTAGACCGCCTGGAGGAAACCCACAGATACATGGGGAGAACATACAAACTCAGACGGAAAGAACCCAGCAGAACCTTCCTAATGTGATGCAACAGTGCTAACACTATAACACAATTATGTGAACATATTTCAGGTTTTTCAAAACCAGGATCAGGGCCAGGGTCATAGAAAGGATTTTAAAAATACTGAAATCCTGAATTATAGCCTGATGGGTATTTGATTACCTTACTGACTGTTTTAGTATGTTTCTTTTTGTCTCGTATCCTTATTTGTTTTTCGTGTTTGTTTGATGAAAAGTATCATAGTGTCACTCAGCTTCATGAGTCGAACACAAAGAAATTATCTGATGCTCCTGAGGAGGGAGGACAGCAGCTGTGTTGATTACATCTGTAATATCTGACATTTAATCAAGTCTGCTGCTCAAACTGCCTTTCAGCAGCATGACAGCATAACATTATCCACTACGGTGGGAATTATGTTGCAGCTCCATGCACTATATGAAAAGAAATCATATTATTACAGCAACAAAAGAGTCGTCCCACCAACAAACACACAATTCAAAGCCGCAATTACTACAAAGTTACAATACATTTTCATTCATAATCAATTATATTTGTGATTAATCGATCATTTCATTTGAAAATTTGGAAAAAGTTCCAAGGTGACATCTTCAAATGAACCCAAAGATGTTCAGTTGTACAGTGGTATAAAACAGACAAAAGAAGAAGACAGAAGCTGGAACCAGAGAATGTTTGACATTTCTGTTTGATAAATAACATGTAATCAATAACCAGAATTTTAGATCTCGGTCAGTAAACTCATTGACTATTCATTTCAGCACTACTGTCATCCCTCCAAGCTGATTGGCAGCTCTTTCAATATGGCAACTAACATTAGACATGAAGCGGCAGGTATGATGTTAAAATCTCTACAGCTGAGAAGCAAACAACAGCAGGTAGTTGGTTTAACATTTTTGGTGATTTAAATATTTCATTTTTTAGGGTTTCATTTACAATTTGACGCAGAACTGAAGGATTCATCAATCAACATCAATGCAAAATCTATTTTCCTTTACAGCCATAGAAAACAGTTATGTTGTATAAAATAAAATAAACAAATGTTGATTCGACTTAATGGTAATTTTGGAGGCTGCAGTTTGTGTTGCTGTTGACTGTATAGTGTTATACTGAGAGGTGTTCCTAATATTCTGTCCACCTCTTCCACATAAATGAGATTACTAATAAGAAACAACTCTCAGTATAAAGAGAAGGTAGGATTTATTGCCAGACTGTTGTACTAAACTGTATTCACTTTAGTTGCAGTGTGTGTTCCTTCACGGAACATCAAGACCAGAAAAAGACTGACTTAAGCTCAGCTCAGACTGAGTTTTAAGACCGCCTTACTTCAACCTATCGAGATGAGCCTCAAGCCAAAATGATTAGAAACCACAGGTTTATTTTACAACTTTACTTTTTATCTTTTAAAGTGTATAAAATTAATCTGCAAGTTATTTCATCAATGAATCGATAAATCATTTGGTCTATAATACATTTGAAAACAACAAAATAACAACATCATATTTCCCTGAAGGTGACGTCTGCACGCTTCTTGTTTTTTTCCCACCAACAGTCCAAATACAAAAGATATTCAGATTACTAGAATTCAAGATTATCAAAATTATAATTTTCTGTTGATCGACTAATCAATGAATCGACTAATCATTTCAGGTTGTCTGTCAGATAAATATAGTGAAGTAAAAAGTACTATCTTTCCCTCCCAAATTTGGTACAGTAGAAGTCTAAAGTATAAAAACCTCAACACTGTACAGTACTGAAGACTTCACCTCCACCACTACCTGTTTGTTGAAGTCAGTCAACAGCAGCATCAATAAACTTTCTTCACACAGACAGAACAGAGTCTGAACAGCTGAACCAGTCACAGAAACAGACACCTCCTCACAACAACATTTATCCTCAAACAATATCCGTTTTCCAGCTTTAAGCTATTTCAACCCAGCTGCTGTCAATCACTCTGCTCCTACAGTTTGACCTATGTGTGCTAACAGCTAGCCACCGCGGCTAACCGGCGGGTTAACTTTTAAAACAATGTCGCGGACACAACAAGGCGTCGGTAACAGCGGGTCAGTGAAACATGCAGGAAAGAAGCAGGAAGTCGCTCTACTGCCGTTTAAAATCACCGCTTTACCCGTGAAACTGAAGCTAAAGCTGCAGAGGCTAACACACCTACCAGCAACGTGTGTTCCGTCTTCCTGTTGTTGTCCTACGTCACGTGTCGCCCCCGGGTCCTAAAGCCGGCAGGGTTGTTGCTGAACAGCTTGCACTGCAACACTGATGTTTGTTTGTTTGTTTGTTTGTTTTATAAAATAAAATAAAAATGATAATTCAAAAAATATATACTTTTGAGAAACAAACAATTATCTTTTGTAATTGTATATATTACGAAATTATAGACAGATGGTAAACATATCTTGAGAGTCCTCACTGTTAGCCGTGGCCTTGACTACTGCTAATAAGTATTGTGTGTGTATCAAAGGCTGATATATCTTGTTCTCCTGTGCCATGGAGATCCATTGTTTTCCAAAAACTACTAAAAACACATCAGTGAGCCCCAAATACTCACTAGAGCGTGTGGATTAATCTGCCGCTGAAAAGAATCCCCAACAAATTACAGTTAGCAGCTGTTTCAGGAAATTATTGGGCCTTTCTTTAAACATGAAACTATATATTTGTGAGGTGTTTTTAAAGATTTACGTCTTCAATAGTAACCAATGAGCTTAGAATAGCTCCAGCGATATCCTTTAAGAATCATTTTTATAAGCTTGTGGACACTCCAGACTGCTGTGACATCATCTTCTTTCACACTACAGTCTTTACATTTACATTTCTGTCATTTAGCAGAAGCTCTTATGAGAGCCATTCACACACAGAGTCAAGGACACAAAGCTGTTAATGGACACAGTACAGTGCAGACTGCTGTGGGGATTGAATGTGTGATGTCTCAGATACAGAACAGAACAGTGTCTCCAGGCCTCCCCGCTGAACACCAGCAGCTCACATTTACAGCAAAGAAAATGAATACCTAGATGAAAGAATGAATGTGTATTTCTTAAATATAGAATCTATACAGCGTTATAAGCTATGAGCATCTGTTGTGTCACCCATCGTCCAGATATCAGACATTAGTACTCACTAGTACGTAAGGACATACTTTCAGGTTCATGTTTTTGATCAGGTACTGAACTGGAACTTGAAACCTAACTTCAACCACAATAATTCACCTTAGACTTGACAAAAAATATCGTAGTCTAACCTAACCATAGCTAAAAACTGCCAAAGAAAAAAGGTGTGGCTGCAAGTTAGATGAAAACACAAATTCATAAATCCTCATGGTCTATGAGACCCCATACAACAAGGAAGTAGAATTCCACATGAACATGCTGCACCAAAGTTTTTGAAGGAGTCATTGTGAATAGCTTTCAGTTACTGGAGCTGGAACAAACAACCACCAGAGCTGAGTATAATAGGCTGAGAGGCCTGTCAATCAAGTAAACACACTGTGGAAAATAAAACTTAAAGATCAAATGTCATCACATTGGTGTGGACTTAAGTTTTTGTCCATTCTGCGCCAAGAACTCAGCAGCAACTGAGGAGTTTTATATTCAGCAGAATAACACAACGTGTCTCTGGACGAGAACTGATTATACTTTAGAAAAACAGGAGAAGAGGTTTCAAAGGCATCAACAGCTTCATCAAATGGATGCTGATGGACAACTGAACACACTGGTTAAGATCAAATACAGTAACAGTACAAACTGCCGGAGAAAGAAAAGCAGTGGTGGAGCTGGAGATGAAGGAAAAGTACATTTTGAAGCGGGAATTCGTACCAATCCAACTTTTAAAGGAGGCGTAGCTCTTTTATGATAAGGAGCCTGGCTTCTCCTTCAGGGCTTAATTAAAAGTGGAATGTATGTAGGAGCCATTATCAGGCCGGCAGCCCGCGGTCCTCACACCACCGCTTCTACCACTCCACAATACTTGCTGAGGAACCACAAATGAGAAGTTATATAATGTTACTGATGACGACCAGTTACAGGGCACATTTTGGCTGAATGCTGAATGTAAAGTATGTAATACTAATAAAATGGATTTGTCTGGTAGCTTTCAAAGTGGACTTACCAAGCGATTTACACAGAATAAAATTGTGGTGCAAAAGCAAAATACAGTAAAAAAAGAAATATATGGAAATAGAGTAAAATAGAGCAGAAATAGAATAGAAATGTGTGTGTGTGTGTGTGTGTGTGGGGGGGGGGGGCTATGTAGCAAATTCATTAAAATTCAAAGAACTTTATTTGAATTTATTTGAAATTTCATTTGCGGAGGCAGCACATGACAGATAAAACCACATACAACACATACAAATAAGGAAAAATACAGCAATTAAAGAATATTACAGATAATGAAAGGTGAATACACAATACCAAAAATATAACAAATAAAAAACAAACATTAAAAAAAAGCTAAATCAGAAAAAAAAAATACGGAAATGTAAAAAAACAACAAAAAGGTAACACATTATAAAATGTTTTTTAACCTGACTATAATCACCTGGCTGATGTGAACAATCTGTCTCTATTTATACTAATCCCACAGATCTCATCTTTCATGGTTTCAGCTGTTGAAGCTAATCAGCCACCTCAGAGGACAAACTGACGGTACAAAAACTTTGACTGCTGAGCACATTTTAGCCTCAGCAGCTGGAACCAATTAGACGTCTTTTAAACAGCCCATCAAAAGCTGTCCCGTGGTGTGCGTTTACATACAAACAGCAGACTGTACATAATCAGCCAACATACATACAGTCAATGTGACTTTGATGGCACTGAACCAACAAGTCATTCTCATATTCTTATCCTAAACCTCTGTCAGGTTTGTTCGTAAGTCTGACTCCTCAAACTCTCCTAACTGGATATATTTGTCATGAGTCACTGGTTTCAGCCTGGTGAATGACACCTGTTCACGAGTACCTGTGCGTTCCTGAGATCTGATCATCACCCCTGAAACTGCCATACAATTTAAATGAGGTTCCGCTTCATCTGAGGGCGAGTTTCATTCACAAAAATGTGAATGAAAATATTAATAATAGGCTACAGCTGACAAAGATGTGTGATCATGAAGAGTGAATGGTCTGAAATGACGTTAGATGCTAAAAAATATATAACTACACAAGATAATATTACAGCCTACAGTAGGTGATGTTACACTGTTGATACTGAACAGATACCTGATACCAGATACAGAAAGTAAGAAAACGAAGAAGAAATAATTTTCCAACTACTACTTAAATGTAGAAGTTGTTGTGCCAAAATATGCCAATAAAATAAAAACCACAAAATAAATAAAAACGCAGCCATGATGATGATGACACGGTGAACAGAATATTTATTTTGTTTGTTTAAGTTTGTTTTAGTTACATATTTTATTTTACTTCATTAGTGCATTATGATTTCAGGTCAAATGAGTGCTCGTTCCCCAGTGGAGAGAGTCTGTCTGTACACAACTCGTATGGCAGGTCTGGACCACCTGTGAATTTAATTTGTACCTGAGAGAAAAAGTGCAACAAAAAAAAATTGGTGAATGCCACAAATTCTCTTGAATCACTTGTACGCGCGACTTAAGAGTGAACCTGTCCAAAACTGTTTCAGATCCTTTCCAGTCTGCCAACTCTACTCTGAAATATTCAAGTGAAGTACAAGTATCTAAAACTTGTTCTTAAGTACACTACTTGAGTAAATGTACTTTGTTACATTCCACCACTGGATGGATGATAATGTAGTATTGAATTGTATGCAGTTCATGTTAATTTATTAATATTTCAGTTTATCATAGTTAGCTCTATTGTCATTGGACTTCAGTGTTGTACAGCTGCAATGTATGTGAGTGTGTGTGTGTGTGTGTGTGTGTGTGTGTGTGTGTGTGTGTGTGTCCACATCACCACCACTGTACAGGGGACTGACAGAGGGAGAGAGAGCGTATTGACCCACGTGGGCGACTCTGCCCACATAATGGCATCTTGTGAGGTTCCCCGGCTCTAAACAGGAGGAGCACTATAGGTGCTGAACAGGCAGTTGCTATGCAACAATTCGTCGCCAGCAGCATCCAGGTTGGACCTGAGTGGAGAGCAGCAGTCAGGCGGAGGAGTTGGTTTGAATCTGTGTTTTGAAAAGCTGGAGGTTCAGCAGTGTTTCTGCAGCTTCCTGGTAGGCAAGCTGTCACTTGATTAGATTGTTTGAAAGCTTAATGGGGGGAAATGGGCCACTGCAGCAGCAAAGTGAAGTACAGTACAGATATATCAAAGAAGAACAGGATGTAAATACAATGAAAACAGACAAAATTGGGTCAGATAAACAAAACAAACTGACACTAATTTGAAGTGTAATTGAAGGCTTGATGTAAGGCAGCAACAGTGGTGTCAGAAGTGAAAATGAACACAAAGTGAAATCTGTGAACAATGGAAATGTGAAGTCTGTCTTAATGCAATACTGATGTGCCATATGTAGACGGAAAGAGTTATTGGTCGCTGTAATCATTCCTCCTGTTAATACTGGCCCGAAGCGATCCCTTTGTAGAGCGACTGCTCTGTAAGGGATGGAGGACAAAATACAGGAAATGCAGGAAAATAAAGCCAATATGATACTTCAGACAAATCAAGTGAAAACCTGTCAAAGATACAGTCTGTTTAAAGACCCCCTTTGTGTTTCCTTGCTGAGCCGTGGAGAGTCACATAAGTCTGTTGCCAGGACACAACGCTGGAAATAAACCCACACATAACCCCAAAGAAGCCTAATAATGGAGCACATTTTCAAACAGGAGGATATTCATAGTGTTGCACTCAGTTGTTCTCATGAAAAGTGAAATTGTTGTGTCAAGAATAAAGAAAGGAGAGCTAGAGAGAGAAGTTCAAACTCTGGCTCTTTCCTCACCTCTGCACAGTCGACCAGTTGACAGTCTTCAGACACTATTTCTTCCTCCAGATCAGATCCCGTTTATGGCTTGTCTGATCATCTGACTGCTCGTGTTTCTTGTTGTAGTGATGTTGCCATGTTCCCTAATCACACTGTGGGACAGTTCAGATTTGAAACAGTGAAGAGAAGCAGCTTCATGCTTGAAGATTGCAAACTTTTACATTTCCGACATCAGTGTGTGTTTGTCCTCAAGTGATGTCACTTGAGTCAGCGTTGGTTGAAGACTACAAGTTTGAGAGTGAAAACAATCTGTTGTAGACCTCTGCAGCCCGCTGCTCATCTCTGCTGCAGGCTGGAGGCTCCAGGCTACATTAGCCGCTACTAGCATAACACACCCCAATCTCACTCTTTGGAGTTAGACCGTTTACCAGGCACTAAATCAAGTTGCATTGTGGGAAATGTAGGATCCAGTGTTTTTTGGAGCTAATCAGAATCAGAATCAGAAATACTTTATTGATCCCCGGGGGGAAATTGTACAGTACCGGTGCTCCCATTCAAGAGTAGAAAGTAGCATAATTTAGAACTAAAAGTTTGTACAAAATATAAAAATAAGAAATACAAAATACAAAATATACACATTTACAGTATTTAAGTGAAATGAGGTGAAATGAAAAATGAAATGAAAATACAAAATATACACATTTACAGTATTTAAGTGAAATGAGGTAAAAATATATACAATAACAATGTATATGTATGTATGTGTTGCACTAAAGTGTGTGACTATATATGTATTGCACTTAAACATTTTGAATAAATAGTGAGGTGGTGTATGAACAGGTGAGGTAGATACAGATACGGATTCCAGTCTCTTCCTGAGTTTCTGACATTCAGAGAGAGGAGTTAAACAGTCTGATGGCCACAGGCAGGAATGATTTCCTGTGTCGCTCAGTTGTGCATTTGGGAGCAATGAGTCTCCCACTGAAGGTGCTCTTGTGTCCGACCAGTACGTCATGGAGAGGATGTGAAACATTGTCCAAGATGCCCCGCAGCTTAGACAGCATCCTCCTCTCTGACACCACCGTCAGAGAGTCCAGCTGCACCCCCACAACGTCACTGGCCTTGCGGATCAGTTTGTTTAGTCTGTTGGAGTCCGCCACCCTCAGCCTGCTGCCCCAGCATGCAACAGCATAGAGGATAGCACTGGCCACCACAGACTCATAGAACATCCTCAGCATAGTCCGGCAGATGTTGAAGGACCTCAGCCGCCTCAGAAAGTAGAGACGGCTCTGGCCCTTCCTGTAGAGGGCATTAGTGTTCTTTACCCAGTCCAGTTTATTGTCTATGTGAACTCCCAGATACTTGTAATCCTCTACAATGTCCACACTGGCCCCCTGGATGGAAACAGGGGTCATCGGCGCCTTGGTCCTCCTCAGATCCACAGTCAGTTCCTTTGTCTTTAAAAGTCAGGATGTCTCAGCCTTTGCTCCATCAATTTTGATTATTTTTCTTTAGTCCATCTATTGCGATTCCCCAAACTTGATAGTGGTGCACTACTAAATTTCTGAAGTACCCCTTGAAAGTATTTTGTTTATGGTGGTTATTGTAGTTTAAGAGTTTTACCATTTGTTTTCAACTCATTTTCTCTTGTAGTTGTCGTAGTTTCTGGCATAATGTGAATGAACCTGCCACTAGAATTTAAAACTCAAGATTACAGTCAGTATGTCTCAGTGCCACTGAGATGTAGTAATAATATTCATTTTTTAATATTCATGCTGTTGTGAGATTATTCTATGTATAAAACTAACAAAGACACTTGCAGTGTCAGTTTCAGGTTAACAACCTGAGTTTCAATCTGGACGCCATGACTCGAACCAGACTCCCAAACATGCTCCTGTTTCACTTGAAACGCATGCAGCTGCTGTAACACACAACTCTGTTTACGTGGGATGCTGTTGGAGTTTGAAAGAAACAAAACAAAACATCTCTCTGCCTGTTTGGAGCTGAAAACTGATGTGGCTCATCTGGGAGTTGTGGTCTAAATCAGAAATCCACATCATATCCTGGCTGCGTCTGCCGCTGCCTTCCCTTGCCTCTCTCCAGGGTTTAATTAGAACCGCTGAGCTCTGTGTGAATAATGCAGCACCTGAACTCACCTGAGCCGGCTGCTCAAGCAGAACGAACAACCGCAGGGATGCTGAGAGAGCACCGCCTCCAGAGAGAGAGAGAGAGAGAGAGAGAGAGAGAGAGAGAGAGAGAGACAGAGAGAGAGAGAGAGAGAGAGAGAGAGAGAGAGGTTTTCATGTCATTTTAATCAGTGCACTAATGGAACGAACTGATATTGCTATTTCCGCTCTTATTTTTTGCAGATTGGATAAACATGTAAAACTGTATCTTCTATCAGAACTTACTTTTATTATCAAGCATTTTCTTGACGTATCGTATGTATCACATTTTTTGTTAATTGTTCATTTTTTTAATTATTATTTTGTACTGTTTTATCATCCATGAATATTGTATTATTGATTATTTATTAGAATTTGTAGAATGCCTCTTATTTTTATTTATTTTATCAAAAAAAATATTTTTAACAGTACCTACATGTAAAAAATAAAAGTCCTACATTAGTAAAAGTAGATAATTATTACAAGGAAAACATGCTTCAAGCAAGTACCACAAGTAAAGGTACTCATTATACAGAATGGCCTCTTTTTGAGGATTGCAATATTATATTTATTATAAGATTGGATTATTATTATTGTTGACTAAGTAGTTATTATAGCTGTTTGTGTTATCAATGTAGACAAAAAGTAAAAACATTTGTCTCTGAAATGTAGTGAAGAAGAAGTATAAATGAAAGTACCTCAAAAATATATATAATTACAATACTTGTGTAAATGTACTTAGTTACCTTCCAACACTGCTTTTATATTAGTCTTTTAATACTTAATTCTACTGTGTAAGCTGACGGCTTCTTGACCTTTCCTGCCACATCATCATTTCTCTTATTTGTTTTTTATGCTGTTTGTATAGGTGTAAAATTTAAAAAAAAACTAATAGCTGTTAACAGTATTAGTATTGCTGATGTTACTATTAGTTGCTTGTAGTATTATTAGAATTTTGTAACTTCAATGATTACGTTTGGTGTGGAAAAACAAAACACACCATCTTACCTTCTATTGAAATACTTGAAATGCACAAAAAGAGCAACAAGTGAGAAAAAACCAGTCAGACTGACTGCAGCAGGATGAAGACTGGGATGTTTGTGCCACCTAGAGGTCGTTTTCTGGGGGACATAAGTGGTACGCGGCTAAATCAAGGCTGGATTACCAACTGAGCAAAATGGACCCTAGACCCTCAGAAAGCCAGAAATGTCAATGATGATAACCAATTCTATTACTATTAGAGGATAAGACAATAATACAGGAAAGTTAATAAGGGATTTACTCATAAATGTAGATCTGGTAAACTGTAAACTGCTTTTATTAAGTGGGGGTATTTTACATTGTGCTTCCAAGTTCAGGCTCTGAGGGCAGAGAATAGGTAAGTCATCATGTAAGCATCTGAGTGCACAAATGATTTATCTTTATTGCACATTACGTTACAAAGAAATACATTAAAATAAGTCAAAACCCCTTTATGACAAACCACATTTCCACTCTCCTCAAAGTACAAAAGCTCATCTTTTCATCTTTATCTCTTCTTATATGATCAGTATAAACTTAATAAGTGGATTTAATTGACAACAAATCAATAGCTTTAACCTTGTCAGTGTACTTCATGAAAGCAATGTTTTTTTTAAAAAATGCCTATATTCTAGCAATAATACATAAATGTTTGTGTTTTCACTCTTCCTAAAACCGCGCTGTCCCATTGAATCGCTTTAACGACGCTTCGGCCTTCAAAACTCACGAGTTTCAGAGTTTTGATAATAATTAAAACACTTAAACGCACCGTGTCGTCTTTGCTTTTACCTGGAGACCTCGAAGGCAGCATGCAAACATTTTCCAACCTCTGATTGGTCCGTTATCCGCTGTTTTGACCACGTGACACCTAGGATGGCTGCCTGCAACGAGAGTAAAGATGGTAAGTTGATTTTTTAGTGGATTTAATGAAGCTTTTTTGCACTCGAGTGGATTATTCACCTGTAAATGAAACTCGGAGTCTGTCAGACAGCAAACTCAGCTGAAAAAGATTCAGCTCTACAGTTTGTAACGAAGTTAAACAACCAGCAGCTACCCGGATATGCTAACAGGCTAACCAGCAGCTTGCATGTTCTCCTTATACAAACGTATGTTTTACAGTAGTTAGGTTACCTGCTGGTTCTCCAGTTTAACCACAGTAACTCAGATACTGTTTTCATGAAAAACGTTTCATAATGTTCATTTCGTTAATTCCACTGCCAGCCAAACCTCCTTACTTATAGCTTTTTTGAGCAAACAATGTCACTAAATTCATTGCAAGTATCAGTATTTGTAGGTATTGGAGTATGCGTACAGTGAGAAATGTTTGTGACATTTTTTGGATTCCTTATTTAGAGAAATATTAAAGTTTTGTTTTCAATGAACAAAAGAAGCCAATCTTCCCCCCCATCATAACTGTTGTCAAGACATAAGCGACCGTATAATATATAAAAAATACAGAAATACACAAGGAAAAGTACAAAATGGACATTTGATGTCACCTTTCGCTACTTGGACCTGACAGTTTTGACACTTGGTGCGATGGACACAATAAGTTTGGTAACAAAAACAGGATTGAGGGTTGATACCCAGCTGAACCTGTGTGTGATGTGAGTTGCATCTTACAGATAACAGGTTTACACATGTGTTGTTACACTCCCAACCGAGTTTCCCCTAAGATAAAATGAGATAAAACAAACAAAATAATTGGGGCACAAATATTTTGTGCATTTATATCATGTGGTTCATGTGGATCCGCCTGTATTTACGTGTTTCAGTACTGAGACATTCACCAGGGCATACTGGGTTGGAGTAATGTGTGTGCGTTAGTTAACCTGCAGTTGTGTCCCTCTCTCAGGTCAGGACAGTATACTGGAGCCGCTGTGTTTTCCAGAGGAGCCAGCTGATGGCACCAGTGCTCCCAGTCTGCAGTGTCCCAGTGCAGAGCTGCTGGTGTGTCTGTTCTGCCCAGAGTCCGTCCCTCTGCAGCAGAAAGATGTCCTCCTCAAACACCAGCTGCTGGAACACAAGCTGGTCATCGCCGACGTCAAACTCATCGCAGACCTCCCGAAGTATGGAGACTGCCCTCTGTCCACAGATGGTCATCTAAAATACAATTCAAATAACAGCGGGCTGGGCAATATTTCAATATTATTGGTTATCGACTTTTACTGGAATCATACAGCGATGATATGATCAAATCATGTTATTTGGAAATACAAAATAAAACATCCCTCTGTGTAACATAGTTCATTTCATTTCAGTGAACATAATTTTTATTTTATGTGATTTTGACAACATTTTCCATATTGTAGTATATATCAATATGGAAGAAATATGCACAATATTGATTTCAACGATACTCCTCAACCCTGCTAACTAGAGTGTGACCATTATTACTCAAATCATCTGTAACTGAAGTTTTTCTCTGATAGTCCTGGTAGTAGTCACATTATTATGGCTAAAATCAAAAGTACACATTGGCTTTACAATATTTCTCTTATCAGAGCTGACATAGAGCTGGACAGTATGACTATATTTTCAATATTGGGTGTGTTAAGTAAAATCCTATCCTGTATCTTGTCGAAGATGAGCAGTGCCGATGCTTTTCTGATGACTTTCCTGTCCTCCGTCAGGTACATGTTGTACTGGAAGGGCAGATTCCTGGAGCAACCGGTCACAGATTTCTGCAGCGTGATCAAGACGAACTCCACCGGCCCAGCTGGTGAGTAGAGTCACAGTACAGGTGCGTTACAAGGACTGCAGTGGAAAGGGAATCAGGGAAATTGTTATAAATCCACAAAAACAAATTAGAATATAAATGTATCATCTTGTTGCAAGACTGAGGATATATGATGAGTGACTCCATGTTTTTATTTTTATTTTTTTATGGCTGTGTTGTTCTGTCAAATAGAAATGTTCTAGATGTCTTGTGCATCATTTATTTTATTTACACTTATTTGGTGTCTCTAGGAACTTAAATGTCCACGAGAATCTAGAATAAAGTTCTGTGGGTTTGAACAGTGATTAACATCACAGCATTAGTTTGTAATAACTGACCTACCACCGGGCCGCTGCTTGTTATTCTAGATGAGTCACAGTTGTATCACAAAACCCGAGGGAGTAAATTTACCTGATGAAAGCTGAACCGTATTTTCTAGAAGAAAAACCTGCATCTGTAATTTTCTGTATATGATGTGAATGCAGAATTATACAAAAATTCTCTACAAAAATTACTCAGACATGAAAGTCTGCACTTTAAATCTCATCCGGACTTCATCAGACTCTATGACAGGCCTCATTTGAAGCTTGTGTTCCTCTAACCAGTTGTTGTTCTCACAGAGAAGCAGGAGGACTACTTCCTGCTGTGTGACGTCCTCCCAGAAGACCGGATCCTCAGAGAGCGGCTCCAACAGAAACGACTGGTGAGGATCTGAAACCTCAATTTATTGTAGTTTTTGGACGACCCAATCCAGTTTCTGCAAAATATCAAAAGATTTACCTGATTTTTCTTTGATCTTTTTATTTCTGAAGACTGTACAATAATCAGCACCAGTGGGTAAACATACAAGCATAACAGTACATTGGGTATCCTCTTATTTCCCATCCCTTCCCTCCACTCCCATACGCCTAGTCCCATATTAATCAACTCTAGAAATGTTTTCCAAGTAAGAAAATAATGGGAACCGAAGGTCTTGGAAAAATATCCACAGTTATGTTGAGAATTTATGGATAAACTTAAAATTAGCTTCCTTGATTGTATTACTTGTGAATGGGAACTGTATTCTTTCATAGATAGACTCTTTAATAGCGTTAGGAAAGATGAGTGACCTCTTTGATAGAATTTTAACTGAAAATTGTTTAATTTTACCTTTTTAATTGTAATCGAGGACATTATCTCTTCTACTACTTCTTCTATTTTTTTCTTTTAAAGCCTTTTTATAGTTTTGATTCTCCCTGAACCAGAGACTGTGGGTCTGTATGTTATTTCACATGTTTGTCAAACACAATATCCCAGCCACAGTAGGAGGTGGTGGTGCTGTTCTTCTTCTGTGGTGTTTCTCTGACAGTGTTGGTCTTCCACAGGAGGAGGTGCTGGAGCAGCAGCAGAAGGAGAGAGACGACAGCAGCTTCCATCGTCTCTGCATGTTCTGCAGCGAGGACTTCACTGGGAACAGGTACTGCATGTGTGATGGGAATCAGCTGGTTTGAAACTTCCTGAATGTTAGAAAACGCAGCACTAAATGTAAAATCTATCAGAACCCAACACCGTATTAACACTGGGGAGTGGTGGTCGTTTCAGCTGCATGTGTCGGTCATATTTCATGCTTTCATCTCAAAATAAGTACAAAGGAATGCACCTGACAGTATTGATCAATGGTTTGGTGTAACCATTGATCAGTACTGTTCAACCTTAATAAACTTTCAACAAGTTAGAAGCAGCATGTTTAATATTATCACTGGGGACATGCATTTAATAGCCAAATGTCACTAGATCGTTATATATTTGGAAAATACTCCATATATAACTCAGCCCCAAACCCATTGGTTCCTGCTGAAGATCATTTAAAAAAATACTTCCATCATGTTTTCAGGTCGTCTCTGCTGAACCACATGGCTAAAGACCATTCCTTCAGCATCGGGCTGCCGGACAACATCGTCTACAGCGACCAGTTTCTGGACATTTTGCAGAGCAAACTGGACAAGTAAGACCTGACACAGGGACAGTAACAGTATGTATCAGTCATTATTATGACACTGATAAAATGTGAAAACCTCCCAACTCCTGAAATTTGAGATTTTAATGTTAGTAAAGTTGCTTAAAAAACGTTCTTAGGTCTTGAAAAGTTCAAGTTGCTCTGAAAGTAAAGTAACATCCATTATTTCAGCTCCCAGCAAATGAAAAGTCTCACTGAAACCAGTTAGTTTAGTGTTTGATCAGAGTCTTGATCTTTAAAAGGTCATGAATACAGATAAAACCACAAGACAGCACACACACAAGCTCCTCTCTCACCAAACATAAACATGGATATGAGGATATCTTTAACCCGACGACCTTCAGTCCAAGTTGACTGTGTTGTTCTGTCCTCTTGTCAGTCTGCAGTGTTTGTACTGTGAGAAAACCTTCCGAGATAAAACCACCCTGAAGGATCACATGAGGAAGAAAGCTCACCGCCGCATCAACGCCAACAACTGCGTATACGACCGCTTCTACGTCATCAACTACCTGGTAAAACTTCTACACAGTTGTGTCGTCAAGTCACACATATATATGTGTCCAGAAAATTCAATATTCTTCCCACTTGACTATGGTTTTGTTCCTTCATGGAGAATTGCAGTTACATTTCAGTAGTTCAAGTTTTCATGTTGGTGGGAGTATTTGGTATTTTTGAACAAATTGAGAATACAGATGGACAGTAGAGAAGTTTGAAGAAAATGTTTTTATTTGATGTATGACAATTAATTTGTTGTGTTTATCAAATGTGTTGTTTAATTTTGTGTCAATCTAAAATTGTTTCAGCACTAGTTATATTAGTATATTAGTAGCAGAGGAGGGTTTTCTCTTCACTGTGTGTGATCTTCAAATCTCTCCGTCCGCTCTCCTGTCAGGAGCTGGGGAAGACCTGGGAGGAAGTGCAGAGTGAGGATGACCGTGAGCTGGTGGACGATGAGGATGAGTAAGTATCTCCAGCAGGAACCAAAAGGGTCAGAATACATCAGTCTGGGGCCAAAACACCCAGGTTTTACTGACTTTACTGTCACCCGACTGCTTCAGTCTAATTTATCTTTCCTGAGGAGGCTTAAAGTTTAAAGTGATAACTTATTGTTTCTGACACATCTCCAGTAGATGCAATAATCTGACCAGAGACCTTATTTTTGTCATATCTCATATGTGAAACACTGGATTAACCTCCTGGTTCCCCTCTCATCCCTGAGCTGTCTGACATCTCTGTATTGTCCGCAGTGATTGGTCGGACTGGCGGGCTCATCCAGTCTCTGCTGTGTGTCTGTTCTGTGATCATCAGTCGGAGACGATGGATCAGATCTACACACACATGAAGGTACCGCAGCAAACAGTCATTTCATAGTTTTTTATTTTATGTGCCTGAAATTATTCTTTTATGACTCAGTAGTGCTGAGACAGATTAAGAGCTATTCAGGGTGGAAAGGAAGAGCTGGCTTAGTGATTGTTAGTGAATAATTATTAACTTGATTATCTGTATGACCTCACTGATAAATTAGCTTAAGAGCTCTTGATACTTTTCACTATAGAAACATCGACAACGCAAAGAGTACAACAAATCATTTTGGAGATATTTGACTCTTAAACTAACAGCTTTAACAGCTTAAACTAACTCAAGCGGAGTCTAAAAGGTCATAAAATGATTATAAGGTAACAACATGGTGGTACCACCCTCAGGACGAACTTTATGGTTTATTTTATAATATTAAAGCATAACAAAGTTGTCTCTCCATTCAACAATTATTATCTGATGTGTAATGAACATTACAGCTTCATGAGGCCACTAGTGCGTCTTATAGACTTTAATCTTGATTATTATTCCTCCTGTTGTTGTTTTTTTTAGGAAGCTCATGGCTTTGATCTCCATAAGTTGAGGACAGAACTCAGTAAGTAAAACAAGGAAGCAGTTTACTGACGTCAAAAGTTAAACACATCAGAGCATATCAGTTATATCCCGCTCTGCCGTGTCCTCCCTCAGATCTCAGGTTCTACCAGCAGGTGAAACTGGTGAACTTCATCCGGCGGCAGATCCACCAGAGCCGCTGCTACGGCTGCCAGGAAAAGTTCGCCTCCAGAGATGACGTCCTCCACCACATCGTGGCTGAGGGTCATGTGATGAAGCTGCCAGACATGTCGACCTGGAACCAACCGCAGTAAGTTCAGCACCCCTTCCTATTAGTCATAACTCAGTCAAACCTGAACGTACAGACACGATACACAAACTGTTAGACTCGGCATAACTTGCACTGGTCAGGGATATCTCCCTATAAATGTCCGTACATCTGCTTAGAAATCTTCGGAAAAAAAGACGCTCCTTTATAACTTCATAGCTTGCCTTTCATAGGTGTCATAGCAATCTGTTAATAGTTGGCTGTTTCTATGGTAACAGGGCAAACAGGAACTGATAGCAGCTAATTCTGCATGATTTTCTTGATGCAAATTTACGAAAATATACTGAGCCTGGGAGGTGTTATGGCGGGGGAAAAAAGCTCATTTGTGTGCTCGATGTAGTAACTCGTACTCTGGTAGAGGAAAGCAAATGCCTTTGGCACGAAGCATTCAGTCAGCAGGAAAACTGAAAACCCATTAATATTAGCTTTTTTTTTGTTTGCACGATCACATTATCAGAACGTTCTTTCAACGTGTTTTGACACTCTCCTCTATCCATTCATATACAGATATTTGTGGTGTGGGCATACAGGCCTAAAACTTTATCTTAATAAACGTGTGTAGTACAACTCGTGCAAATTGACGAGATTTCTAAACAGCCCAACAGTATATGGAATGGCCTTGCTAAGACATGTATTGACAAAAAAGGTTTTTAAGTAAACCCCTGACTTCCATCTCTCCTCAGGTATTACTTCCCCACATATGAGAACGACGCCCTCCTGTGTACGCTATCTGACAGTGAAGACGATGAAAGTGACGAGACAAATCATGGCGAGGAGGTCCCCGTTATCGCAGAGGACATCTCCAACCTCAGAGCGCTAAAACGGACCAGCGTCCTCAACCAGCTGCTGAAGAACAGAGGCTCCTGCAGCTAGGACGATGGGCAGTTTGTTTTTTTTTTTGGACAATTCCTCATCAGACTTGTTGTCCTTGGTGCACCAGGGCCGTGCAAAACTGACAACAACTGACCCTGTTGAGATGTTTTTGCTGGATCTGAGGGTTGGAACACACGTGGACAACACAGCGTTTTTCTCTAAACTCATTAGCACTTAAACCACCCTCTGCAATAAACAATTACACCAATTATGCACCCTGAACATGCACTTTAAAAGCCCCCAGAAGCCTTTTCAGAAGTGCAGACTGTTCAAACTTTCTATTAACTTCCATACAAACAAATAAAGATAAATTCATACATGTTGTTCTTGAATATAAACTTTATTAGTTAAAGTAAAAATAGTTTAATTATAAATTCAGAAACTATAACCAGTACTAAATGAAATAGGTTTCTTTTTCACAAGTGCAAATTCATGACACCTAAACACCTTTTGACCCTGTTAAAAATATTAATACCCTGAGCTGTAACACGCCACACCGAAGACACAGAATATTCAAGAACAAAAAGCATCTTCCAGCTATTTTTGTTAAATAAATGTTGTGGCTGACGCCTGGTCCAGCGTCAGTTTATCGTCTCCTCTGTCTACTTGACAGTCTTGTTGGTTTTAGCCGGTACGATGTTCTGCGTTGCTTTTCCAAGTGAAACCTGCCGTATGGTGGAACCGAACTGCAGCGTGCTCAGTGTTTCTGTCACGTCCTTAATGTCTGGACCCACATTCACAAACACACAGCACTGCAGAGAAACCAGCGGACACAGATGTTAGTGACAAAACATAGCTGACACTGTATGTAGTTTGCTGTATATGGAAACACTTTGGCACACAATGCCATGAAACAGAATTGTATTTAAAAAAAACGCAGCATTTACAAATGTGTCTGTCTTGCTAATTATGATTATTTACTCTGAAAACAAACGAGCTACATTTGAATGTCATATTCACATTATATTACAGTAACACTAACAGCTCCAGGATATCAAACTGGGTCAAAAGGATAGCAGGCGTCAAACTAAAGTTTCTGCAAATGTAATTATTATTAATACGATATTAACAATATTACAATCAATGCTGTTAATTAAAAAGGCCTACAAACACAGTTTATACCTGGTTAGACTGATTAATGAACAGCTAGTAATATGTGTGCCATAAAAACTGATTATTTAGGCTACATTTAAATTTAAATGGCGTGACGACAGGGCCGATGGGGGTAAGAATAATGTGTGAATATGTGAAATGGGACGTCTTGTCATTATAACCACTCAATCAACATGGTGTAAATGCAGCAAGTCTCAAATGTTAATTGCTGTAGCCTGCAGTCCTGCACATTTGTTTATACCATCCATTTTAAAAACACTGGATGCTTAGAGTTACGTGAAATACTGCACACCGTCTCTCATCTATGGGCCAAACTGTCAAATGTGTTATTCTAACGATTCCTACATTTCGAGCAACGCTCTTGAAGGTTCCTCTGTGGCAAAAGGAACCTGTTGCCATTTAAAAGAGTTAGTGTCAGTGTTTACCTTTGCGTCTCCACTGAGGCAGGGCTGCAGGAGGTGGGTGAGCTTAGAGTTCCTGAACGGGATGTGGAGGGCGTTACACTTCAGAGCACTGAACACCTGAAGGAGAGACGACAGCAGCCTTTGACCCGACTGAACACTCATTCAGTACCGAGGAGGAAGTCTGAATGAAAGATTAATATTTTATACTTGACAGATGATGCATGTTTGTGCTGTGCCTGGTGAGGGCGCTATATTAAACCCACCACTCCTTAATTTTGACCAAATATATGCTTGACACATATCATGCTAAAAGACTGGTGATGAAGTTAACGGGTCCCAAGTAAAAAGTCAGTGATTCATGCAGAAGACGTGAAAATAAAGAAACAGCTCTGTTTCTTGAATTGTAGTGTGGAGCTGGTTAGTTCTCGTATTATAAGTAACAGAAGGAAAAATGTCAGACTCTTCTTTCATTCTAATATAAACCCGTTTGGCTGCATAGCTTATATACTTATTTTCAAACTGTGTTTTTACTTGTAATGTTACGTCAAGAGTAAAAGTTTTCAGGATGAAGACTAACTGAGTAACAAACTGTGGTTTATGGAGTGTAAACTTGGTCTGAATGACATGACTGTAAAGTCTTTAATTGGATCAGCGGTGTAAGCACCTCTGGAACCAAACCAGGTGAGCAGCACAGGTGTGTCCTTGTACCTGTCCCAGCGCTGTCAGTGATTTATTGATGGCGGCTGCCTCCACCAGCCTCTGACCTTCAGCTTCGGTCTTGGAGATTCGCTCGGATCCAGCGAGATCACACAAGGTCAGCGTACCACGAGACGTCAGTCCTGACACCTTGTCTGAGCCCTCCACCTCCAGCGCCACCACCAGGTGAGAGCGAGAACTGAGGAGGAAGGAGAATATGTAACGTAATGAATTCTGAATTTCATTAGTAATATTTCTTCCTATGGCAGCATTAGAGCAGCACCTCTGTGTGTTCATCTTGGTCGAGGCGATCTTTCTGTTCTTTTCACCCATCTCCATGACGTTGAGGATGTCAGCCTCGGTCTGGACCTGGATCTGGGTCAGTCCGGGGACAGACACCGACTTCCCCTGGACTCTGATGTCCAGAGCAGCACCAGGGCTTTTGGTCAAAAGGTCGTTCAAACTGTCATTATAAATCTCCAACATTGAAATCTGAAAATGAGCATTAAGTACATCTGTTTGTTTGGTGAAGTTCATGTTCTGACCAGAGAAAGTGAATGAGATTTGATCTACTTTTAAGTGAATAGTAAGACATTTAGAGGCTGCACAAAGCCATAACTTTCTGTAAAATTTCACATTTTAAAACCCGCAAATTGGTTATGGATCTATAAGAAGATCACGCAGTTCATTTTGTTGATAAAACAAACCGAAACATCAACAGTGAGCTCAGAGGAAATTTTAGATTTGGGTAACGCCGTAACAACATTTTTTCCCTCAAAGTTTCAAAATGTGTTCGGTTTTCAGAGCGCCACATGAAAATCCACTGTGACGAAATCCCAAGTCTTACCCTCAGAGTGCAGGAGACCTTCTCTTTTTCTGCACAAATGCGTAGCAGTTCTCGTATAGACCTGAGGAAACAAACACACGTTACTGGCAGCATGTAACACCTCTGTAAGCTGACTTGAGGAAACAGGAGACGATGATGAGCAGATCTTTGTTTGTGTCCTCTGACAGGAAACTCGACCTCTCTCTGTAAACTGACTCTTTCTGTCAGCGCGGAGCTGTTGCTTCGCCTCATCACATATTTATGAACAGTTGTCAGGCGACGCATCACATAATGAGACGCAATTAGTCTCATTTGGCCCCTGACAGCAGTTCATTGTTCCAGGCAGGGAGATAACACACTGCTTGGGGATTTTAAATGTGTTAGGTAGACAGCCTCCAGATTTTATTCTGTAAAAACACACTGAACTCAGTTTGCTCTTGCTTTACTTCTCAAGGGTAAATATCCTCACCTGTTTCTCATTGGCATTGTCATAGATGTGCCAGTCAGTGGTGGAAGAAGTACTAGCAATACTGCTCTGTAAAAATACTCCATTATAAGTAAAAGTCTTACATTCAAGATTTTACTTGAGTAAAAGTACAAAAGTATCAACTTTCAGAGAGTTATATTAATATATATACCATATTACTGGAATATTACTGATGCTTTAATACGTAAGCAGCATCTTAATGTTACAGTTGGTGGAAGTGGAGCACATTTTAACTTGTAAAGTACTTACTTAATCTGTAAAGTAACTAGTAACTAAAGCTGTCAGATAGATGTAGTGGAGTAAAAAGTACAACACTGACCTCTGAAATGTAGTGGAGGAGAAGTATAAAGTAGAATAAATCTGAAATACTCAAGTAAAGTAAAAGTACCCCAAAGCTCTACTTAAGTACAGTACTTGAGTAAATATACTTTCCACCACCTCCAGTAAGACTTGCCAGTGATCCTGAATGAACAACACCTTCTCCCAGTTCACTCTCGTATCTAAAAGTTCTGAACAGTTCTGACCTGATGTTGACTCCAGGGTTTTCCTTGCTGCCCATCATGGTGTACGTCTTCCCTGAGCCGGTTTGTCCATAGGCCAGTATACAGACGTTATATCCGTCCACACAGGAAGTTATCAGCGGCAGAGTTCCAGCAAACACCTCCTCCTGCAGAGAGGAAGGAGGAGATGAAGATGATGTGGAAAACAGTCAAACGATTTCAGAAAAGAAAAGAAGTTACTGCTTGATATGTGTCTTCAGAATCTAAAATAATAAAGAAAAAAAAGATCTTCAGATTCTGTAGTGTTTTTAAGAATGAACCATCTATAAATACATATTTCCTCCTATTCAAAATTGTCACTCTTGTCTCTTTAGATGAGTTTTAAATTAAACATTACGAGTCAACATGTGTCATTAAATGCCGTTAAAAAACAAATAAATTAAAATCAAATCAGTTTTAATAGATGGAGGACTGCTGCTCTATGAAGGCCCAGAGCTCATTAAGATCTGCAGCTCTTTAAAGCCCAGAGCTCGTTAAGGCCAACAGCTCATTAAGGCCTTCCCTAAAGGAAAATTACCGGCATAGCTCCGGTATTTATCAGTGTGCAGGATTCGATTTAACTGTAGGCTTTGTGTTACTGAAGTCAGACACCTTGTTCACCTTGTACACTGATAAGACCAGATAGTCAACCTGTACTCCCCCTGCTTCCAGCCAAATACAAAGAGATGAAATTATGACTGGGCCATATGGTTTAAATTAATATCACAATATTAAAAAGATTATTTTATTGAAATCATGATATACAAGAATTGTAAACAAAACCACTTATAGAGAACCAACGAACTGACTCTGATCTAAAATTTGGTTGACTTCAAAACGGGTCAAATCATGCACAAAGCATTAAATCATTTATTACCTAATAGTATCCAAAAGCTGGATCGCGGAGGGGGACTGGCAGAGTAAGACAGGGAACAGGGTGCGTAGGTTGTTTTCGATTTTTGGTTGTTTTATTGTGATTTTTTTTTGTTCTTGCTTTGTTTTGAATGTTTCATTTTTGTTTAACTTGACTGAGTTGTGTACGGTGAACACTAAGGCGCAGAACTGAAATATTCATAAGTATTCACTTCTTCCTACTCCTTTTCAGACATGAACTATTTATTTATGGTGTTTATTGTGAGTTTGCTGTATCTTTGCTGTTAATCTTATGGGCTATTATTTTTTTAGCAGGTTTATTGGCTTGTTAGCGTGCAAACACTTGCTAATTAGCACTGATGGGAATGTCATTAGTTGGCAGGACATTTCAGAAAAGGTCCTTACATTTTTAAACATTTCTTATTTTTCTATGGCGTATAGGATGTTTAATTGCGTGTGTTATTGTCTAACTACATAACTCGATTGGATAATGCTGTAGACCAAGTCCGTGTTTGTACTGATGGACACACCAGTGGGTTTGGAAGGGTCTTTACCTGTGTGCTGCTCTGAGGGTAGACCTTGTCAAAGTGGAACTTCTTCCTGCTTCCCTTCTGGACGACCACCACCTCCTGGTCATCGGATTTCTCCAGACAGGAGCTGGAGCCTGAGCTCTTCCTGCAGCGACAGAACACCCGGATGTTTCCCTGCAGCTCCAGCAGTTTGTTGTACAGGCTCTTCCTCTCCACAGCCTCCTTCCTGTAGAGGGATCGCAGCTCCTCCACCTCCCCAGCTGCCTCCTGCTCCACCTGGGCCAGCTTCCCCACAGTGCCCTTCAGCTGCTCCAGTTGGTTCTTCATGTCGGTCAGTGCCTGGCGAACTGTGGATCGAAGCTGCTTATTGGAGACATTCAGCTCACGGGTCAGCCGGCTCACCTGGCGGAGTCGGTCAGGTTCCACAGTGGGCTTGGTGATGGTTTTGGCAGGTGGGACAGCAGGAGCCCGGCTGTTCAAGAGGGATCGAATCTTCTCTCGTGCCTCCTGCTGGTCAGCCTCAAGCTCAGCCAACTTCTGGTTCAGATGCTGGATGACTTCACTTAGGTAGCGTACTTCCCTCACCAGGTAGCTGTTCCTCTGGAAGAGATTGTCCACCTCCTTTTCTTTGGTCTGCAGTTTCTGCCTCAGCTCCTCGATGACCCTGTCCCGCTCCAGGAGGGCTCTGCTGAGTTACAGCGAGATCTTTGGTGATTAGTTTAAAGGAGCAACTCCTGTTTTAAGTATAGATGCTGCTTTAAGATAGACTGCTTATCATGGGTGACAAGTATTGAGGCATAACCTGAACACAGGATTAACAATACCCTTCCTTACTAAATTCAAAGCTCAAAGTTGAGGCCTGGTTCCAGACCTCTAAATCACAGGCCAAATTCAAATAGTTGTACTCATTGAAGGCTATTTGCATGATCGTACAAACAACTGACCCCATAAGAGCTTTGTAGGCGGGATTAAGAAGGATGATGTCATCTTCCTGTGCCAGAGCCAGGAAAATAGCATCAGAAAAATTATAGAATTATAGAATTAACAATTTGCAAATTGACATATTTCTTTGAGCAAGATGACAAACATTAAGTTACATGCTGCTAGCAACTGCTACCACAGCTTCCACATCGACTGGATGATATGTCCATATGTCAGTCATTACTGATTGGTTAGAAAATACCACCCACAAAGCAGAAACTGTCCAACACGAACATGATGTGAGACTGAATAATGAAGTGAAACAACATGGCAACTCAGTCTGAATTTTAGGAAAGGTTGCATACTGCAGCCCTCAATACAATACTTTCAACAGTTTGTGTTAAGCACTTTGGTTCGTCGATGTTTAGGGTTTGCAACGTAGGATAGAAAGTTCAGATAAACTTTACCTCCTGCAGATTTATCAAACATCCTGCGTATGTTAGCATGACAGCAGCACTTATGGTAAAGATCTAACAACAGTAAAGTTGTTTTTCATGTAATCATCGATTTCCTGGAGTGTAATTACACGTTTAGCTTGTCGAAATCAGTTTCAATGCTAATCTTCTTGCGTTTGTTGCAGACCTGAAGGAGTTGAGGTCGGTGTAGCTGTGATCTCCGCTCACAGAGGCCTGCAGGAGGATTTCTCCAAACATGGTGAGGTAGACGGAGATGACCTCTTCAGGGTCGTAGTTACACTGTCTGAGTGCAGCAGTGATCTCCTTCTGGTCCACCAGACCTGGCAGAGCGGACTGGAACACAAAATCAAAAACACACACACACACACAATACACCTTCTGCTCAGATTCACACTGGGAGCTGGCCAGTGCAAACTTAACTGGAAACAAGTGAAAATACAGTATATCGCCCAGTGGCGGTTATTAGATGCAACTAATAGTCCTGTGAGCCTTGACTGATCATTAAGACTGAGAAATATGTAGAGGAAAGACACACAGAGCAGCATCAGAGTCTTCCTCACCATGACTCGCTGGACTCGAGCTTTGACGAACTCAACGTTTATCTCCCACTGCAGCGGCAGCAGCAGCCAGACGCCCGACTGAGGATCCCAGAACCTGCAGACATTCACCCTCTCCTGGACAACACCAGGACATTATGAGAGAGCAGTACTAGCAATGATAAAACTAAAAAGTACAACTACTGAACAGAAACAACAGAAGATGCATAAGTACATTCCAAGCATGCGTGTCGATCACATGTATGTGTCCCATCTCACCTCAAACATGTAGGTCATGACGGTTCCTTTGCCTTGGATGTAGATGCTGCCGGTGCGATCGTCCTCCCTGACCGCCGACTGGCTGCTGGCTGGAGTCTGCAGCTGACCGGAGCCCTGAGGAATCAAAATACCAATCACAGTATTTCACACTCACAGATTAATTTAGTTTGTAGTGAAACTAATTAGAAACAGACAGACCTCGTTGTTGGCTGTGAGGAAGCGTCCCTGATTGTACCACTCCTTTGGAAATGGCTGCAGGTTCTGGTAAAGACAGAACAACACTGAGGAGTCAAATATGACAAACCAGACTTTATGCAGAAAAAAAGTCAATATTAAACAACCAAAATCAAATCAAATCAAATTTCCCATAAAATTGCTTTAGATCCTTTTTATGTCCTGATTTTTAAAAAGAAGAACCACATTCATGTGCTCAAAAAACCGGACCAAAGTGTAAAAGACTGTCAGGCTCTAGAAGCGGATTTGGAGGGAAACAAAACTGAAAGATGGCGGTGTTCTTCCAAAGCAAACCAAGCTAAATCTAAGTTTCTGCAGGTGGTGGAGGAAGAAAAATGCTGGTTATGGAGGCAGAGAGTGGCTGTGGATGCTGATAAAAAAGGCCCCTCATCCCAAGATCATGACTTAGTTATACTGCTATCTTGTGATAGTCACTTAGTTGTCTTGAAGTAACAAAAGGTATTAGATTAGTTAGGTATTAGGTATTAGATCATTAGTGTGATATTTATTTATTTACTATAGTAGGTGCTTTATATCTAGATAAATAGTTCCTACCTGTGACTCATCAACATAAACTCTGTTTCCATGGTGATTGAAGCAGCTGTAGAGCGTCCCGTTGTTGTGGAGGAAACTCTCAAAATCCAGAGACATTTCTTCACCCTCTGCCACAGTTTCCTGACAACACAGTTTACAGCACAGGCAGCATGAGAATTAATATAAAAATCAAGGCCTTCAAACATTCAAACATTTGAACTTTCTGCCACCCATTGTGGGCGGGTGGTATGTAGCACCGTCAAACATGATATAAAGTACGGAAAAATAGATTGGATTCTCGTCTTTTGGGTTATTGTGATCCTTTTCAAAATATCACCACATGCTGGTAGTTGACTTGATGATCGGTTTTCAGAGGGCTGACACAAACTGCGGCGAATTTATTGCCTCCCAAAGATGATTTCTTAAAGAATTACAGCAAAAAAATTAAATTGAATAAAAAGACTTCATGTTTGAACGTATATATCTTACAGTGTGTTTTGATCAGCTGGATCAGACGACCTCAAGATACGTTTGAAGGTGTTGATCCCACAGCGATGACTGTAGCCTCCACACATGCTGAGCTATAAACTGATATGTTTGTGCTTGTTTTTAGGCGGCCCAAGGAGTGTTTAAGTATTGCACGTATTAAGGCATATTATTGTTCACTTTCCCGGTACAATTATCTATTTTATATTGACTTGATCAAAGATATACAGCTGTTTTCATTACTGTTTCTGTAAATGGTTATTAATAAAGCAAACTTATGTGCTCATATATTTCAACGTATTCTTCAAATGTTTGATATATTTTCAATACTATGGTGGATATTTAAAAAAATATGGAGAATGCAAATGCTAAATTCTCTGTATTTTGAAATCTGCATTAATAGAAAACACTGTAAATTTTGCATTTCTATATAAATGAATAAGTTGAGTCTTTGTGTTTGTGATATTCATAACAGAGATGTGACAGACGCTAATGTTAATATTGGATTACATACTTACATGATAGCTGTAATAGATAGTAGTATAAGCAGTCATGTAAAGATAATGTGACAGATCCATTATTGATGTTTGAGTGAATATTTTAAAAAGCTGCTCACAGTAACTGGAGCTGGATTCAGAAAAGTTTGTGTTGTTTCTTCTTCTTCTTCTTCTTCTTCTTCTTCTTCTCTCTTCTTTGTCTGCATGTTGCTCTCTTCACTCTTTAAAGACTGGATGTCCACAGTGTGACTTTCAGGCTTCGCTGTGTCCTCATCTTCCTGAAAACTCACCAGAGACAACATTTTAAAGAAGAAGGTCACTGATTTTCAACCAAGACCAGTGGCAGAAGAAGTATTCAGTTCTTTTACTACTTTGAAAATTAACAATACTACAGTGTAAAAATACTCCGCTACAAGTAAAAGTCCTGCATTCTAAATCTCACCTAAACAAAAGTACAAAAGTATTGGCATCAAAACACACTTAAAGTACAGTACTCATTTTCCAGAATTACCCATTTCAGAATATATTATATTATTGTATCATAATTATTGATGCGTTCATGTGTTCATCACTTTATTGTTGCAGCTGGTAAAGGTGGAGCTCATATTTTGTATTAATAATCTGCAAAGTTACCAGTAACTAATGTCAAATAAATGTAGTGCAGTAAAAAAATACCTTTCCTTTCGAATTGTAACATGGAAGTACAAATACCTCAAAATTGTACTTAAGTACAGTACCTGAGTAAAAGTACTCTATTAAACCTTCTATTCCATCATTTACAGAATGATGCTGCAGAGAGAAAGTCCTTGATACTGAGGAACTGGGTGTTTTTCTTCATGCTGCATTCAGCGGAGTGAAATAAGCATTGACCTGCGGGGCGGCGTCGCTCTGTCCCACAGGCGTGGAGAGCCGCTCGGGTTCGGGTTCGGGTTCAGGCTCAGCCTCCGCGGCTTCCAGCCTCTCCGGCCGGGATCCTTCGCTGACGGACGCTCCGCTGCCCATCCCGACATCCGCAGACAGACACACAGAAACAAGCAGCGAGACAGACAGAGAGAGAAAGACAGGCAGACGGGCCCGGCGGTGACGTCAGCAAGACAGGTGCAATCCGACTCACCTGTCCGCGTGACAGATGCCACGTTATGTCACAACTTTTATTTGCTGATATCTGAGCTGGATCTTATACCGAAGTCAAGTTTTTGACTTTATACATAAATAAAAAGCCACCATTTCTATCTTTCTATCTAAGGATTTAAAGGTTACAGTAGAGAAACTGTTTTCCACTTACTTTAGTAGAGTCTGGTGCTTTCTAGTTTAATTATAAAATCATATTGGCTTTTGGTTTACAGACAAACTACGTCATGATTAACTTCCTTGTTTTAGCAAGATCTCATATTCATAACACTACTAGCACTTATATATTTTATTAGTACTAGGGTCCAGAGAACATCAAACAAAATCAGTGTTCAGAAAAACATACATTTTTATCCTCTTTATCTCTTAAAATGTATCTTAACAGCATTTCCACAAGTTTAATGTATAATTTGATGTATAATGTATTACTAACCTGTAACCGGTTATGTCTTTGTTACATTTGTTGGATCAAAACAGTCTGTGTGCTCGTAAAATGTTGGAGAGTCAAACAGATTTTGATGACCATAAATCTCAGCTCTTGCAGATATTGTACTTTGCAACATTTTGATGATTTTCTTAAAGGCTCAATCCTTGATAGTAAAATATTGAACTTATCCCTGATTGTGCCATTAGAGCAGCTGCCTGCACGCCTTCAACTCCTCACTAGAGGGCAGCACCAGTCTATTAATGGGCTTCAGAGCAGCATGTTCGCTCACAGAGGAGCAGACAGACAAACATTCACCTGGAACTCCAACTTGTCTCGCTGTCTCAGTTATTTTGAATAATCCATATTTCTTTGAGACTAAAGAAAATTCTTCCATTGAAAACTTTTCACTTGTGTGTGGATTACACCATCAAAATCAGATGGACACATTAACATTAACTTTACTAAGCACATCCCTGCTCCCAAGAGGATGAACCCCTCTTGATTGTAATGACCCCATGACCTCAGGACATCATTTTAATTTCATCAACCCCACAGATTAAACAGTATCATATCGTACACTGTGCCATCACAGTGGTCTCGTTGAAATTAATGAGGAGGCTGCAGCTCTAGAAAAGCTAGCACCTTGAGATTATTTATTTTGTGGATCGAACTTTAGTATGTTGCTTGTTCAATCCAACCGTTCCATATTGGGGGTGTAATGAATACTGCGGCCTCTATGGGGATGCTAGCAGGGCTTTAGTCTTGTTAAAAAGGTATCATCTTAAGTGACCATTAAAGGGTTTTTTTATTTGCTGTTTTGAGTCTGGCAGCTCTTTCCTGCTGCACAGTGCGCGATGCTTTCTCACTTGTAGTATCCAGATGCCTTGGGTTTGTCAGGAAATTCAGTTCCAGAACAAACTTCATGCCAGACAGAGGTCTGAGCAGCTGGCGAAACCCAGCAGATATATTGCATCCCGGTCTGTCTGTGCACGGAGCAGTAAAATCTTCACTGATTGCCCCTTTCAACATGAGGGGACATATTTATTTTCTTCCTGGAGGAGCTGCTGGCTGTTCTGGCAGGCGAGCGGTGGTCGAGTGTTGGGTGAATAACAGCGGGACTCATTCTGCCTCGGCTCAGCCTCCACAGCCGGCCAAATTAGAAATGACGGGCAATAAAAGAGGAAAGGAAACGAGTTTCCCCGGAGAACAATCTGGAAAATGACTCTATTCACGCTGACAGGGAGAATATTGACAGAGTCATACACTCTCTCACAGCCAATCAGCTTTTTTGTTGCATTTTATCAGGACGGTCTCAGAACATCTGCTGCTTCTCTGTCTGTCCCTCTGTCTCTTTCAGTGTCTCATTGCCAAGTCTTGGATTAATCCAGGTTTGGCACCCACAACTCCTCAAACACAAACAATACCTCTGTGTGTTTGTGTGTGGAGCTGAGAGACTTCTGCTGGGACGATGCTGGATCTGAAGCTGCGGACCTGATTACACTGATGTTTCAGATCATGCAACTTTTTTTTTTCTTTTTTCATCTGTGCACATTCCTTACATCACATAATTTATTTTCTTTTACTGGCAGGAATGTGCTTCTATAATATGGAGCTTGGTAGGTCTCAGGGGGAAAAAACAACTTGCATGACTCATTTCATGCTCCTGAATTGTTAATTCATGCGCACTGATTAACAATATACCATGTTAAACAATATTGTCTACATTTTTAACCACGCTAGCTGCATAGCTCTGGGGACGGCAATGTCGGTTCGTCCACCGCTTTGGTCCAGACAGAAATATAAGAATTACTATTGTATGAATTGCCATGAAATGTGGTTCAGACATTCGTGTCCACCGCAGGATGAATTATAATAACTTTGGTGATCCTGACTCTCCACCTAGCGCCATCATCAGGTCAAAATTTGAATGCATCCTATACGTTTTTCTCTGATTAGTGCGCGATGCTTATTTCTGTGTTGATTAGACAGCTGTTCTTGCAGGAAGCCTTTGTGGCCAAAAGAACATGCATGAACCTGCTTACGGGTCCCCATTTGGTTACCCTAATGTTAGCATTTAGCTGGAAGCACCGCTGCGCGCGATGGAGCTGCTAGCATGGCTGTAGACTCTGGTTACATGTTTAAAGGATGTCAAGGATAACGCCGTGTTGTTTATCAGGCAGAATCTAAACAAACAAAACTGCCTTAAATCCAAGCATCTCATGTGTGACCAATCTCTGGCCATCTGCACTGCAGTAGGCTATCCAGTGGTATATGTGCAGATAACTGATGGACGCTATGCAGTGAATGTGATACCAAAACATCCTGTGACTTCAGTTCCGGCTTATACAAGAACTTCACAGTAATTTAAGTGTACAAATGACTAATTTGTGAGCACAAGAGATCTGAAGGATCCACATTAGAGTCTGATGTATAAGAAAATACATTTATTTACCAACAGCAGAGTGAGCAGAAAGCAGGGTGAACGTATTAACAGCCTGACTGACTGCTCCACCTGAACAAACACATCATGAGCTGAACCAGAATCATTCAGGTTTCATCCCTGAAATCACAGCCTGGTAAGAGCTCACACTGTCTGCAAGAACAAATATAGAAATGTTTCATTTCATCTTTGTAATAGAGGCTTTTGTAATCATTTTAAATTGACATTTAAACATTTAAACTACACCAGCTTTATTCTCTTAGTTGTGTAACTTGAGGTCCCATTGAGGGCATTTTATGTAAACTGGGAAAAACTGCACAGAAGTGTAATATACAAACAAACAGTGCTCATCTAAGGTGGAAAAATGTTTTCTTTCTTTATGGTATGCTTATATTTTTGTGCATTTTCTACAGCAGCTGATACCTCAGTACATTTACATATTGTTCCAGATTTCAGTGTTGACAGAATATTTTCTTTATAGCTGGATGGAAGTGTTGATGTAGAACGTCACAGTCAGGTCAGAGAGACTCAGCTGCTGTGTGGATGAACTCCTTCTTCATTTTAAGCTAGCAATTGAGATCATATCTGAACACGACAAACACACATGTACTTATTAACATGGGTCACAGACGGGTTTCTGAATAACTTCATCAGTGAGATGCACACGCAGGTGGGGGGGGTCAAAAACAAATCAAGAGCGTATGAGGAGATGAACGAGTTGATTTTGTGCCTTAAACTGCACGATTCACAAAAATTAACGGGTGGAAAATGTTCATTGTCCCAAGAAGGAAACCTCCAGGTTAGCTCTAACTGGACTTTATGTGGTGGATGGTTTTACAGAGAACCTGGTGAGGAAGAAAGTCAGGATGTAAAGTACGACAGCTGTTACTGTTATTGTGTGTTAATGGCCGTTCGATGATGAAGTGCGGCAACGTTTGTCAGGCTCTGTGATCAATGCTTTGGCGATTAGTTTGACGTGTGTGTGATTCGGTGACAGCTGTGCAAACTGACTGGCTTTGGATGGAAAACACCTTGTTGCTCTTTAATTTCTCAGAAAACAAAAAATCAAGTCTAGAGTCTCTGTTTATGATCCCATGTGGCTGATCAATAATGTTAAATCCTGTATTGACATGAGTTTGTTGTGAGTAAAGTTTTGCCTGTTTGCACTTCAGTTATCTTTAATATGAGTTTTGCACTAATGTAACACATCTGGCACATATAGAGTGTCTAGTATATATTGAGGATTTTCATACAGTCCATCTATCAGCCTTCATGACATCCTGGAAGTAGGTTTTCTGCCCTGGGGTATCTTTGATTATTGGTAAACAGGAAAGCCATCTGTAACGGACCACAGGTAGTCTGTCTCGTTTTACACCCGAGCTGTGTGTCAGATCATCAGTGCTTTTTCAATTTACACAAAGAATAAGAGCTTCAGTTTATATTGATTTAGTCTTTGGTTAAAATGTGATATAATTGCATCACTGGACCACTGGAGGGATTATTAACTGTGGACTCTGATTGGACGTCTTGATGCAGCTGCCCTGAAATCAAAAGGTTTGCACAAAGTTCATTACACATATGTACAATTATTTACTGACCTGAAGCAGTTAAAGGAGATTACTGGTGTAAACAGACCACAAGTCTTTTCTTTTGAAGGAGGAAAGTGAGCTCTGAGACGTGCAACTGTGTTGATTGTGTGCAGACAGCAGAGAGGAAACCTGACCTGTTGACAGCAGCTTCAATAAACACTGATATTTACATCCAACGCCGAAGACGATCCCTGAACTGATTCATCACACAACCACCTGTTATCGCACGTTTACCTGATGACACCTGAGCCAGTTTCAGTCACCGTATGAAGACCATGACATGCTGGTGAAAGCGCAGAAAACTAGTGTGTGCACCTTTGAGCTTAGATTTTTGTGTTACTTGTCCTTTAAAGGGATAATCCACCAAAATGTATGAACACCTTGTATGTTCACACCACATACAAACGTTTTCTGTTCTTAACCAATAAGTTGCCTGATAATTTGACTGAACTGCTGTTTTATTTCACTTTGTTTGTCATTGTGTTCATGTTAGTCGATTTCTGCTTAATAAAGCCTGATTATCCCCCAAACAGAACAATAACAATAGGAGTGACTGGGTTGTTTAGTCTGTATATAAACGTAAAATGTAGAAATGATTTTATCAATGTAGCTCCCTCTAAAACCACAAATTGTTGTTTTTACATTTCTGTTTGTGTTTTGCGAGTCTTGCACAGCTAGACCTATCTCCACACTGGGTTTTAGCGCTGTGCCAGTGCTGGAGAAAGTTCTGGCTCAACCCATTATCATTCTGGGATGTTTAGAGTGAGTTTGGAGCTCAGAGAGGCACCGATCTGCTCCATGTAACTCAGCAAGAAAGGGAATAAGCGTATTTCCCAAAATGTATTCCTTTAACCCAGCCTTCACCGCTCTGACTGGCTCGGTTGCTTTTCCAACATCAATGAGAACAACACCAAACACAAGTGAATCAATTTGAGATGTGGGGAGCGATTCGGAGGACTGGAACCAGAGCAGCAGATATGTACGACAGCACGCCAAGCTGATCCAAGCCTGCAGTGAGTTTACTGAACCTTTTTTAAAAATGAAACTACATATTTGTGAGGTGAAGATTTACGTCTTCTGTAGGAAGCAATGGACTAGGAGCTGAGGTCACAGACAGGAAGTCAGAAAGCATTGAGAGACGGACTAACACGTTGTTGGTTTGGGTCTGCACGTTGACTTGGATTTGTTGACAATAATAAGAAGAATCCCTGAATATCAGGGTCTCCTCCTCCTCAGCTAAAGAAATCTTTGGAAATGGCCTCCACAAAGTTGGGAGCTGACATGAGGATGCCGATGGTGCACAGGATGGTGAAGAGCGAGAACGCAACCAGACACAAGCGGTCGATCACGGCGGCAGCGAACTTCCACTCGCTGCAGACCGTCTCCTCCTCGTCCTGGCCGCGGAAACGGCTGGCGATGTATCTCACCTCCTCCAGGATCTGGTTCAGCTCTGCCTCCAGGGTCGTGCCCCCTACTGCTCCTCCTCCTCCTCTTCCTCCAGCTCCGGCCCCTGCTCTCAGCACGTCCTCCTCCCCGCCCACGCCGCCTCCCACCAGCCGTGAACAGAGGAGCTCAGGTTCGGTCGGCGAGCCGTAGTGAAACCCCTCCATGCCCCGGAAGCCGACATACAGGAGGTTGCCGTTGGTTACCTGCGGGTGATGTCGCAGAGACCCCTGGCTGACGCTGAGCTCCAGGCTGGACAGGCTGCCGCGCTGACGCTTGGCGGCGTTGTGGCACGCCAGACGGACCTTCGCCTCGCCAGGACGCCGCATCCGCAGGAACCAGGCGCACCAGTTCAACAGAATCACACGAGTCTGAAGAAGAGGAGGGAGGAGAAGATTTTTTAAAAATTATTATTTATTTATTTTTATTTTATTACTCTATTAAAAACTATAAAATCCCAAACATTGTTTCCATGACAATAAATATAGCTGTAATGTTAAGTCCTTCACCCGTTGAGTCTCACAGCAGATGAGTTCAAAATCCTAATTTTGCTTTTTAAGTCTCAAGTCCAAGATTCAAGTCCTATGGAGTCTGCAGCTGTAGTATCCACCATTATGGATCAAACTGGACTGACAAGCAAAAGATTGTGCACGTTAATTCACCGTATAGTTGTAAGAAGACTGAAGGAAAAAGATGAAAGATGTAGTAAGCTATTAACAGCAATATGCTTTGGACCTGGTTGCTGAAGAAGAAGAAGAAGAAGAAGAAGAAGAAGAAGAAGAGAGTACTTATCTGAAAGTTGACTTTACAAAATGCAAAGTCAATAATTTTTACATAAAAACAAGTTGATTAAAATTCATTTATGCAAAAACGTGTTTATGCGGAAAAAATGTGCATGTACATGAGAGATATGAGCTCATGTGTGACATGTGTGTGTGTGTGTGTGTGTGTGTGTGTGTGTGTGTGCTGCAGGAGTACACAGATATAAATAGAGCATGAATAAAGTGGATCTCTGGCTGCTCAGCTCTCTGAGGAAATCTTCTCCTTCAGTCCAATATTTCACTTCACACTCAGCTCATTGAATATTTAGCCGTCAAACTCAAACTCTTCGCTGTTGACTGTCTGAGAGTCTGAACATCCTTCAGACCACCAACACGTTCACTTCAGTCTGGTCACTTCTGACTCGTCTGGAGGGACTAAAAGATTAAGTTCACCAACTTTTCATTTTCCATTATGTTCCTTTTCATTGTATTCGCCTTTCTTTCTTTTTTTGTGAACTTAAATTTAATTGATTTTCTCTCCTTTTGCTTTTAAGTGTACTTAAGCAGTTTCCTTTCACTTTGCTATCCTTTACCCTTTCTTTCCTTTTCTTTGTAGTGTACTTAGATTATATTTATTTTACTTTCCTTTTATTTCCCCTCGATTCTTTTCTTTTTAGTGTACTTGTATTTCCATCCCTTCTTCCACTTCCTTCTATCTTTCGCTTTCTTATCCGTTTCTTTTTTCCTCTCCTTTTCCTTCCACAGACGCACTGAACCCTCGCTGGCTGTCCTACAGTGAGGAATTGTTGTAATTAGCTCAATTGTCAAAGCTACATAAAACAAACTGAGAGTCTCTCCTCGCTCAAACCTACTGAGGTCCCACAGTAAGAAAATTATCATTCCAGTTACTAAAATGTTGAACATGAGACTCTCTGCAGAGTGAATGAGTCTGTACAGAACGAGTTGTCCCGTCAGGAATAATAATAATAATGCAACATATTAAACATCAGCTCTCTTCTCTCTCAGCTGTTGAGTCTTTGTACTGCCTGAATACTAACAGAGCTGCGTTTCATCTCAAACCAATAAAATACTGAAATATGAAATATGTTTCTACAAAGACGAAAATCTGAAACGTTAAATGTTGTCGAAACACAAGCAGCCGTAAAATAACTTAAATACTACAGAAGATACAGTCTAAAACTGATTACATTATGATTTCAATCAGGAACTGATCAAAGAATAAGTAAATAAGATTACTGATCTAAAAAGACATTCGATGGCAACTTTCAACACTATTTCATAGCTGGTGCCACGGACACATTTTGGGTCAGTGCAATAAAAGTATTGACGTTTGATATTTACTAAAGATTGTGTCTTCCATACTGATTCGTTTGGCCTCATGTAAGAACATTTTCGTATAATCCTAAACTTCTCTTTTCAGCCTGATGAATGCCACCTGTTCATGAGCTCCTGTCCTAAAAGGCTGCCTGTTCCGTTCTGTTTGTGGGCAAATTTCATTCTCAAAAATGTTCCCAATGAGGGAAAAGAAGAATTCCTGCTGTCAGAAATCAGCAGACGAAAACAACAAATCAAGTTCAGCAGAGTCAGTAGTCGTAGCAGAAGACCCGAAACAATTGGAAAATATTAATGTTACAGCTGCCAACGACGTCTCATCAGAGCGGCACTGTACTGTGAATATTTTGACATCTGCAGTTAGTTATATACATTTTATTCTTGTTCATATTGATATCTTATTAAAAGGCCAAATTCACTCAGATGTATGATTCTTAAGCCAAACGAGTGTGTACGAATGTGTTATTATAGGTCAATTTGAGACTTTATTGGTCCTCAGGGGGAAATTCACAAGCTACCCAGCAGTGTATAAAGTCATTAAAATGATCTGCAACATTAAAGTGACAAACACATTAATGCATCAATAATTATAATCCAATAATATGATATATATATATATATTATTCTACATAATTAATACTTTCACTTTTGCTGCTTTAAATAAAGTTAGATTCTAATACTTTTGGACTTTTACTTGTGACAGTGTAGAAAGACTCAGATTCAAATGTGTGTCAGATCGTTGAAACATCGTCTGCTGGCTGAATGAGACAGATTTGTCCTTTCAGCCTCACAGCTTCACCTTCATGGCTCAACCGTCAGCCCTCCTCTTCCTCAGCGGGAACATTCACATTCATGACACACATCAGAGCGGGGCAGCCACCTAACTCTGACACTGACACACACACACACACACACACACACACACACACACACACACACACACACACACACACACAGCTGAGGTAGGAGCTCTGACCTTCAAAATAAATTCCACCATAATGGAATTTCTCTTGTTCAGATTCCCACAGGAGAGAGAGAGTGTGTGTGTGTGTGTGTGTGTGTGTGTGTGTGTGTGTGTGTGTGTGTTTGACTGACAACAACAAGATGTGTAAGGCACTTCTCTTTAAGCTCCAGGTTGCCGTAAAATAAATAAACGGGATGAAGACATTAACGTCCAATCAGCTCTCAGAGCACACACTGTAGCAACAGGCTCAAAGCAGTGAAGAGGAGGGGAGGAGGAGGAGGAAGAGGAGGAATGACTGACCCATTGTGGCATGTGTCCTCCGTCGGGGTCGTGGTGATGATACTGCAGGACCAGAACTGTAGCGATGACCGACAGACCCACGATCACCATGGTGGTCGCAAAGTACTGAGCTGAAACACAAAGGTCAAAGGTCGGTTTACAGTTACTCTAGAGAGAGACATGCAACAATTAGGATTTGAACCTGGGCCACTGCAGGTAGGACTCAGCCTTGATACATACACGCTCCACCAGGTGAGCTAGTGGGGGCCCCACTTTTTTAATGCGGAGGAAGTTTCAATGCTGCTCAGTGTTTATGTTTGGGACGATTTTACTTGTTTGCAGTCCTTCAAGGAGTTGGACAGAAGGCTGATATGAGCTTCGAGTGTTCAGTGACAGACTGGACCAGGATGTGGGGACTCGAGGAAGGGACTAGCGCCCAACAAAAGAGGAGGAAAACTGTTTCTCGTAACTCAAAAGTTGTTCTATTTACATGTTGTGTCTTCTTCTGGCTGCTGCATCTGTCCAGGGCTGCAGGTTCGCTGGCAAAGGTCAGAAAATGAAACGATGTCCAGACTGTAGGCTGACAGCCCTATTTGTATATTAGAGGATGTGACGTGTGGGCAGAGGCAGAAGACGTACTCAGATCTCATGCTTAAGTAAAAGTAGTAATACCAAAGTGTAGAAATACTCTGTTACATGTTACAAGTCCTGCATTCAAATTATTACTAAAGTAAAAGTGCCAAAGTATCAAAATGTTCCAGTACCAAAAGTAAAAGTAGTCATTTCAGAATAATATAGATTATATTACTGGATTATAATTATTGATTCATTAATGTGTTCATTACGTTAATGTTGCAGCTGGTAAATGTGGAGCTTATTTCAACTACTTTATGTTTTATCATAATCTATAATATTACATCAAAATGTATTTGTTGATTATATGTTGAATTAATAATCTGAATCTGTGAAGTAACTAGTGATGTGTATTATTTGTATATCGCCTACATCTGGGGAATGAAGAAGAAATTGACAACACTAGTAACTAAAGTTATCAAATAAATGTAGCGGAGTATAAGCATAAAGTAGCAGAAGTAAAATACAAGTACCCCAAAATTGTACTTAAGTACAGTACTTGAGTACATGTATTAGTCACTTGGCTTTTGAGTTGTTAGCAGGCATCTTTGATGGAGCTGAGTAACAGAATATAATGTGAGGAACAACACAACTGACCTCACTTGAAGAAGAAGCCTATGTGATTACTTGATCAATGATAAAAGAGTGATTGATTCCATTTTCCACTGTCCTCCAGAACATATGTTCACTTATTTCCCTTTAAAAATCATCCAAAGATGGTAAAACTTTCATCCCACTTTGTTTACATAAAGAAGCGCGAGAGATAACTCTGATGACGGAGGGATGAAGGAGGACGAGCATGATGAAGCGATGAAGCTCTACGCGAGTCTCACCTATGAGAGGAACGGAGTCAGACGTCGCCGGCATGATCTCAGCTACCAGCAGCATGAAGACAGTCAGAGAGAGCAACACTGTGATACCTGCAGACAGAGGAAGTAATCATGTAAGAGTGTCACGAGCCCCTGTTATCACACCATGCTGTTTACTTTCCATAAAGTTTTCTTCAGTGAATTACAGCGGCAACAAAATGTTGTGTTTGAGTCCTCCAGTTCTACATGTTGGCAGCAGTGACTGTGAACAGCTGCTGAGCTCAGGATTGGAGAAAGTTGGAGGAGGTATCGGCGAAAAGAAAGATATGAGATAAAAGAATGTTTATTCTAGAATGGAGGGATGAATCCCCTGGACTGAGCATGATGATATGAGTTTGTGTGCTGTGTTGCCAAATCCTGTGGAAGTTATAGAGGAGGAGATTTTACGGGCACCAGCGACTACTGAGCAGTCTCTACATCCCTCCCTTAAAAAAAAGAGAGTTTAGCAAACTAAACTTCACAGACAGTGAGGTGTGTGGATCGTCCTGAGTGTGTGAGGATGTTTTTTGGATTGTTTTTTCTTGTTATGGAGCAGAGGCAGGCAAAACCAAAATGACATGACTGCATGGCAAGAAAACAACACTAATTGAGACTCAAGTCGGCCACAAAACTGAGGACTCAGGACTTGATTTGTCTCATACAGCTGTGTATCGTTTGTACGTTTTTAGTGCCAATGCGATGCCCGAGCTTCAGTACTGATACCAAAACAACATATTTTATGTATTACTTTTTTCAACAAACCTATTTTTTCATCTAACAAAAGAAGGCAAAGTTCTTAAATGTTAAATGTGTCTCAATACAAGCAGACGTGCAGGAACGTAAAACAAAAAAAAAGGTAGTCTAAAAATGTTCAAATTCTGTTTTATTTGGGAACAAAGGTTTACAAGAAGTAAAATAAACCTCATTACAGATCTGACCCGACATTCGAAGCCAGTTCTATTGTATCTATTGACGCAATTCAGTCTGCATCAGAAAAGTATTGAGGTTTTATTCCCAGCGTGGCAGCGTTGGCAGGCAGCTGCCCAACACCCGCCCATGTAGCTATTAGTTGGTGGTAATTTGATTTACTCTAAATGTGTTTGGTTATAATGCTGGGGAAAAAAAGTCAGTGAAAAATGTCAATTGTTCAGGCATCTGATCAGGATCCTCCTGGGTACCTTCCTTTGGAGGTTTTCCAGACACTTCCAACTGTTAGGAGACCCCCGGGGTACCTGATCAGACTTCACTGGACCAGCTCTCACATCTGCAGTATCTCTCCGCCTCTGTGGTTGTTATTACCAGTTAGTGAAAACCAGTTGTCCAGTGTTGCCAGTTGTAGAGAGTTTTTGCAGTTAATATTCCAAATTTTTACACTTAAATCTGGGTAAACCTCCAGTAAGGTCACAATAAGCTTTAATTCTGTGACCTTCAACATTACGACCGTCTGCGGGGGGGGGGGGGGGGGGGGGGGAGAGGTCAAAGGTCAGATTTACACACCACTTCTCTGCCTCCTAAAGCTTCCTAATGAAAGGAACTGGATCAATGAAAACAACAAAACCAAGAAGCTCATTAACACACACACACACAAAGGGAAGCTAACTGAACACCATCTTTAAAAGTGTGTCATAAAACCTGTTTACAGACTTTCTATTGTTTAGTTTTCGCCTGTGGGATGTGTCTCTTATTTAGTCTTGTCATTTTCATTTAACATATTTCACATATACTTCTGAGTATTTATCTTCTCCTTATACAGTGTCTTTTATTATATACTCAATCTCTCTAAAGTCCGCTGTTACATAACGTGTCCTGTTGAATCTGCTGGCTCATTAACAGTCACTCGGCTGAACGTGGAGAGGTGAAGACTGATCGCCCCGCTGACATTCAGGTTTGACTGAGTGTGTAAATTAAATTTCCAGTGTACTCTGATCTGATCTCAGCGGCAGCTTTAACTTCCTGTTTCAGGATGTTTTATGGCTTATGAGTATCGACTCAGAGCCATCAGTCATCTGAGGGCGCAGCAGAGGAAACCGAAATACGTCCTGCAGCCGTCCGACAGACCAAACGCAGTTTGGAGTTTTAAAGGGTCAGCTGTCTGTCTGTCTGTCTGTCTCAGAGACAGATATTTCAAGACCTTGACAAATAAAACCAAAACTATCTGCGTGGATAGATACTACCTCAGACAGAAGAAAATAAATATGCCTCCTACAATTGAACTTATTGTTAAGACATTTCAGTAATGTTGGTTTTTTGTGAAATACTGGATCATTTTTACCTCTTCAGACTCTAAAAATCATTCAAACTGTAGAAATCGCTCCTTCCTTGACGCGCCGTCAGCTCATCCTGCACAACATGACACCTTCTGACAGCAGGTCACAAGTTGACTTTGCTTTGTTTTGAAGGGTCATAAAAAGGTTGGAGACCGCTGGTTTAAAGGGTCTAATCCAACCTCACTCTGTACAAGTTGTTGGTAGTAACATTCAAGTGATAAAGTGTTTTTTTTTCCGACTGGTTAGAAGAAGGAAGAAGAAGCAGAAACAATTTTTCTATTTTGGAACACGACCTGAGAGGAAACTGACTCGGTCTGTGAACGGCTGGCAGCTACAAACTTTTGACCTTACTCACATCGATTGAGAATACAGCAAGCGTGGTGAACGCTAGTCAGCATCATTACAATTTTACACACACACACACACACACACACACACACACACACTCACTCACCCAGGGAGATCTTCTCTCCGGAGTCAGCGGGCAGCAGGAAGACGAGGAGTGCAAGGGTGGAGATGAGGACGCAGGGAATGAGGAGGTTGAGTCCGTAGTAGAGCGTCCTCCTCCTCATCACCACGGTGAAGGTCACGTCAGGGTACGGCTCCTTACAGCAGTCGTAGAAGCGCTCGTTCCTCCGTCCAGGAACCTCTGCCAAAACACCAACACCGTGTCTGACCTCCAGAGTCACATGTGAACCTCTGACACACAGAGGTTTGTGGAGGTGGAGTAAATTATCTCTGGGCTAAAATCAAAATCAGTCTTTTAAAACAGGAAATGTTTCTCCTTCTAAAAACTTGATATGTTGATAAAAACAAGAAAAAGATCCAGCTATAACACAATCATATATAAAGGCTGATCAATCATTTTTCCTTTCTTTCCTTTATTTTGCTCTGATTTTCTGCCTGTGCTGTAAATAAATGAATAAATGAAAGAATAAAATGAGCGCAGCGTCGTAGCTAAGATCAGCTTCTCAATACTTGGCTTTACTGTATCAGGAGGATCAGAGACGTGTCTCGAACTAGTTAGTGATTCATAAACCAGTAGCAGTGTTTTAAAATAGGTTCTGTCACAGATTAGAAGCAGTGCAGAGATCAGAGAACTTGAGCGATGTTCAACTTTCTTAGTCTTTAATGAGACGGAGGAGGCAGTTTGAAGGCAGGCTGAGAGTTTGAGAAAAAAGCCCGTCACAGAAGCAGAACCTACAGGAGATAAAGGCCCCCGTTCGTTTATCGAAATGTAATCTCTCTTCTCCTAAATTATTCAAAACTAAAACTTGCATTAACGTGTAGGTTAGGGAGGAATTGTCTTGCTCCTGTCACATGAGCTGCTCGACCTGCAGGAAAAAGGAGAGGTAATTTATTCCTCCACAGGAGAGGTGTTTAAACAGGAAGTCAAATCCTCCCCCGCTGCTGCAGCTGAGGACGGCTGACAGTAATGAGTTTTATTACTGGAATAATAATCTGTTGCCATAATGTACGTGCCAGTGATAGGTTAATAAATAATATCCACAACATGATGAATTCAAATAGGCACACATGGTGACCGGATCATAAGCGCATGACTCCCTTTTCCATCATCTGTCATTATTCCATCTATTGTCTGGATGCTGTGACCTTTGACCCCTCAGCTCATCACCTCTGTAATACTCACTGGATAAGACACTCATGCAAGTATCTAGAATAAACCTACAGTTTAAAAAAAGTATCAACAAGACATAAACACAGCACAAGTGTTGACAGCTGACCAGTAGTCAGCTTAAAAATGTTAATTCTGGGCTTGAGGCTGGTGCTAGAGGAAAGTTCATACGGTGAAAACTCTTTAGCTTTTAGGAGGTTGATCATGGAAATTGCGTATTCGCTACTGTTTATTTTGATGGAGATGATGACATTCAGTAATTCAAGTTGTTACATGTAATAGTATGAATGTATTCATCACAAAAGTATGCCATTAAATGTGTTTCTGTGATGTTAACATCAGAATTTCAGTCATCATTCAGTGTCACTACCTCTTACACTCATCTCTCTGAACAAGTCATACATTAATTAGCAAACTAGCTTTGTCAGTAGGTTCTTATTATCTTCCTTTTGTTGTGCTTTATTGTGTGTTTTGTATTTTATTGGTTTGGTTGTGCACTGTATAGACCATACACATTTTAACTCTGCAGGTGTGGGCGAGGGATATTGGAGGTTATGCGGTAATTAAATAATTAAATAAATAAAACCTCTATCAACAAAGCTGAAGATTGACTGATACAACCAATCCAAATTAAACACAGACGTGCAGATCTTTCTTCTTACAGCAGAGAAAAACGCAGCGGTGACTAAAAACAGAACAGACTCTACACTGTTTGACCACTTCAACTTAGACTGTTGGTAGTCAATGAGCCGTCTCCTGAACGTCCACTTTCTGCTTATTTTACTGATAAATTACTGGAAGAAGTGGCAGATAAAAAAAATCCCTGGTTCTATTTTATCCCTCTGCATTCAAGTGCAGCATGCCTGGCTGCCTTTCATTTGCCTGTACATTGCTACATTGCTCACTACATTGGTTTTAATCTCCGCTATAGGTGATGGAGGGGAGGGGCAGAGGGGTAAATGGGAAACATGCTGCTGAGATTTTCAATTAAATTCCCTCTGAACGGCCCATTGGCTGAACTGCGTCTCTGGAGGAGGCTCGCTTTCATTCTCTGCTATCTTCTCTTTCCATTCATACTCTCTCTCTCATCAGCTGCTGCAAACTGAGGAGCTTCAGCTCCCCTGAGACCGAAGAGTCCGTCCTCTACTGGACCTCTGGTCTGCAGGCTGCGGGGCGACCTGCAGAGGATTTGCTCTGTGATACTGAACTGTGTGTTAACGCTGCACACTGACATCAACTATGTGCTGCAGACCTAGCCTGACTCTGTCGATGGTTGAATATGAGACTAAATAACTTAGTTAGTTAGTGTGTGTGTCGGCTGTCAGATGCTGTTTGTCACGTCTCTTCCACCTGAGTCTTTCCTGTTATTTGCTTTGTGCCTCATTGCGCTCATTTCAAAAAGTCAGGGGGGTCGGCATGGTTACTTTCTCACTCGTTTTTCTGACTTTAGTGGATTTGATGAATGACATTAATTTGATTCAGCTTAATGAGGATGAAGATACACAAGATAATAACTTGTAAATCTCCAGAGCTTGGCATGTAATCCTGTGAGGACACATATGCATGAACAGTAGAATATGAAGTAGACGTGTGCGTGATCAGACAGCTTTATGACTTTATTAAAGCAATAAACTGCGTGTCGTCTGTTCAGGAGGCCACAGGTCTCTGCCTCGCAGCATCACATGATAAAATCAAAGCGGTAAAAGAAATTAGAGCTGAAGTTTGACAAATAAATGTCACTCATTGGTCATGCTTTGTTGCGTGATCTGGTATTTGTGAGCGGCTGATGTCCCGCAGGCGGCGGCGCTCCCATCAGCCTTCAGGATCACTGAGCTGCTCGCAGCTGCTCGCCCTGCAGCAGCAGGAGGATTTAATTACCAGCAGATTAATGCTGGATGGGATCGCTGATATGAAACCCTCCGCTCCGGGTTGGGCTGCCTCTGAGCTGCTCGCTGCTCTGAGGTTTAACGGCCGAGTCTGCAGGCCGCCTTGTTCAGCTCTAACATTTACACACTGTCGCTGTCAGGGAGAAAACTCCTAAATGTAAGCTTTCAGGAACTAATTAAAACAACTTGTTTGTTTTGTCGTCTCAGTCGGGGATCTCACCGTGAAACAAGCTTCCTAAAGTTTCTTCAGACATCTGGTTGATAGGGAATTATTTAGACCATCTCTTGTCCTCATATACATACGGCTATGTATGTTTCCCTCTGCTGTTTGTCCCTTTTCCTCTGCTGTCCTCTCTAGCTCTGTCCAGCTGTGCAACATCTGATTCCTCAAGGAGGTGCACCTGGCCTGGGAATGAAGCTCTTCAAAGAGTGGAGGCTGTTAGAGCAGCAGATTAATGCCGATGCATCTGAATCACATGTTTTGGCCATGTAGTGTACTGTACGTCATACTTTGTAGTTGATCCATTTTAAGCTCCTGTTTTTAACCGAGGTGTTTAATAACACGTGTGACAAACCCTTCAGAGGCACAGTGGAATCAACGAAACCAAACTTGTGTCCCATTTTACAAAGTTGCAACAGGCCAGGGTGACAAAAACAAACCACTTTCTAATAAAAAACAACTTCTTTAAGAAGTGCTCTTACCCACGAGGTCCCACTCTCCGTTGGCGATGTATCCGGTGATATCAGCCTCGATCATCTGCAGGTCCAGGGACCAGCCGCCGTACGTCCATGAGCCGAACTTCAAGTCGCAGCGCTGCACATCAAACGGAAACCAGCGAACATCGATGTAACAGGTGCTCTTAAATATTCCTGAAATAAAGACGGTGGAAGAGTGAAAAATGAAACACAACCTGTGTGGAGGAGATAAAGAAATACAAACAAAGCAAAAACAAGATCAAAAACCTCAGAATAAGATGCAAAAGAAGCTGGAAATAGTGTTTGATTGAGTGTTGGCAGGAGATCAATATCAAATCAAAGCAAAAACTAATAACTGAAAAAAGTAAAGAGGTAAAAAAAAAATAGACAAAATATAGAAAAACACCCAGGAGGAATTCATGAAAAAGATAAACCCCCCAAAGTTGAAAGAAAATAAATTACAGACAACAGAGAAAAAGATGATTTGGGCGACAGAAACCACACGACTCTGAACACAATGAAACAGAATAGCTTGAAATTGTGGAGGACAAGCTGTGGGGACAAACTGTTCACCGACAGATTTTAGATAGCGAGGGATGAACTCTATTTTGAAAAGTAAAGAAAACGTTTCTGGTCTCCCTCGATGAAACCATCAGTCTGCTCACGACGACTGTTTGAGGTTTCCATCAACTTTGTGAGGATCAGCTGGGAAATCCAATCTGATCCCAAACCAGCCAGCACCTGCTGTCTCCAAATAAAGATGAATGTTTAAAGATCCCTGAGGAGAAATTAGGACGCTGCTGCTCCACAAAGCACCTGAAAAAAACCTAACTGTGGTGAAGTGAATGAGGTGGAAAGAAAAATATGCATTTCAGTTTTATTAGAAGGAGTAAATGCAGAATAATTACAGTTTGTTAGCTAATAATGTATTCTGGATGTAATATACACACAAAATATGTGTAATTAAAGGGTGGAGTCGTTCATGTTCAGTTAAACTCTCAACAGCAGGCTGGAAAATTGTTGAAAAGTGTTTATAGGCAGATCATTTTGTTTTCCTTCAACTGTTTTTGCTTATTTTCATGTTATAGTTCCATTAAATCATGTTTTTTTTCTCACTGCTGAAACTTGAAGCCTGAGCTCGTCGCTGACCCTCCCAACAACACCCCCAGCTCACACTAATCAATGTCAGCTGTCAGTAGTAATAGAACTGTTACGCCTTTTATTGGTTATTGATTCCTGATCTGCTGATGGGTTTCCCTCTAATGGTTCGGCTCTAAAGTTGATGTCCAGCCTGCAGATTTATATTGTTTTGTTTCCGTCTGTAAAGCGATAAGAAATGATCGAACATATTTATGTCTTCGCTTTCTGTCGGCTGTTTGTGTCCAAATAAAATATAAAATAAAATGATGCAAAACAAAGAGGAAAAATGGCAGAATGATGATAACAGTCCTTAACTCTCAATGTTAAACAGTCTTGTTTCTATCAGCTGCCTGGTTGAAAGTCATGATGAGTCTCAGGTCGTTAATCAGGACCATAACTCCTCCTGACCTCCTCCTGTTGACCCCACGACCTCATGTCAACCCCCCTCAGACCTCCATAAAACTGCAGTCCGCAGGCTACATTTCTCTCAGTGTTTGATGGTGGCGTTCACCAAAACCCATCTTAGGAAGTGTGGCCTCTTTATTGGGTGTTGTGACAATTTCGAAGGAGAAACAATGAATCTCCATCTGTCTAACTCCGAAAATAAAAAGTGATTATTTAACGCAACACAAGACAACAGTGGTGCTTTGAGCTAAATGCTAATGCCAGCATGCTAACATGCTCACAATGACAATGCTAACATTTGTAAATTAGCAGTGAACATTATTTGGTCACAAGCCAAAGTAATGGACAGATTGAAATTCTGACTCGAGTGTGGCGCTAGATGAAAAGTCAGAGGATCACAGTGGGGACATGAATGTCTACAAAATGTCCTGGTGATCCGTCCAATAGTTGTTGAGATATGTCAGTCTGGACATTGCCAGCCCAAGAAAATCTTCTCTTGAGTGTGTGTTACCTGGAGGCAGGTACTGGCAGTAGCCGGTGGAGTTGACCAGGATGTTGGTGTGGAAGGAGGCATCAAACCTTTCATCAGCACTGTGGAGAGAGACAGATTAACAGTCAGTGTCCATCAGTGGCACACAAGGTCACAGAGTGTTAAGTAAATCATACTTTCATTAAGTCTACAGCTGAGCACACACACGTTTGTACTTTTATACCCTCACAGACATAAACCATTATCTATAGCCTCTAACCTCATCTAAACCTATTTTTTAGCCTGAACCCTAAAACCCAGTATTAACCCTCAAACAGGAAGAGGTGAGGACCAGAGAGAACCCTCAGTTTCCTAAAATGGGAATTCAAAAATATCTTTACTGTCTAAAAATGCCCTCACTCTTAACACACGTCCTCACTTTTTAAATAATTCTTTACTCTCAAGGTCTAAAACTCAAAAAAAGGCTGAGGCTTCCTGCCACACAGATATAAAATTCATCAGTCAGTTAAATCAATATAAATGTCTGATCTCCTCCGGCAAATACACCATATTTCAGATTCCAGCAAAGAGGCTGATCCTTGCAGTTCTCTGCCTTTCACGCTGTTTGTGTGTAAAACAGCTGTTCTGCTGTTGACAAAGCTTTTCAATATTTCAAGAGAGAGAAGAAATCATTTTCATATCAAAGAGCAAATCTTTGGATTACAACTTTCTTTCAGTAATGTAAATATAACCAAGATGCTTTTACCTTAACTTTGATGGAAACAACTGAACTTTAAAATCCATTTAAACTGAAATAGAACGGAACCCCCAACAATATTTGTACTAAATAAACAATTAATTAGAAAATAATTTTGGTGTTTTGGTATTCTGGTTCAGTGTTGAACAGTTATTTTCCTGGACAGAATCTCAGGTTGCAGCAACAGAGATGAGATCTCTGTTTCTTTGCAGATGATGTGGTCCTGTGACCTCCTATGGACGGTCGGGATGAAAGTCTGCAGAGAGAGTCCATGAAACTTTGTTGGAAAATGATGGATTGCCCCCGGATTGGGAGTCACCAAGTGAAGGAGGAGTATCTCGGGGTCTTGTTCACAGGTGAGATGGAGCGTGAGATCAGCAGCAGCAATGCAGGCGTTGTACCACACATCATAGTGAAGGGCCAACTGAACCTTAAGGTGAGGCTCTCATTTACCGGCTGATCTACATTTGGACCCTCACCTCTGGTTCTGAGCTTTGAGTAACGACCAATAGAATGAGATCATTGATACAAACAGTGGAAATTAGTTTCCTTCGCAGGGTGTGGGCTCAATCTTTGAGACAGATTTAAGAGCTCAGACATCTGGAAGGAGCTTCATGGTGAAAGAAGCCAGTTGAGATGGCTCTGACATCTGACAAGATACTTCTTGATCCCTGCCTCTGGAGGTTTTCTACATAGGTCCAACTGGGAGGAGGCCTGTAGGGCAGACCCAGAACACGCCTACCTGGCTTAGGAAGTAGAGCTGGACCTATCACAGATTATTGCAGATGTATCAGTGTATATATGTTTGCAGATAAGTCACAAGAAATTGCAAAGTGTAACTGTAAAATGTCTCAGTATTTATCTCATTAACTCTCTTAAACTCGTAGACATCAATATCAGTCACAACCCCCAAAATGCTGGATTGGTCGGGCTTCAGGATCCTCACAGAAAAGCAGGAGGACGCGGATGAAGACGAAGGACATCAGGGTTTCCTTGCTTAGCATCACTTTTGCTTTGTATCATCCAAACATTTGTGCTTTTCTTAGAATATGTACGAACTAGAGTTAGTGGCTGCAGGAGTGTGTTGAAAGGAGAAAACTCAGAAGTGAAACCACACTAAAAGTTTGCTGTAAAAGTTGACCCAGTGCCCAATAATAATTCAAAGTCAGGCTCTGGTCCTGTTCATTGGCCCCCTCTCATTAAAGCCAGCCAGGTCAATAATACCCCCAACCTCCCACCAGGATCAAACTTTACTCCTGAACGCTGCTCGGTTAATGAGCTGAAACGCTCGTCAGGACCCAGCAGAGAGCCTCCCACAGCCAGCTGCTCTGATGTGTGTGTTAACAGTGAGGTATTAATCCTGACAGGGAGAGAACCTATCTTTAGCGCTGATAACAGGAGGGAATTAGCTGAATTAGCTTGTTAACTGAATCAGAACTGAGGGATGAAAATAAACCGTGAACTGAGTGAGTTGTCTTTGGCCTCGTTCAGGGCGTCTCACCATGAACTAAAACATCCTCAATTCACCAGAGACAAACTGATCCTGTTGTTTCTTCTCTTCTCTGTTGGCCTGTCACCAATGGGGGGGCAATGGGGTGCAATATCACATGCCTCCCTCCATTACGTACCCCTACACCTCCTCCTTCTTCTTCTTCTTCTTCTCATTATTATTATTATTATTAATTTCACTGTTGCGGTACACCCCCTTCTCTTAGTCCCTGTCACCAACAATATTCTTCATTTTAATTAATGCGAGCAGGGCAAGCTTTACAAATGGTTTCCTATAAATATTTTGGATTATAGGTTTGAACTGGATTCTGACGAGGATGAACAAAATTAATTTCAAATCCAGCTTTCAACCAACAAGAGCACTTGCCACATGCCATTTATTTCATATTGTTTCACTAACGCTATGTGCTGCCGTCAAGATGTGATTTACCATCTGTAACTAAGTGTAGACCTAACTGTTACACTGTGATTTTTGTTGGCTAAATTACAAATGCATTATACGCATAAACTGGTTCAGCAAGAAAATCACATTGAAAAAATATTGTGAATCTTGCATAAGGATCATTAGGCAACAGGTGTAGCAGCCTCTCACAAAATTCAATCCATCCCAACAATATTGTTGAAATGAAATGGAAATATCGAGTGTATTTCTTTTAATTCCAGTTGTTTTCATTAATCAACCCTCCAAAAAAGTCAGATAGACTTTCCCTCTGACTGAGAAAACTCAGGAGAGCCAGATTGACTATTTCTCAATTTAGAAATAAAGAAACTTCAACTCTATTCATTTTGAATTAATAACAAATACTTTGTTATTCATTCAAGCAGATAAGGACCGAAACAATTCCACAACAATTTCACCTCTTAAAAATGAATCGTCTCATTTTCCAGCCAGTTGTTTTATTTCTAAATGCTGAAAAAAAGATATTATGCAGAAATTTTATGTACTATTATTTAATTCATTATAATTATTTTAAAGCCACTGTGTGTAGCATTTTTATGTAATAATAAATCAAATTCAGCTTGACATTCTTGATCTTGAAAACAGTTGGCAAAACAATCTCCACTCAAGGTCCACTTACTCACTTGTTATCACATGGTCTTCATCAGCAGGTGAAGTGGTTAGTTGTCACTGGATGTTCGATTCGCCTCATTCTTATCTATTACACAAACATGCACAAGAAGTCCTAAAAGTGCTCAAAATAATAGAAAGTTTGAACACGTACATTTCCGTGACAACTGACCTAACTCCTGCTTATGAAGACCATACTGTTGAAGACTCCAGAACAAACAAGTAAGTGGACCTTGAGTTGAGATTGTTTTGTTGATTATCTTTGAAATGATTCTAATGGGATACGTTTTTGTAGAGAATTGAGAATTGTGTTGCTTTGCAGACAGTTTATCTTCATAGTAGCGGCACCGACACTATTATTATTTTACAAAAATACGATTCTTAAAGAAGCCAGTTAAATGCACCAAGATTCAGACAGAAAGCACAGTGCTCAGTTTAAGTATCGCTCATACAAATTCAGAGCACACAGTTCAGATTCATGAAGCAGCGGTGAGGTTGTGTACCTGTTGTACAGCAGGATGTCGGGCCTCCAGATCTGGCTGTCGGGGAATCTGACGTTGGTCACACCTGGATAGTCAGACATGTTCCACTGCAGGTAGGAATCCGTCCAGTACTGCAAACACACACACACACACACACTTGTGTCACTTAAAAGCTTTTCTTGGAAGTACCACTCACTTTTAGCTGTGTGTAAAGTGAAAATGGAGCTTAATAAATTACTAAAACGTTTAATTCTGGGGTGGGGATTCTCTTAAAGATCCCCGTAGACACGGTCTACCAGCTGTTGGTGTTAATTTTAAAAAGATCGAATGTTACTCCTCTTGTTCAGCATTAGAGGGGCAGAAAACTATTTGGAATCAGGCCGCTGATGTAACAAGACAAACTGAACAAGCGTGACTGTCTGTTAAAGAGCATGAAAATGCAATCATGGACCACAGCTTGAGGCGTGCTGCATCGCTCTGAACACGGCTGTCCAGCTGCTGAAAACTCCCAACAAATGTGCAAAAAGTAATATTTACATACTAACTTTAGGTGAATAAATCCTAAATTCTACGAATTCACTGATAATTGATTAACCTTAACAACCAATTATTGCTTTGAGACGAGGTGAACTCCATATGGCTTCATCAGATAAGAGTTTGTTTTATTAATTTGCATTTTTGTCCTTCACAGCAATCTTTCACATTTGGAAGTTTGGAACTTAACATTAATAACCCCCATTTCAGTGTTATGTATTGTGTGCTTCTGTGTTGCATGTGTAATGCTGCCTGGTAATATATCTTTACTAACACTAATATTATCATTTGATCTTATTTTCTTTTTTAGAATGACATCTGTCCAGACACTATGAATAGTCAAATAAACCGATAAAACAAGATAAAATGAATAAATAAGGCCTGATTTTGGGACCCAAACCTTATTCCCATCACATCCAAAAGCATCTGTTAGGTAGATAATTGGCGGAAGTAAGACATCATTTCAAGATTGTTTTTCAGGGGAAACAAACCAAAAAAAAAGATAGAAATTAGGTCTCCATAAACAGTGTGAGATCTCCAGAAGCGACAACTTGTGTATTTCCCATCTGAAACCAGCTGATAAGCAACAGCTCATCTGTGCTTGACCTCCATATTTCAGTGGGTGAAATCTAGATTACACTGATGGATCTTATGTAACAGCCATTGTTATCTCTGTGTGTTTTTACGAAGCTGACAGAGAGAAGAGGGTGCTGCCAAGAAACATCAGGACTGTGTTGATGTCTAATTTGCATACACAGCTCTTGTGGCCGGCTCGGTCCTCATTACATTTCAGAGGCTCTCTGAGCTCTTTGGTCTGTGTTGATGGTTTGAGGCCGTGAAGGCTGAAGGTCGCACACGTCTCTCTCAGTCTTGTTTACGTCCTGTCACTGAGCTGAAATGTTTCCCCCAGAGGAATCTGTTGAAAGCAGAACTGTCGCAGCGGCTGCAGAGATCCCCCCCGAAATCACAAGAGTAGACTCTGAAGCTCAGCACAGCCAAACTACACGTCTGCCGACTTCTGGGGTACAAACTAAGAAATGTTTTCTATAAATGTACAAACATTTTAATAAATATGTTTAAATGAAGTGGCATAATGATGTTTTAGTGTCACTTTAATCTCTGTCACGAGCTCAACATGAGGCAGCGAGTGTGTTTACATGCACGCTAAAAATTCAGTTTTCACCCAATTAAAGTAATACCATCCCTTTTTAAAGCATCACATGAAAACATCTTAGTCAGAGTTAACAAGTCGCAGTGACCTGGATCTCAGATTTACAGGATAAGAGAGGATGCAGCAGACATTTGTGAAATGAATATATGTAAAACGGGTGAGAAACTTCTCACCATTTAAGTGTTAAATGTTGCTGATTGTGGTGATTATGTTGGTGTAAAACAGCATTAACTAAATTCTTGATTTGATTTGATTTGATTTTAACTGAATCTCTTGACTCCTTTTTTAAACAAGGAAAGCACAACAATTTAGGAAATAAGCTAATTTGCTTTCTTTACAGGAGTGACATGAGAATATTGATATCCATCACATGTCTGTGTGTGAAGTACGGAGCTGGAGTCAGGCCCTGGTTAGCTTAGCATAACGAGCGGATGGAAAACAGCTAGCCTGGCTCTGCCCAAAGTTCAAAAATCCACCTACCAGCACTGGTCAACATGTTAAATCTTGTTTGTTTATATCCGAGAAACAGTAGTTGTAAATAAATTAATTAGGCTGCATGTTCTGTTCTATAATTACTCTTTACTAACAATCAGGTATTTGAATATAAAATATCAGTTACAACTATTTTATTACAAGAAACACTACTTTAGTCATTAAATTACATCACTGCTGTCCAGTTAAAACAACAACAACAACAACAACAACAACAACAGTAACAAAGACGACGAAGAGAAGAAATCCAGATATCAGCAGATGAGAAACTGTTTACATGTATTTTTAATGAGCCAGGTGAGGATTTCTGCGCTCTCTTGTCTCATGTCTAAAAATGGTTCAAAGGCTCAAAGAGTCCGAACAGGACGACACCAAAAGAAACCTGCACTCTGTAAAGGAAAGAAGTCCAACTGATGCAATAAGATCAGGTTCAAAAAGATTCAAAAGGGAAGAAAAATGCACAAAAAAAGTCATTCCAGTAATTCACAAACCGCTCTATCACCAGCAGAGCTGTTAAACACATAGTTCTGGATGGAAATGCTTTTAGATAAAACTTCAACATTAGATTTATTTTGGGTTTGTATGTTACATTCATTTCTGGTTTGATACTTTCTCATAGGATTATTGTCACTGACAGAGTTATCGGTTATTTTTGGATTCTAATTCTTCTTTTTCAACAAGACTAAACATATAAAGACCAACTAGTCTTTATGGTCTTAACTGGTCTTTTGGACGACCTTGTTAAATCTATTGTGAACTATTAACATGCTGTGTCCTTTTGCTTTTATGTTTTTCTTTTGTCTCATTTGAGAATTGTGCATTTAATGTGTTAATACACATGTTGTGCTCAGTAATATGAGTCTGGGCACCAACAGATTGTACATATAAAGAATACTCCATACTAATCATTTGAAACAGTTTAAGATTCAAGCTCTTCATGAGACCTTAAAGATAGAAATCTGCTCCAAAATGTTGATACTGATTCTGTTTTTAGTCTCAGAGCGAGTCAAAGTTTTCTAGTTTGCAACGAGAAAAAACTTCCAAAAGCTGCAATAACACTCTGACATTAAAAAAACCCACACAGCTCAGAGTACAGAAAGGTTTCCTCTCGCTTACAGACATTCATCCCCTTCCCAAAAAAACACAATGACTCCAGCAGCAGCAGAGGAGGAGGAGGAGGAGGAGGAGGAGAAGGAGAAGGAGAGGCGAACGCCAAATTAAATTAAGCTGAAAGACTAGTTGGTCCTGGGAGGGTGTTGCGGAGAGGAAATGCCGAGCCTCCGGGAGGAACCAACCTTTCCATCCGAGAGGAGCAGATTAGGCCGGATTAGTGCATCACCACTTTACAAACACACATTCCACAGGACCTGATATGAAACCTAATTAAATTTGGACAGCTGCATGAAATGGGTTTAGGAAGCTCTCTTAATGAATTCCTACGATCTCCATTAGCTCTGACATTCACACCAGAGTCAGTCCTGCCCGACAAAAGGCGAAGAGAAGCGGCTTTTCATAGAGTGAGACGAAGTTAAAATGAACAAAGAAGAGGCAGGAGTTGATATCAGAGAGCGCCAAAGTGCAGGAGGTGACAGGTGTTCAACCGACGACTCTGACAGCGAGAGCAGAACAGAAGATGAAGTATTTGTGGAAACAGAAAAAGAAGTTGGCACTCTCTTCGCTGCTTGCTGGATCGAGTTTTTCTCCATCACAGCAAAGTTATCTGGGTCAAGTACCAGAGCTGGAGTTCTGCGATTCCTCCAGAGTCTCTCTGGAAGCCGAACTGAAGGAAGGATGGGATGATGTGGCTGCAGGCTTCCATTTATTATCAATGTTTACTTGGATCCTTTCCCCCAGAGTCAGTTTACACACCGTCCCCAGAGGCCTGACCGCCACAGATAGACCCATCTGTAACGGTCGGAAGTGACTCGGGTTTAATTTACTGTAATGTATCTGTAGTCCCAAGCCAGGAGAGCAGTGTGACAGCAGAGGGAGGCAGGATGAACGTCCAGCAGAGATTCTGACCCACTGATGATCCATTAACTCTGACTTATGGATCATTACACTATCTCCCAAGTGTCCACAGCCACGGCGTGAAAATGAATCCACAGCACAAACACTTAAAGGTGCAGAACCACTCATGGTCACTAGAGGCTGATACGGGAAATAGACTGGGTTTGTTTTTATTATTCAAAAAGGCTCAAGTTCCACGGAGAAGTACTACTAGACATTTTCCACCACAGAAACCAGTAACCCAGGAAACCTTGATTTTCAACCACAGGAACCAAAATCTATTTTCTGAGCGGGAAATACAGCCGGGAACTAACAGTGTGAAGTTTGCAGCACTAACTCTAGCCTCTGCTACAAAATTGGTGTACAGCCTCTTTCATGCAATAAGAGAGCACTGGGTGCCACCAGCATAGTCGTGTTCATTTGTTATTGGTGCAATTGACCTCATCGTGATGGTTCTTAAAATGTGGTTGCAAGACAAACAGGATTGTGTAGAAGTGACTTTTGTTTGGTTTATGGTGCTATTTTGTCAGAATGGGGCTTGTATTTCCCCACAACTGACACAAGACTTTTTTAGCTTTTGGAAGTTCTAACAATGCTTCTTGAAACTTCTGACAAAATATTCAGGAAACGATGCTTATGGGAAATATATTTCAGGACATTGCTTAGTGGAAAAATACCTGCACCGTCCTGGCTGCCCTCTGCTAGGTGGTTCAGGATGTTCATAGATAAAATATCTCTTCGAGGGGAAGTAACGGGACAACAGATAAGAACAAAAGCTACTTCTGAATGTAGATAAAACTGAAACTTTAATCTGAGCAACAGAAATGAGAAACTGTTTTTCAGGGGGTTAAGGAAGGATGAGTCATGAATCCTGATGATTTTTTAACACTGACGTTGACATTGTTTTAACTCAAACACCAGACTCATGAAGAAAACTCACCAGCTGTAGCCAGATGTTGGTGGTCAGCACCTGGTTCTTCTCATCCTAAAAACAGAAACACAACAAAACAATCAGTGTCTGATGAACTCTGGATCCTCTGTCCACTCTCTCTCTACGCGGTTTCTTTCATCCCTTTAGATTAATCTTAAACACGGCAGCGTTCCAGCAGAGGGGAGGGTGAATATGAATAACGTCAGTTTGATGAATGTCCGGCCTGTTAATACATTCTCAGCTGGCCGAGCAGAGAGAATTAAAAGATGGGGGTTTGTAAGCAAGCGACCGGTCTGCAGGAGGAGGGGGATTCTTCAAAGGTAAGGACATGAAAAGGTAACATTCAGTGGATTAATAGACAACTGACCTTCAGGTAGCTCAAGTTAGTGAATGTGTCTAATAACAGGTATCAAAGCCTGATTCATCTTCTTCCTCTGAACCTCAGAGCTCCGTTGTTGTCCAAAAACTATTACAAATACATCAGTGAGCCACACTGTTGCGCTGGGTGACACGTTCCTTCATTACCATGAAGACACTGTTGTGATTTGCTCTTGTATCCGTCCCCTGACTTGTGCTTTTCAATCACCTTTTCGTGGAGCTGCGTGGGACGTTTCCTTCGTCTTCATGGTGAAAGTTTTACCACGATACTGACTCACCCAAAGTGGGACCTTGCACACTCATGTGTACTTATATTACAGTCAACTGAAACCCTTTGACTACACATGGGTGATCTCCATCCAACTAATTATACTTCTAAAACCAGCTGATGGTATACGATTCCCTCACACTGTAGCTACAGAAATAATGCAATAAATCATTTTCCAGCAGAGGTATTGACAGTATGCAGGAATGTTTTGTTATAGTCACAAAGGCAGCAGGAGCCTGGACGTGTTTAAAGCTTACTGTCCTCAGCAGCAGCAGCAGAGAGAGGGAGGGAGGAAGCCAGAGTTCAGCTCTTTTCAACCTCATCCTCACCTCGGAGACGCAGACCTGACCGGCCGGCCGGAAAGAAAACCTTCTCGTCTGGATATAAAACTCAGGAGCAACGAGGCAAAACAGCAGCAGCTGTGAAACTGTGCTGAGCAGCCGAGATGATCTGAGCTGATAACTGCCACCACCCACAGCTCAAAGCCTCCTGACGGGCTTCTGTTAGCAGAGCTGGAGCCTCCTGACAGACACTGAGAGGGGTGATCTGGGTGTTTAGAGTCACGATAAAAAGAAAAATCACTTTTTATGAGACACTAGCTAATGTGCCATGTCTTAACGTGCAGCTGCTGCTTCACAGTAAATGCCAGAAAGCTTGTAGATTTTGTCAATAAAACTCCTGTTGACCCCGTCTTCTACCAGCAGGTAGTTGCCTCGTTTATACTTTATATATACGTCTATATATCTATATCTATCTATATTCTCTTAAAAGTTAAGTTTAGAGGTGGTGACGTCGAAGTAATGCGACCGTGGTGTAGTTCGTTTAGAGCCTAACATTAGCTTTTTACTTCTGCTGATTCCATTTACGCTTCAAAAATCATAGAAGTGGTGTTCATTAGTGACGATTATCTTGCTGAACAAACGTGTACGTGTAAAAAAAACTTTTGTTTTGCCAAAGAGCTTGTTTTCTGCAATAATCCAAAATCCAATGGAAAAATCCCACTGGCTTTTTGTCGAGGGAACCAGGGCGATGCGAACGTCCCTGCAACACTCTATGAAGACACAATATTTTTGTCTGTTACGTTGTGGCGTCGGTTGTCGTCCACTAGGATACACTACACGGGATAAAGTAGTATATGTCCAGGTGGCTTATTAAGCTTATTTACAGTCTGTACAGCATAAGGGTCCCTCTATCCTAAAACCCTTGGTTTGGATGCTTTCATCAACTTTAGATAAATTAAATACTTTACTTTTCACTCTTTTTTTTCAGAGTTTACATTCAACATACTTTCTGAGATAAGTTAAAATATCCCTGTTGTTGTATAACATAGTGTATGTATCCTGCTCTGCTGGGACGTCCCTGCTTCGTCTTGATGCCTCAATATGTGGGAACTAACTTGAGTTGAGCATTAAATTGAGTTTGGAGGGATCTCCCCTGAGTGAAGACTCGGCCCCTTTAACAAAGCCTGCAGCTGCTAGACTGATGCAGACTTACATAAGTCAGGCTGTTTTAAATAAACTGTAGGAGGAGATTCTGTATGAACTGAACGTATCTAAAGATTCATCTGAGATCAGAAAATAAAACGCTGAGAACAATCTGAACCAAATTCTCAGATAGCTGAGAGACGACAGAGAAAATCTGCAGGAGAGAAAAAGAAGCTGCTTTTATACTCTGAATCTGAATCTGTGTCATTAACTGATATTAATAAGTAATGAATTACAAGGCTGACTAATGAATAAGGATTCTAGCCCAGAAAGATGAAGCCAAGTAAGTCTTTTCAAAATAGATCCAAATGAATCAGAGAATGTTTATGTGGTAAATGAAAATGATGAGGCCAGGTAACGATGAGGACAAGTCACAGGGTGGGACGAAGAAACACATGATACTATAAACGGATCAGGATAAATACTGACGGGACCAGACAAGAAGGAAACCATGAAACGAACTGTAAGTCTGCCCAGTGAACGGATGATGAAGAGAACGACTGCAGTCTGTGATTAAATAAAAAAAATATGAGATTAAGTCATGATGAGATCTGATGACGAAATAAGGAAATCAATGGAGGAGTCATGATACTGGTTAATGATGGGGGGCGTGTAACGAGTAATAAAGATGTAAGTTGAAGAAATGTTGCAAGAGAGGAACTTATAAGCGGCAGCATCCACACTGACCTTCTGAGAAGAACTGCAGTTTGTGTGAACCAACAAACATCCAACATGTCATCAAGGTAAGGTGGCTGCTGTCCAAGTCTTTATGAATTATCTGTTAATATGTTCTCAATCAAACAAATTCTTAATGGCGTTTATTTGATCATCGATTAATCATTAACATATCTACTTGGATGTTCTCCCCCGTGTCTGTCACGACCCTCCTGAGGATAAGCAGGCACAGCTAATGGATGGATATCTACTTGGAAAAATCCAAAACTGGGAAATAACAGTGAGAAAGTGGCAATAAAACCAGCTGAAAAGTAACTTTAGAGGGCAGAGAACTCAGAAACTACAAAACACTCAGGTTAACGTTTCCTAAGTGGAACAAGAATGAGGTTAAGGAATAATGACAGTGAACATGAAAGAGGTGAGATGGAGTTTGGAGGATTACGCTACAAAACAATGAGTAATGATGAAATGAGGTAATGAAACCTGAGCAAGTAAAGTTTGTAAAAGCTGAACCCGCAGCCAAGTTCAGGCTGAGTCACTGGTATTGATCAAGAACTCTGTTAAAGCCCCCGCAAAATATATTACGTGTATTTTGAGCTCTGGAGCACTGAGAGTCTTTAACTAATTAGTGTATTTAATGTTTATTGTTGTTGTGAGTGATGCTGTTCTTGTGTTCTGTATCTTACACTTCTGAAGTTCACAGAGAGCTTCACTGACTGTCTCTGCACTCAGTTTTTATTTTCAAAGCACAGACTGTAAGAGCTGTTAAAGGAATTCAAAGTCTAGAGTCATGATGAAATCTACCGAACAACACAGACAGAGCCGGCTTGATATCAGGAGGAAAACCTGGATGACAGGAACGTTTCCTCCAGCGGAGAAAGAGTCAGACACGACCGAGATAAAGGCTGGAAGGGATTCTTATGAACCGAAAGATAAGATGAGATGAAATGAGAGATTGGGAGAGGAGACCTGGGAAATTAGGTGACAGAGATTTGGATACATGATGTGATGAGAGAAAATACAGTGAGACAGAATGAGATGAGAAGTTTACATGACGGTGCTGTGTGAATATGAGTTCACTGGTTGATGGAGAAAAACAGCTGGTGGAGCTAATTCTCCATCGCAGAAGAAGAAGAAGAAGAGGAGGACACGACGAGATGACGTCATTAAAAGAGCTCCAGTCAAAGCTCAAACGATGGAAAACATGATGAAAATATGACACGTCTGTTAGTTTCATGTATTAATGTGAGGAAGGTTACAGTCTCCTCATCCCTCCACACAGATCTGATTCTGAAGCGTAAAAACTTTTAGATATTTCGACTTCTTTTCCTAATTTTTTATGAGCAAATTGAAAATGCGCATAAAAACAGTGGATGGAAACACTGAAAAAGATGAGAAAATATAGACATAGATGATGATTAAAAAAGACAAAATAAGATGGTTTGATCAGATACAAGGGGAAAGATTAAGGTGAAATGAGAAACATGATGGAATAAGATCATGAGATGAGATTTCTTCTGAGTAAAACGAGTTAAGCAGAGAAAACAATGAGATAAGATCATAAAACTAAATGAGATGAGCCACAGTAATGACATGAGAAAATAAAAGCATGAGAAGAATACATCAATACATCTCATAATATCTTATATTTTTCAGCAGCTGCAAGTAGCAAGATGCCAAACTGAATACGCACACACACCTCCACACGAACACACTCGCTGTGTGTTCTGTCAATCATCCAGAGTCACCGGGACATTGTGTCTGAAAGAGATGTTGCTGACAAATCTTTCAAAAGTCATTTTTAAATACTGTGAGCACAACAGACTTATTCCATTTAGGCAGAAATCTCAGAGACAGATATCTTAAGACGCGACCAAAACTGATTACATCACTGGACACTTTTTGTAATTTGTGTGAGCCGACCCTTTAAGAACCCGAGCAAACATTCACTGTCACCTTTCAGTGTTTGACCGTTTATATTTGAGGCTGCAGACACGATTCAGTCGAGTATTAAAGGTTTGATATCCAGCTGTGGCAGCTCACTGCTGTTGTTTTAGAGTTTCACACTGAATTCTTCTCCATGTGGAGCCTCTACAGCCACCAGCTGGGTCCACAAGTGTGTGTGTGAGTGGAGATGAGGAGTCAAGCTGCCCTGCTCTCCTGAGTCAGTGTCACACTGAGGTTTGACTGCATCAGTATTTCAACAGTGTAAACAGTATGTTGTCAGTCTGCCGAGAACCAGAAACTGAAAAGTGCTGCAGCCAGAACTCTGATATCTCTAATGACGGCTTTGTACTGTGTGTGTGTGTGTGTGTGTGTGTGTGTGTGTGTGTCGTCACATGCTGCGATGGTGGAGATGAAAGTCGTGTCCTGCTGTCAGCACCTGGCAGGAGGCAGAATGAGTGTTTGTTAAAGTAGATGTAAGATGTGAGTGAGTTATAAAGGAATGAGTGGTGTTCATTTGGTTCATCAGTCATCACTGTGTGTGTGTGTGTGTGTGTGTGTGTGTGTGTGTGTGTGTCTACACCACACCTTCTGACTCCACAGTGAGAAAGTTCATCACTGAAGTCAGTAACGAGTGTCGATTCTTGCAGCAGCTGATTAGAGCAACAATCTGCTCTGAACCTGAGCAGTTTGTTGTTTTTCTTAATGAAAACGAAACCACATGGCCACACGGATATTAACTATGTTATAGCAAAGACACTCTATAACAGAAGACCCATTACAAGCTGTGCCAATGGTATGAAATGGTATACACTTCCTGTCTCCTCAGTGGGCGTGGTCACCTCCCCGCCGCCTTTGATGCTCGCTTTATCCGTCTAATAATATTCTCTTTTTTCTCCCTCAAAAAACAGTTCAATAATAACGATAATAGTGTTATTAAGCAAAGAAACACACGTTTCATTTCAGTTTTAACTTTTAATTCACCGCCGGTTCAGCACCAGCAGCGAGAAGTGATGCCAGATTTGTCTGATTTGTCCGTCTGAAAATGCCATTTTAGTGTCAGAACGTTCAGAAGATTTGTGGAAAATGGGTCCAATATTTACTTCGGCGCCTACGAGGCGAAATAATCTGTCATAATCTGTAATCACGTTCACTTCTCCCATTGGAGTGAATAGACTCCTGCCGCTAGTCTCCTAAAGGGGCGGGGCAGCGGTGAAACCCACGTGACACTGATACAGGAAGTGACTCTAAGTTGTCTACTTCCTAAACCGTCTTTGGTTATAGTTGGGAAACAACAACGTAACCAAAACTCAGGTTCTCCCCTTTCTTTCTGGTTCTGGATTTTATTCAGAGAGGCTTCTGGTTTCTTTTGAACAATGCATGATGACGCATCCGCCAGCAGGGAGGCACTTCAGATCATTTGCCCAATCAAACGAATGTCGAATACGTGTTGGATGTGTTCTTACCACGTCCATGATCTGCAGCAGGCTGAAGCTGAAGTGGACGGTCAGGCTGTGGGAGTCGTTGCTGACCGGCCGCTCTAACGGGTTGTAGTTCCTCATCAGCTCCTTGTAGAGACGCCGCTGATAGACACCCTGCAGGGAGCCTGGAGGGGACAAATACAGCACATCAGCACATATAACAATACAATTTGGGCTTCAAATCAGAGTACAAGTACCACAAATGTGTCCTTTCAAGCTTCACTGGCTGTATATCTATTGGAGATTCAATCAGATATCAAAGTGGTGGTTGGTATTCAGTGGACATGCCTCAGCTCTCCTCTCTCCCGAACCTTCCTCTTCGACTTCACAGAGAGAAAACACGGCTGTTTGTAATGTCACTGATCCAGGAGAATCTCTCTGGATGAAAGCCACAAATGTAAATAGGTGCCGTGGCAGAGCAGGTTGACTCGTTTAATCCTAGTTCTCTCTCTCGAGCAAATCTATGAATTCATGTAAACTTCTGTGGAAAATCTTTTTGTGGTTCTCTTAAAGTCATAAAGTAGAGGTCGAAGCCTCCACATAAAAGCAGAATACATCAAATGTTATAAACAATAAATAATTCTACATTATCAGTCGGTGTGTTCACGCTTGAATATTTTGTTCACTTTGGGACGTATATGACGTCCTGTGTGTGGCCATGTGTACGTGGCTGGAAAGAGTTAGGGTGCCCTCAGACTGCGACAGCAGCGATTGTGGAAATAGTTTATTGCATGTCACGCTGTGCAAGATGAGTAATAAACTATGTTGGTCGCAATCTGTGTCAGACTGTCAGTTTGAGGCTCTCAGGTTGATGATGAATGTGTGGTGAACAATAGAGCGACAATGTAAATAGAAAGTAGATCAGAGACATCATGTCATCCGTCTGCATCAGAAATATAGCAAAAAAAAAATTGGTTTGTGTGTGTTTTTTTCCCCCCAACTTGCCGAAAATGCTGCTTTAAATCAAGATGAGATGAAAAATTCCCTTTTGCAAACCCTTTTATATCAGCAGCAGCAGTCACATTGTTAGAATTTGGTCCTAAATTCCTGTCTCTGGCCTCCAAAGCCTCCAGACCTGCTGTCTCACAGTGAGATCTAGGAACTCTGTTCTGGGTTGACGATCAAAGGTTTTGACCACATTTCTCTCACGATTGTGACCTTTCATCTCAGAAGCCCAGAATCGCACAGTGTAGAAGGACCTTAAAGGCTTTATGGACGCTGGTTACATCAGCGTCAGTAGAGATGAAAGCTCGTCAAGATGATTGACAGGTGCTGGATGAGACCCTGACCGACTGTGGGGGAGGAGGGTGAGACTAACACTTGTTATTGTCAGTCCGGTCACCTGCGCTCAGGGGCTCAAATACTGAGGACAACCGAAACATTTCCCCTTTTACTTTGCGTTTCCATTCCATGGACATTTACTCAGTTCACAACGCTCTGCCTGCTGACGTATGTATTTACAGCTGCATCCTTTGTTTTTGTTTTCTCAATAGTTTTAAAGAGGAACTCCACTGATGAATACGTGAAGATCATCCTATAACTTACAGATTTATAACAGAAAGCCTGCGTTACAAACTGGAGGTGTGAAGTTAGAAAATATTAAGTTGCATCATGGGAAATGTAGCAACATAACATTTGTCGATCTCTGCAGCTTCGATTTGAACTTTATGGAAGTGCAATACTAAATCACTGGAGAACGCGTTCAAAAACTGCATAAATTATAATTATATATGTCTTTTATGATTATTTTTTATATGACATATTTTCCTTTTATTTGATAGGAGAGACAGACAGGAAACGTATATATATATACATTTATATATATGTATATATATACTGTACATAACTATATATTCACTAGTAGTTTGAAAATGACATTTCCTGAAATGGAAACAATATATTAAAGAAATTGTCTGTAAATGTTATTTATTCAAAGGAACTAGAATGAATCCTGTCTCATACTCTAAATGTTGATTTAATGTTTTTCCACTCTGCCATGTGTGTATGCACATGTGGATATATTTTTAGATCCAGTCTACCAACTATGGCATACATGTGGGTAATAATGAAGCTTAGTGGTGCTCAGGTGGGTTTATTCCACTTCCACAGCGTCTGACTCTATGTGCTGTACTGGTCTATGACCTACCCAGTGGGACCAGTGTGTCAGTTTGTTAAACTGAACAAATTTTGCTTCTCTTCAGCCGACTTCTTTGTGGAAATAAAAGTTGAGTTTAATCCTTAAAATGAAGGTTCTGTAGGTGACGTGAAGAGACCGAGCTGCTGAACCAGACCTCTGTAGTTCAGACTCTGATGTGTGAAGCGTCTGTTTGTTCTTGAGTCTTAGCAGAGGAGATAATGACACAACTGACTTTAAGCTTTAATATACCAGCACATAAATATTAACGTCAGAGGTTTTTCTTTTGATTCTAGAAACATATCACGACTCCGAAACATAAATTAGTTTAAAAACTTCTTGTGTTCAAAGTTGTGTCATGTGCTTCTTTTTCTAAGAAGACAAGTTGAACTCTTGATTCTATGCAAACGAGCTCCTCCAGCAGTCACACAGGGAATAATCTGCAGGCTGAAACCGGCAGGAAGGTGATCAGACTGGAGATTTCTGCTTCCACAGACAGATATAACCTTAGTGGCTGTAACACTTGACAATGCAGCATATATCAACTTTAAACCTCCCTGCTCAGACGCTGCACGCCGCAGAGATGCAGCTTTTTTCTGTCCCATGCATGAAGGTTTTTTTCTTGATTTATTTTTGTGTTGCGCTGCGTTTACTTTCCTACAGCTGTACACAGACCTCATGTCATGTGGTTATTAAAGCCAAGAGCCAAGAGACCGGTGACAACAAGGGGAAAACATATGCATAGACTCAAACGTGTCTTTAGCTTCTTAAATTATGTCTCTTTCTTTTTTACTTCTTGTGTATTTTTGATCCAGACCATAGACTTATATACAGTCTATGATGCAGACATGATCCTGTCTAACAGTCCACATGTGTATTTAAAAGTTGATAATCTGGGTTGTGCCTCTTTCCACCTGTTTTTATGCTCATTTTCAATTTGAGCATGAAAAGAGCTGAAAACGTCAGATCTGTGTGGCCACAGCAGCAGTGGATGGAAACAAATAACAAGTCAAGTTTTCTTTGGATGAGTTTCTAGAAAAACATTTAAATTTGATCCACATTTGCATGAAACTTGACTTTAATCTTAATCTGAATTATTCAAAATGATGATTCAAAGAAAACTGGAGCAGCTGAAGCAGAAAGATTTCAGTGTGATCATTTTAAGGATTCAGTTCGTGGTGTTGAATTGCACATGTTCCTGTTATTTTGTCCATCTGATGCAGTAGATTCGAAACATTCAGGGAATCACATTAGTCAATCAGAAACCTTCATCTTTTAAAAAAAGAAGCTTTTCCAAACTGAGCTTTTTCAAAAAAACATTGTTAACCTTGTAGAACTGGACTTTGCTTTGAATGGAGTTTCTTATTTCTCATTTTTGAGGCCACAGTTTGTAGAATTGTTGTGTTAGATCCACCTCCTGCATATATCACAGACACTCACTCCCATCAAAATGTGGCTTTGACATTTACATCTTGTGACTTTTTCTGATTTCATCAAAAAGTTTTGACCTTTAGTTGTTTGTCCGTATACATATTTTTTGTTTTCTATTATTTTGCATAAAGAGTTCTTATCATTTGAGATTATTTTAGTTGTTCTTTAGTTTCTGTTTAATCCGCTGCTCACAGTAGGTGAAACAAAACTAACTGAACAGATGGACTGATCCATGACCAGCGAACAGGCTGAGGTGTGTGTGTGTGTGTGTGTGTTAAGCCTACCATGAATAAGGCAGCAGAGCGTCAGGACATGCAGGGTGAAGATCCGAACATCCATCCTCAGCAGCCGTGAGACGAGAAACTGACCAGAGTTCCTCCTGAACCGGCAGAAAACACCGGAGACAGAGAGAGAGAGAGAGAGAGAGAGCCAGAGAGAGAGTGACAGAGATAGAGAGAGAGAGAGACAGAGATAGAGAGAGAGACACACACAGAGAGAGAGAGAGAGAGAGAGAGAGAGAGAGACAGGGACAGAGAGACAGACAGACAGAGAGAGAGAGAGAGAGAGACAGACAGACAGAGAGAGAGAGAGAGAGAGAGAGGGGGGGAAGGATCAATGGAGGATTTGCTCCGAGTGGGAGAAGAGGAGAAGAGGACGCTCCTCCCCCCAAAAAACATCCAAAGGAGAAGATTCGGCAGCTGAAGACACTGAGGAGAGAGCGAGGGATGGTGTGTGTGTGTGTGTGTGTGTGTGTGTGTGTGTGTGTGTGTGTGTGTGTGTGTGTGTGTTCTCCTCTTAAAGGTGGATGAGCTGATGATTTATTTGATGTTTCTATTGAAGTTTTTAAGCTCAATACTGATACCAGCATCTTTGTATTGAATTCTAATGTGTCTCTTTTTTTAATTTTTTTATTCTTGACTAGAAACCAGTCAGAGCTCACAGTGTATCTCTGCAGAGGCTGCACGCTCCTCCACATCTATTATTGTCATACTAGAAATATTTTTATACTAATACTAATAATGATATATAATACTAAAAAGAAAAGTAATTAGGAAGCGCTTCTTGGATCTGACAGAGATGTGACACCACTGATGGCTTGAAACCAAATTCAACCAATGCTGTCGTTGTGCATGATGTGTGCGGTTTCAATATGAATGAATGCTTGTTTCCCTCCACGGCTGTTGAACGAGATGCATGCAGATGAAGCTGGTTTAATGTGGTCTTACATGTTGTCGGTGAACTCAAAAGTTGTTGAGATGTCTGAAGATAAAACAGGACATTTAGGTTACATATAATTGTTTCAGCAGCTCTTAAATGGCTATATTTTGATGTGAAGAAAGTCTGAACAATGCTGTTGTTACAGTTACATTAAAGCTAAAGCCAATATATCTGCTTGATGGAGGTAAATCTACACCTTTGAATTTGATTCCTGTAAAGTAGAGAAATTCTCTGAAAAGCATCAGATTTGTTGTCTCGGATTTGTTCTTATCTTTCTAAATTATAGACTGCAACAGGACATGTCGTAACCTTATCTGGTGTCGCTGCACATCCAGGTTCAACAGAAAGTTTTCACACTTCAACAAACAAAACTCTCAAGGACAAACAGCCGCAAGTCAAGAAAAACCTCTCCAGCGTGAAAGTGTGAAAACGCCCTCAGACCCCATTTACACTGCTGACTGCACTGTGACATCAAGATCTGCTGGAGCTCAAAGAGACACTCTGGTACCACAAGTTGTTCGTGTTGTTATCCCAAACACATCCTCAGTCACAGAGTCACATCTGACGTTCCCTATGTTTTCTGGGACGTTTGAGTCCGTTTTTATTCTCCTCTGCAGGGAGGCTGTTTGCTTCAGACAAATACAAGTGTCTCCTAGACAGGGAAAGCTATTAAAGCAACACTTTCACAAAATGTTTAATATTTAAAAGGAGAAACCTTCTAAAGCTTGTTTTTCTAACATTTTCTAACATCTTAGAGTCGTGTTTCCTCTGTACAGTCAGTCTACAGAGATTCTGGATGTGGGGGTGCTCAGACGTCTCACAACAAGTCTCAACAAAGTTGCTTTTAACTGATAACTTATAGTAGTTTTGCTAATTCATTTGTTTTTCAGGGAGATTCAGGCCTAAAAGGTGTGACTGACACATTTTCAATCTGATATGTTTGTAAAGGAAGCACATCTTTTATGTTAAAGACATAAAAACTAAATATGCATTGAGTGCAAATATGCATGACTAGTTTGGGTAAAAAAAAATACAGCAATTGTGGATGTGGTTTGATCAGATTTGACTGACAGTGACCAAAAAAACACAACAAACTGTCATCATGTTTTGATTCAAATGTTTTTGCTCGCCCACTTCAAACCACTGAGAAAAGCAATGACAAAAAAGATTTTTCTTTTAATCTCTAATGTGAAATAACCAACTCACTGTTCAAACTTTGGCAGAATTGTGTGGTAATGTTTGTTTGTGTTTGAGAAACTAGGTTTTCTGGACCTATAGGACAAATAGGACGATTTACAGCTTAATGTAGCTTTGGGGAAAGATCATCTTGATCAGAAACGGTGAATGGCTGCGTGGCAGTACAGTTAAAGCCGAGGGATAGATTCACATTTTGAGACAGTCCGTCTCAAAACAACACTCACATGCGCATATGAACATCGCTTGCTGTAACCTGCTGTTCATACTGGCCGTTTCCTCCCTAACATCCTTCTAATGGAGGTGATTTGGGACGAAATCCACAGTCCTGATTCTGTGTAAAAATATATTCTCCGGTTTATCTGAAGTTAATATGAGGCTACAGCAGTCTGAGATTATCACTTTAAGTGGGTAACCTCAAAGTCTTTTTAGTGCAGAATTCCCTCTTTGCTTCCCCGGACATTGTCGAGCAGACCTGCAGCAGAGAGAAAGACACAAAGCAGGAATTTTGCACTAAAATGTGTAACTTTGGAAAATATCCTCTTCTTCCTAACAGGAAGAATGGTCATTTAGCTGTATTTGTGTGTTTTGTCTGAGGACTACGTGATCGTACTGATTTGATTGGCGTCTCAGGGCTGTAGCAGAGTTACTTGGTGAACAGGTAGCACGTATGAGTCCTTATCAAGACTCTTTGCAGCCGGATGAACCCCTTCATAGACCCAATGAGGGACTGTTAGTGGAACTGTACTGAGCTACTTCCACATTGGCTCCAGCTTTCAGGTCTAATCCCTTTAAGAGAGTTTGTTTCCTGATTTACCTTGGAAAATTCTTCCCCCAGTTTTGCTGCAACACTTTACGTAATTAGACGTGTTGACAGTCACTTGTTTCTCATCATTTTTGCGGGAATATCTCTGGGAGGAGGCGTGTTGTGTGAGTCTCAGGTGACTGACAGGAAACTGATACTGCAGCTCCGACATGAAAACACTCGACTCTGGGAGAAGGAAATGAGACGAATTCTCTCTTCATCTCTGCTGCAAGTTATTTTTCATCCTCAACATGAGTGAATGGCAGCAAATGGCTTCTTCTGAAGAAGGAAAACAAACCCTGATATTTTTAGCTGCACTGCTGGTTCTGACTTAAAAACACTGTTATTCCCCTTTAAATATACATTTACACGTTGCTTTGCTGCAGATTAAATGTGTTGAAGTTTCCCTCACATTCAGGTAAAACAGCAGATGAACAACATTCACCTGTCAGACATGCGTCCTTTATCATTTTAAAGGTCAAAAGGTCAGGATGTATTCCGTCATCACTGGTAAAAACTTTGAATAAATAAGTCAGTGTGTGCTGAGTCCCCAGCGTGAAGGCTGTCCTCTGCTCTACTGAACATGATATAAACTCCTGATTCATTTGCCAATTAGAGCTGAATAATGAGATCGTTTTCTTAACGACTCTCTCCATTAGAGACGTTACTGCCGACAATCAGGCGGCTCGCTGAGAGAGAAGGGAAATCTGGTGTCAAACATTTATAGCTGCTGCAAACTGTAATGAGCATGTTTGTCTTCAGTAAAGTTTCTTTCTTCATTTCTGTTGGAGAGTTTCATCATCTGTGAAACCTGTTCAAGTAGTAATGCATGGTTGTCATTGAGAATATAATTTTGTGGTTGTGTGTTTACCTGATAACAGTTATTGTCATGTGCACGCCTTCCAGAGACAGATGGGTTTAATTCCAGGATGCTTCCCAACATCCTCGTCTCAGCAGCTCGGCTCTCTCTGCAGCTTATTACCAGCACTGCCTACAGCGGTAATGAGCACAAACCAAACATAAAAGCAGAGCATCTGCAAGTTTCAGCAAGTTAAAACTCCAGAAAATCTTGTTAATGGCTGAAGGACATTTAACAAAAGCTGATGAAGTAAAAACAAGAGATTCTACAGCTGGTGGAGTGTCACATATTCTGACTGAAAACATGTCTGGAGTCACACTGAGATATCCAAACATGTAAACACATCTGCAGCTGTAATTAACACGTTCACACTAAGCAATATATTACAACAGCAGGAGTCTGATCACTTCCAACACTGTTCAGATGGAGATCACAGACATGAGGAGAGAATGATGGACTACCATCTAGTGGAGGAACAGAGAACTGCATCTTTCCATCCGTTTGAATCCAACAGCAGAGAATTTATTACCAGAGATGATCTGTTTTAGAAAATGACTTACTCCATGGTAAATTAAAATAATAAAAATAAGCACTAAAGGGGAACTCCACCATTGATGACTTGACTATGATGTCATGAGCTTGAGACATTGCATTCATAACAGGAAGCTTGTGTTACAAACAGGAAATGTGGTGTTTGAAAGATGTGGATGTTCACCAGGCAGGGAGGGAAAATGAAAGAAACTCACAACTTACATAAAGAGTACTTTTGCTTTAGATACTTTTAGTAGGACCCAGTGTTTTTGCAGCTCGATCCACACTAGGGAGGGACTAAAAGTCAGGATACCTCGGCCTCTGCTTCTTTTGTTTTATTTGTCTCCTGTGAGTCCTACAAACTTCATGGAAGTGCAGCCCTAAATTACTGGAGTACCTTTACAGACAAGTTTGCTTTCTGATCTGTGATGTTCAACAGCTGTAGTGTTGAAACTTCAGCTTTTCACGAACTTCTTTCCCCAAACCTGACTCGAGTACCACTACTACACGTAAACTGTGTACTAATTTCATACTACACTCTTTACTTCTAAGCAGGTTTTGAATGACAAATATAATTTCACTCAAAACTGTCAGTATACATACTAAAAAACCATTTGATGCCACACTGCAATGCATAAAAAGCAGCTGCTCACAGCTGGAAAAAAAATTAGCAAAAAGAAGAGCTCCAGGAACACCTCTGAAAACAAAAAGTAATAAGAAATAAGAGCAGAAATCTATTGATCTGCAGCAGAAAACAGAAGCTCAAATCTTAGATATCAATACAGTTTAGAAAGTGTCTTTAATGTAAATGTTTACAGCGTCAGTATGTTTGTTATCTATTAATAGAAACAGATTACAGTCTACCCGATTTTAATTAATCTCCACAGAAGATAAGTTAGAAAAGACAAAGGTTTTTCTTTTTGTACTTTTTTTTATAAACAAGTATTTTACATCGACAGTTTTTCAGTTATTGGTTCTGTTGTCCTCATAAAGAGGCTGAAGAACGTACAGCCAGCCGGTCAACTAGTCAGTCAGTCATTTAGTGAGTAAACCAATCAGTCAGTCAATCAGCTGTCCAGCCTGTCGTTCAGGTAGCTGGAGGTCTTGGCGTCCTGCAGCAGCGTTTTGGTGACATCGTACAGATTCTGCTGGTAGGCCAGCCTATAGCGGCTGTACACATCATCACAGTGCATCAGCAGGCGCTTCACATTCGGAGTGACGCTGCTGGGAGCGCCATCCAGCCTGAAACAACAACAGACACACACACACACACACACACACACACACACACACACACACACACACACACACACACACACACACACACACACAGGTGAGATGAGATCTAACTTTCAGGTGATTTCAGGTGGTTTACTGACAAATATGTGTCACAACCCCTGATGGATGAGCACTGCTTTCCACTGTCTTACTTTTTGAAAATGTCCTCAAACAGGCTGGAGGTCAGCGGACGGTGGCGTTTGAGCTCCTCCAGATAAACAAAGTCTCCTTTCAGGATCACCTTCTGGTACAAAATCTCTGCCCAGTCTGGACTGTAGCTGTACGCCTCCGACATGACAAACACCTGAAAGACAGACACACCTGGATATAATCTACTGTCTGTATGTCTGTAGAGGTCTGAGGCTCTGGATCAGGACTATTGGTACCTCACAGAACATTTTTTATTATTATTTCCTGGCTGTTTAATAAACTCGCACTCACTTTACCAAGTTCAAGAAGAAGTTTAACAGTGTGAAAACTGGACATTAACATTAAAAGACAAAAAGTCTGAAGCCACGATAGTGACAAATTAGCACACCGACAGTTATGGTAACTACTGTATGTTAACATGCTGACCTTTAGCATGTTAGCAGTCATGCTAATATTGGATGGTAATGGTAACATCCCCACAGTTAGTATGATAACACGCATGGTTATGAGTGACACAGTTAGCATGTAAACATGTATTATAACCTTTGGCTTGTTAGCAGGAGTAATCTAACATTTAGTATGCTAGCATGTTAATATTAACATGTTAACAGGCCAACTGTACACATTAACATGCTAACATAACACATTAACATGCTAACATGTTAAACATTAGCATGCTAAGTTCTGTATGTGGGTTAATATGCATATGTCACTTTAAAGTATGTTAGCTTGTTAACATGCTAACTGTGACTAAGTATTTTGCATGCTAATAGAGCTGCAACAAATTATTTCCAACACTGATTAATCTGCACATTATCTTCTTTGGGCTACATCAGTTTGGGCTATGCTTCTGTCAAAAAATACTGAAAAGTGACCTTTACCATTTCTTAAGGCCAAGGTGAAGTCGTCAAAAGTCTTGCTGTGACTTACCACCAAATATATTCAATTTACTAAACAACAAGTCAAAGAAAAGCAGCAAATCCTCACAACTGAGAAGCTGGAATTGGGAAATGTGTGGTAGTCTGTAGCTGGTCTACGGGTGTTTTGAGGAATGCAGGTAGCGTAACCTAAACAGACCTGGTAGCATCGTGGCAGCGCTGTGACGGTGCTCAGCAGCTCTGCAGGTCGCAGGTTGATGACGCGCAGGTCTGATCCCTGGTTCAGGAAGTGCAGCTGAAGAGCGACCAGCTTGGCTGTCCGAACACAGCGACTCGCCTGACGGACACACGAGTCCTGGAAACATACACACAGAGTTAGTATCTCTCTTATCGGGATATGAAAAGGTATAAGCAGAGCAACATGTAGAGAAGTTCAGGTACCTTGGAGAAGCTCTCTGCAGCATCCTTCAGCAGACCCAACACTTTGACCAATGAATTCTTCAGATCAGGAGTGACGACTGTTTAGAGACAAGTCAGCAAAACTCAAGGTCAAAAACAACAGCATGGCTGACACTGGGATCAAGCCAGATAAAGAAGAACATTGGGTTTTTGGTATATTCTCGTGTTGGCTAGCTGGCTCACCCCAGGCCTGAGACTCGATGATCTTCAGCTGTGTTCTGGCAGCCATCTCGTGGTTTTCTCCGATCTCCCTCCTCATGCTGAAACAAAGCGCCACCATGTTGTGTTTCTCGCTGTCTGCGGGGAGGCAGCGCTTTATGTAATCCAGCAGAGCCGTCTTCAGACTGGAGCTCTGCGACAGCAGGGAATGACAGGAATTAAGATCAGCTTCAATGTGGATGGCGATAGTTAAAAAAAATGGATTACAGTAAATCTCATGAAATTATTATAATGGCTCACATGGTTAAATGAACATAATGTACATTTCCACGGCACTAATTCAATCAGTCCAACAATAGTTTGATCTTTTTTTTTTTTACCTAAAAATGGTATAGAATAAGAATATTTATTTAATACTGTCATTTCAATCACTGCTACTTTGCCTTTTTTTTTTTTAATTGCTGTTAAACTACCATCAAAAAAACCCAACAACTCTTACAGTTTCACATTAAAAGATTACCAGAAACGGGAGGGATTACGCCCTCTGGGCCACTGGAAGGCTTTTAATGTGAAACATCTGCGCAGGAAACGTTAAATTTCATTGACAGTAATATAACATTGAACACAAAAAAAGCAAAGTAGAGCCAATTGCAATTAATTAGTATTAAAGTTACTGAGAAACATTGTTCAAGAGTCACCACTTTACATAGAACTTTTGGCTTATCCAACTGTAATAAAAACGTTAATTTAACGTAGATGGACACTATTAATGAAGTGCTTTCCCTATTTACTTGTTTCTTTAAATACTATTTGAGAATTTACTGAACTTAAATTTGATATATTATGTTTCAATATAAGATTAAAAAGGGGTTAAAATGAGATTAACATTGGGTTATTACTGGATAAATATGAGAATAAACTGGCACTGAAGGAAGGTACTGTAGTTTTATGCACATCCCATCCTATATTTAGAGCAGGTGCAGGATAGCAGATTAAATGAAAGTAAAAATGGAGAGTATCTGCACACTGGATGCCAAACTTTTATCAGTTTTGGCATCCAGTGTGCAGATATCCTCCATTTTTTCCTCTAACAATTGGCCATTAACATATGATTACTGTCGTGTGTGTGTGGGTGTTTGTGTGTGTCCACCTGTCCTCTGTCCGTGTCCATTTTCTTCCTCAGCAGCATCTCAAAGCGATGGTTCTGATGCAGCAGGTCGAAGACGTACGTCATCTCATTATACCTGCCGATACCTGTCAGCAGACGCACCTGCACACACACACACACACACACACGCATGCACAGAAAAGGTTTGTTACTTTATCATCATTATATTTTAGCATTTGGTGTCACTCAGAAAGTAAATAGTGAACTTTTAGCATTATTCAGCTAATATCAAATTTCTGTCTAATAACTAAACGTCAAGTTAATTTACGTACTTTGCAGAACAATGAGAGTCTGAGGAAAACAACAACAACAACCTTAATGGTGTGTGGGTCAGTGGGCGGGGCTTACCAGCAGGCTGAAGTGCTCTCCTGGGGCGAGGTAGGTGTGGCTGAGGTGACGGGCGGCTTGCAGCACTCTGACAATCCCCTCCATGTTACAGGTGAGACTGAAACAGTCGTGAGCCACGATCAGCAACTCTACAACTGCAGGAGAGGGAGAAGAAATATACAATTTCATGTCATCATATGATATATATATATATAGGGTTGTTGAGAGCGCAGAGACTGAACTAAACAGTAAATGTGCCGTTAAAATAAAAACCGTGGGCTGAAAGGTGCTAAAATGCTGCGTGGAGCTGATGGGTGATGAGTGACAGGTGATAATTTCCTGGTTTTGTCAGTATGACCAGCTCCTTTCACATCACACGTAGTCGTTAATCGATTATTAATATGAAATTTGACTGATGCAGATATAAACCTTGATCAGATAACAGTACATGGTATCACTGTCTTTGGGAAGTGCTAATCATGAAAAGGAAGAGAGTCTGCTACATGCCATTAATGTATATTTAAATATATGATCATTATCAACAGTACTGTGCTTAAAGGGACATTTCACCAAAATGGCAGCCAAAGTGAAGTGGGTACAAAATACATGAACTAATGCTTCTTTTAAAGCTTCACTTTCTACAGTTACAATTGTCCTCTGCAACAGAAAATACACTATGTCACTACATCAGCCACTTCGGTGCCAATAAATACTGTATGTGCGAGTGTTTGTGTCGTACTGCAGCTCAGATCTCGCAGAGGAACAGTGTTGAGGTTTTCCAGCAGTTTGACTCCCACCAGGTTGGGATCGTCACACAGTTTGATGAGCTGGACCAGCGAGTCCCGGCCCTCCGACGGTCTGAATACCTGCCTCTCTGCTTGGTCACACACACACACACACACACACACACACACACACACACACACACACACACACACACACACACACAGAAAGAGAGAAGTTTAATTTGAGCAACACATTATCCAAGTTCTGATTCAACTCAGCACTAAAATCTACAAGAAAAAACCTTGTCAGACTGCAGCATGCACAGAGGAAGAACAACTTATTGCAGTATTTTGTTACGTGAACTCTTGATACATTCAGAGCTAATTGTCAAAACTGAAAGACTGATGGTGGCAGCTAATCTGAACTCTCATTCCAGTTTCTCCAGTGTGATGATTTGCTGTTATATCATTGTAAATTGATTTTGTATTTCCTATTTTATGTTTGTTTTACAGTGATAAGTATACAGCACGGACCAATGCAACATACCACAGCATTTATAGCCTAATCTAGTTTGCATCTAGTTTATACAAATGAACAAAACTCAGTAATATCTTCAGGTTTTGGACTGTTGGTTGGACAAAAACAATTTCAAGTTGACACCCTGGGCTCTAGGAACATGTGTTGGCATTTTATGGACTATAAAATCTGAACAAGATCAGAGAGCAGGTGCTTGCAGAAATGGCCATTTTTACTATTTTATTACACTCTTAACCTTCTACCTAAATAATTCCCAGGGCTGCTTCAAAGCAAAGCAGCTCACCAAAGAGCATGATTATTGCTTTCACTGTGTCAACGTCAAGGAAGCCAAAAAATGTTTATAAAGAAAGTTAAGCAATTGAGACATTTGACTTGTAACACTCAAACCATCTGGTATCTGGAAGTAAAACGCCTCAGCTCGCTAACTTTCAGCACAAACCAATTTAGTTAGATGATACAACAAACAGAACAGAAGACAACTGAAGACGCCCTGATCTCACCAGGCTGCAGCTCCTGGGCAGAGGCCAGCAGCGCCTGGACCACAGCAGAGGACACCAGCTCGGCTACAGTGTCCGCAGTGAGACCCTGAGCTTTGATGAAGGCCTGAGCCTTCCTGAAGCGCTCTGGCTGCTCCGACAGCAGCAGCTTCTCCAGCACCGAGTGAGGTTCCTCCTTGCAGACCTGACTGAAGGAGCACTGCAGCTCCTGGACGGGACAGAGGGACACAGATAGGGTCAATCATAAAAACTTGCATTAATGACAGCACAGTTTGATACTTTCAATCAGAAGGGGGTCAGGATCCAAGGGGAAAGAGTAACAGCGTAGAGGTCAATGTGAACCTTCTTTACATCTTTTTTTTTATTTCAGTGGTTTAAACTTATGTTTTTTTAATAGTTTCCACAGTTTTCCAAAATGACATCTTCCAATATGGACAGGGGACAGTGTTGGGTGGACTGGCCGATACCTTGGAGAGCTGGTAGAGGCTGAGGACTTGTTTGCAGTAGTTGTTGCCGTGGCGACACTGATCCACCAGTTTCTGGAGCTGGACAGCAACCTCGTCATCAGGGAGGGGGAGCATCACGAAAGACGACAGGCTGCTGATGGAGTGAGCTGGAGGAGATAGAGTGGGAGAAAGAAACAGAGAAAACAAAATGTAGAAATGTACAATTTTGTACTTGTACTTTACTTGAGTATTTCCATTTCATGCTGCTTTACACGCCCACTCCACTACATTTATTTTAAAACTTTAGTCACTGGTGCTTTGCATATCCAACATATTAATTATGACATATTACAGATTAAACTACACAGCAGTATATAAAGTAGTTCATATTAGCCCCACCTTTACCATCTTTACCATCTGTACTTATCACTTTAATGTTACATGTGTACATTCATGCATCCCTAATCATAATCCAATAACATTTATTATTCTGAAATGAGCAATTTTGTATAATGAGTACTTTTACTTGTGGTACTGAAACTATATTTTTATGCTTTTGTACTTTTACTCTCTGAATGCAGGACTTTTACTTGTAACCTGAGTATTTCTACACTGTGGTATTGCTACTTTTACTTAAGTAAAGGATCCGAGTACTTATTCCACCACTGGAGAGAAGTATTGGAAGAGAAGCCACTGTTAGGTCACATTGGGTGTAGAAAGAGTTTAAATTATTACTCCTAATGATGCAACGAGATTTTTTTATTTGACAGTTAGCAGAATATTATTGTGTATTGTGATAACAAATGTCTAATAAACTGAAGATCAGAGGGAATCTTACAGCTAGTAAGGCTCGTCCTTGGCAGAGCTTCTGATGCCTCTTCTTGTGTTTCAGGGTTCAGTTCTCCAGAAGCCAGACCTCGGCAGCGCAGCACCACCCACATGTCTGGGTGATACAGGGAGAAATAACGGCACACCCGACTGGCTTCATGGATGCTGCCTTCATCTAATAACTGACCGATCAGCCCAGCCAGAATGCTCCTCTCCTCTGGACTCAACACGGACTCCATATTCAACTGCTGCTGCTCCTCAGAAGGACCTGAGAGTCCCTCCAGACTGAGACACGTCTCTGTGTTCAGGCCTGATATGTTGGCGAAGGAGAACTCCTTCATGAGCACTTCGTATGTGTTCATTTCAGGCGTCATGGCAGGTGGCGGCAGGTTGAAAAGGCTCTCCTTCTCCATGGCGACGCTGAGGACACGTCGTCGGACCCGGCTGATCCACAGCTTTTTCTCCAGGCTCTCCAGTTTGTCCACAGGAGCCGGGCTGAGCAGGGAGAGCCAGTGAGCGGCGAGGCAGAGCAGCAGGCAGCGTTCCTGGACACCCAGCAGCTCGCTCTGAGCCTCTGCAGCCGCGGAGGAGTCTGCAGTCCCACTTTCAGCCTGTGACAGGAAGAACTGGGAGGCTGATTCTGGATCAGTGTTGTCAGCCTTCAGCTGCTCGTGACATTTCCTCCAGAGACTGACTCGGGTCTCCAACCTTCTCCACTGCCACTTGGACTTCTGGGAGTTCACTTCCTGGAGAAGCTACACAGGAGACAGAAATGCTTGTCTCATAAGTCATCAGCAGTTCACTGAAAACTAAGCTTGTCAGTGCTCTCTGGTGGACAAACTTTGTAGTGGAGATGCTTCGTTTCTGAACTATGAAGTATGTACTGACATTTCTTACTCATCAGTCACATATATAAGATAATTCTGTGATAAAACAAAATGATAGTAACCACTATGCTATTGTATGAGATGGGGTTTACTAAAAATGAAAGGGTCTGGGCCGTAGCCAGGACTTTTTTTTGTAAATTATTGGGATTTTTCTTTTTTTGTTTTTCTTAATTATAATTGTAGTTCCTGTGAATTTCATTTAACATGACAGTCTAAATGCTGCCAGGAATAAAACTCTGTTGGAGAAATACTGAATCCTTTGTTGATTCTATTTTTAATTCATTGAAATCTTAAGAGTTCGACCTCAAAAAGTCAAAAATGTAGAATATATATATATATATATATATATATACATATAGTAAAATAATTTAGGTGTGAACGTAAACTGTGACCCTAAAAAGTAAATATAAATCTTGATGTGTGCTATGTGGTGGGTCAGACCTGGCTGAGCAGCAGGCGGTGGACAGGCAGGCCGGCCAGCTGGGCGACCTGCCTGGCCTGGCTGTAGCGTCCCCTGGCCTGCAGAGCGTCCACTGTAGCCTGGAACTCCTCCTGCTGGACGGAGGGAGAACTGCACTGTAGCAGCCTGGGAGACAGGCTGACCTCTGACCCCTGTAGCAACTGACTCAGCTGACTCAGCTTCCTGAAGTCTGGACCTACACATACACACACACACACACACACACACACACACACACACACACACACACACACATACACAGCACAAGAATGACAAATTCACACTAAATTCACCTGTATGCACATTAAAAATAAGCTTATAGGCAGGTCAGAGGTCAGAACGAACATCTTTTTCAGAGGACAACAGCAGCTGGATGAAATTGGATCACTGTCATCTCCTGAACTGCACTGACAAATTCTGACATGTTTTGTGATCAGTTTACGAGGTGACGGACTCTCCGATCTCACCGTTGGATTTGAGGAGTTTGTCGACATCGGCCAGGAGCTGCAGCAGCCGGTGGAGGTCGTACTGGGAGGAGCAACGCTGCAGCATAGTGAGGAGCAGCACGGAGGCCTGGCTCTCCACCCACTGCAGGGGGAGTCCATCGGAGGGTGCTGGGCCTCCACTTCTCAGCTATATCAGCAAGGAGAAAGAGAAGGCAGATGAGAGAAATGAAGAGGATGATTCATAAGGTCCTTCATTGGCCCTTTGCCTGGGAGACCCTACCAGGAGAGGTCCCAGGTCCCAGGGTCAGAGGATAATGTATTGATCCAGATTCAGAGTTAAAAAACACAGCCCTCTCATTCACGTCAATGAGACCACAGGCTTGACACAGTGGTGGTCCTGACACATGGGGGTCCTGGTTGTGTTTCACTGCCCTCTCAGAAAGTTTCTTGCATGCTGCATCTCTGACCTTGGTGTGCTCAGAAGCATGCTCTGTCACCACACCAACAAGTTAAACCACTGAAGGTCAGCAAATGTAAGATTTTCAACAACCATCTTTGCCTACTAATTGTCTTTCTGGCAACAACATAAATTGTGAATGCAAACTAGCTGCACTTACAGCTGCTCATCTACTGCACATTGCAGGGAGGAAGCCAGAGCACACTGGAATTCACTGCTTCTAATACATTTGACAATGACAATAAACTTGAACATCAACTGTGTTATCACACATTGAAAATGTAAATAATGAAACAAAATAAAGCTGGTTTAAAGTCTCTGCAAGCTGATTTGTACTGGAGTGATGTAGCGCAACTTTTTCATACTGGTCTGTGGGTGGGCAGGACTTACAGTGATGAGTGTCCTCTGGAAGTCCAACAGTTTGGCTTTGGCCTCAGAGAAGTTCCTGTAGTCACAACACAACTCAAACATCCTCAGCACCAACACCAGAGGACAGTCCTGAGAGAGGGAGAAAACAAAAAATCTAAAAATCTTTGTCACATGCATGCTAATTAGGCAGAATAAATTCAATCCAAAAGTAGAATATAAAACTGGAAAGAATCAATCAAATCCCAAAACAACCCAGATATTACATTCGGCCTCGAACATCCAATGGCGGAAATAACCTTACAAATCATTGAAGGTCTAGTCGAGGAGAAAATATTAAAAATCAAAAATATTAAATATTATTCTCCTCACATTCAACGTGTTGCATTTCCAAATGAAAAGATATAATATATTCTGGGAGAAAAGCCTTTCCTGGCAAAGACGGCAGTGTGGAAATGTCACACTGTATTGAATATAGTATTAAGGAAGGAGCTCTAATCCAGTGTGTATAATCTTTTCTGAGCCACTTTTCATGACTCTTTCATCCAGCACCTGACCTAAATAAGTAGGACCTGCAAACATCAATGACTCCGCTTGGAGAAGAGAAAAACTGTATTCACCTTCACAGTTTCAGACAGGAGGGAGAGACACTGTGGCGCACTCAGCTAATGTTTTCAAATCTCTTTCTCTGATCACATAACATCTCATTGTTTTCATCTCGTCTCAGCTTTTTACCCTCTGGAAGAGCTCGAAGCCTCGTAGGAGGGACCTGACGTGGCCCCGCCCCAGCAGCGTCCTCCAGATCATTGACAGGTCATGCAGGGTCCACTCATGGTGCTGGGGGGCTTCGACCAGGTGGGAGGTGGCTTCCTCGGCTGTGACATCATCGACTGAGGTCAACACCCACACACACAAGCACGGCACCAGCTCCGCCCCCTGTCAATCAAACAGGTTTGACAGTGTGATGAACCACATGAATTGTGTTTAAGTCTTCAGTTGAGGAGCCGTGTGTAACGTGGGGCGACTGCAGGTGTTGGACTGTAGTGTAACTGGGCAGAGGTCATAAGTAATCTAGTGTTTCTCATAATTCTAGGTAGGTCCTAAAATGCTCTACATATAGATTATATGCCAGATATATACTTCCCTACACAGTGCATACATAAATACTACATATTACTGTCCTTCATGCATCTCCACATACATTCATACATCTTCCTGTATAATAATCCACAGTATATCCAAAGAATATAAAGTATATTTACAATACATTTTGTTTGGCCTTGTTTACAGATTTGGTGAGTAAATTCATGTAAGTCATCCTTTATCAGAATTTGAACTGAATGCTGACTCACTGTTTGTTGTTCTGCCAGTTTTTTCTGTTTGTTGTTTATTATGTGCAGATGTGGCCTGGAGCTGTTTTTACTGGCAGCTTTAATTGCAGCGGCGTTTATTGTTTTTATTCTTTAATAACTCAAACATTTGGATAGCCAACAGAGGATTTACTTCAAGCTCTCCCATATCAATCTACAATATCAGATTCTTTGATTTTGATCTACAAACATGCACAGTTAATTAAATTTCACGTTTAGAGATGCTGCTATGATGCATCAAATCAAGCGCCCCATAAACTGCCTGATCGTTTTGTATTGAGCACGCTGAGGTTAACAGTTCTCTGTTGCATCTACAGCTCTGCATTGGTCTGTCTTTGCTAAATCATGCCAAGTCATCAAATCCCTCTCATAACTATACCGTTTATTACCCTCTGTTATCCTTCACATTACAGACACTAAAGACCCTGTAAGTGTTGTTTTTTTTAAAATCTATATTTGGCTAACATGGTACATGGAACAAGAAAAGTTCACCCTGTGGGTCCATAACAGATCAATCCAGCATGCGCATAATCTCTTAGTGTTACTTTACACCAGCAGTGATCGCTAGCTGTATTTTGTGTGGTTACCTGTTGACAGGCAGCCATTACAGCCAGCGTTGGGCAGCGTTGCACCAGCGCCTCCTGCAGCAGGTACCTGCAGGGCACCGCCTCCTCCTGGCTCTGCAGGAGGACCTGGAACAGCTCCCTGGGGTGCTCCAGGAATCCAGAGGTCTCCTCTGTGTTCAGAGACCCTGACTGCTCCTCAGAGCCACAGCTCCTCCTCTGACTGTACACCTGCAGGTCTTGAAACGCCAGACTCAGGTGGGCCTGCAGGGCGGGACCAAACTGAGCTGCCAATGACCTCACCTGAAGGAGGACCAAATATGGTCAGAGGAAGGAGTTTGACATGACATCAACAGAAGTTACATTACAGTAGAAATAACCAAAAAATGACACGGCATCATGTTTTAGAATAGATGTATCTTACACTGATCAGGGATGTTAATTTCAAAAGTTGATGCCTTTTTAGATGGAGTTGACTCCTACAGTGTGTAAAGCACTTAGTTCAAGCCGAGATGGCGGTGCTGCAGAGGAAATTACTTTTTGTTTATGATAAACAACAACCATAAAAACTGTGTTGTTATTTCTCAATCAGCACGTTCTACAAGCGCCAGGCAGCATACGCAAGCTTATAGTTTAACGTCATCAGAAGTGCAACAGCCACCGGTGGCACTGTTGTGTTAGAGCTTTAATGTGGAAAGGATGTTGTGGAGGTGTGTATTCACCTGCTGGGGTGGGAAGTTGTGCAGCTGGACAAACAACAGGAAATGGATAAACTGTCCATCATCGGCGCAGTGGGCGGGGTAAACAGAGCTGAGATTCAGACTGTGGAGCTGACAGAACTGAACAGGCAACGCCCACTCCTGAGCCGCCTCGTAGGATGACCTGACACACACACGCAAATATGTATAAATGTTATTGTTTTCAATTTGCCACTTTGGTTTTTGGACAGCAGAAGCAACGTTTCCCTCTCCTAAACAAGTACAAGTTTAAAATGTCCTACCTGACTGATGGAAAAATTGTGTTTTTGACATTAGCAAACTTGTGTTTAGACGACTACTGCATCAAAGAATTTTCATCCTCTGCTTTGATTTTTGGCTTCAACTAGTTTCTGTCAAGTGAAACTTCTGTGTGCATGTAATTTTTATACAGCCAGTCACAGAAAAGAGTGTATTAATGTATGATGACTTCAGTGTTGTGGGTAGCGGATTTACTTGCTGATGCCCTTCTGCTCCAGGCTGTCGGTCACTGCAGCTTCTAGGTAGCCAATCAGCTCCTCCGCTACTCTAGGCTCCGCCTCTGCCAGTTTTACACCTTTAGACACTGAAAAGAGACAAATCAGTGTGTTTACCCAGTGTGTGTAGGTGCTGTGTTGCAGCAGTGTGTGTGTTGTGTTTACCCAGTGTGTGTAGATGCTGTGTGGGAGCAGTGTGTGTGTTGTGCTGGTTCCAGTGCTGCAGGATGGTGTTCATGGCTCTGATGTCGACCCTCAGCTTCAGGCTGCAGGCTCCCAGCAGCTCACAGAAGCAAACGGTCGCTGACGCCACAGGCGCCACATTAAAACACTGCAGGCCCAATCTGTACACCTGCTGCCAGGTCTGCTGCAGCCTGAAACACACACACACATTGCTAATGTTGTGTAGCAGAACAATATTTTTTCTTCTTTTCTGTTCCATCAAACATTTCACTAGACTCAACTAGACTTTCCTGAGCTGTAGTTCAGTGTGTCAAACTCACAGTAGCGCGACGTCACTGCAGCCGCTCAAATGCTGGACGAGGAAGGTGGCGTATGCAAAGGATGGTCGGCCATGACGGAGGTAGTACAGGAAGTCCAGGTTCTCCACCAGAGCGAACCTGTTGACCAGGTGAGGGCTGGAGAAATGAGGCAGCTCTGAAGTTTCTGTGGAGGACAATCCCATTAAGATGAATGCATGTTTACACAGCCTGTAGACCCTTGAGATTTGTATTTATGCTCCAACATGCTCACAATAACAATGCTAACATGATGTTGTTTAGCAAGTATAATGTTTGCCATGTTCACCATCTGAGTACAGCTGAGGCTGATGGGAATGTCATTAGTTCTGCAGGTATTTGGTCATAAACCAAAGTATTGGACACATTAAAATGTTGACCTGATGATGGCGCTAGATGAAAAGTCAGAAAAGAGGATCACCAACATCATTATAAATTCATCACGAATGTTTGAACCAAAGATTTACTGGCAATCCATCTAATAGTTCTTGAGACATTTAACTCAAAACCACAAATGTCAAGCTCATGAAAAGTCAAGGGGATCACCAAAATCAGTAGGCTTCATTGTCTGGGAACCTTGACTGTCAGAATAAAATTTCATGACAATTGATCTAATAGTTGTTGAAATATTTCAGTTTGGCAGCGCTTACCGGTGGAGTTGAGGGTGTTTGCTGCCTGCCAACCGAACAGCCTGGAAGGATCCAGAGGATGGAGCGACTGGAAAACACAAGAACTCAAAAATGTGCTTTCAACTTCACATACACACAATCTACTGTAACAAGCAGGGCTACTGACATGCTAAAATGTGGCTGCATGACACCTCTGAGTGTCAAAGTGGTAATTAAAACCAGCTCCACAGGAGAGGAGAGCAGCATGATGACAGGATGAACTCTGGAACAGGGCATTAATCGGCTCCTGTAGGTTTGATATTTTAATGAGGACCATGGCTGACAGGTGTGAGTGTACCTGCAGGAGGTGGTAGACCGAGATGTCGGAGGACGGGCTGTTTCCTCTGGGCCCTGCGGGGAACAGGGCGGCCCTCAGTTTGGGGTGTGGGGCCAGGGCCATCTTCAGGAGCTGGGGGTCGAGCGTCCTCTCTGACCTGCCCGACCTCTCACCCTGAACCACCACCTGAACACAGTTAGTTAGGTTAGTGGTTGTAACGAGTTGGTGAGCTGTGGTCTTATGCTCTTCACTGACTTACACACATGAATAAGACACAATATACAATACCAGCAATACCTAACTTTAAATTAACTTCAACTTGATGTCGACTGTATTGTTTAAAATGTGCATCCAGTTCCTTTTTGTAAAAACTCAATAGGTAACAATAATAACAATCTTGTTTCACACTACTATAACATTGGTTGTGCTTTTCCAATAAATAACCAATCAGGGTCCTGGTTACCAGCTGGGATTACATTTGATGTTTACCTGGTCGATTCCACCGGGGGCAAACATGATGGCTGCCAGGGCCAGCAGACTGTGTCCCTCTAACAGCAGACTGCTGAGAGATGCCTGGCTGCCTGGTAACAGCACCTGAGCACTGGTTAAACTGGCCTGGAAGACCAGTCCTGGATCTGGAACAACAGACAGATGGGGACAGTTATATATATATATATATAAATATTTATAGCCGAATGAAACTGAATGAAAACAGTCAAAGATTCAGTTAACAATGTTATAAAAAGAGAGTAAAGCAGCAAATCCTCACATTTGAGATGCTGGAACCAGATATTTTTCTGAATTTTTGCTTCATGAAATGACCTACAAGATGAATGTGTTTTAAGAAATGTTGGTCATCAGGAAACATTGGTACCTGACAGATCTCTGGTGATCTCCTGGATCTTCACCAGCATCTCAAACCAGGGCTGGCTCTCAGACAGGCTCTGATTGGACAAGAGGGGGCAGTTTCTGGGAGTCAACCTGTGGAGGACAGACAGACAGACACAGAGATTAGCAGCTAATTAACATAACTGACATTTTACAATCACTTAAGTAGCTGTAAAACTTAAACACAATAAAAAAAAGTTAACATGAAAGTACATGTCATCTGGTCAACACACACCTGTAGTACTCCAGGTAGGTGTAGAGCAGGTACTGCAGGCCGTGTTCCAGGCAGAAGGTGATGAAGAGGCTGTGGAGGTCGAGGCCGAGGGGGGAGCGGTAGTGAGGGACAGGAGGGGATGAAGCCATCACCCCTCCACCCTGAGCAAGCCTCCACAGCAGCTGCTCCAAGTCTGCCAGCTCCTCCGGGATGAACAGGCCACTCCTGGAGAGAAAGAACACAGACATAAACCCAAATGAACTGAGCAAGAAGTCTGTACACCATGTTATACAGTGTGTAGTGAGGTTTTGTTTTATAGTTTTGTTTTATATTTTGTTTGAACTGGTCATTTCTGTGAGGACAGAGCAACCACAAAGATTAAGTTTGGCGTATATTTGGTGCATGTCCTTATTGTACAGTTTTTCATAATTATGTTCTTTAAAATTAAAAAATAATAATAATAATTATAATAATAAATATTTCTTCTTTTGCCATTCTGGTGGGATTTGTAGCAGAAAGAAAGAGAATACGACCCAGATTGGCTGGCAGTACCAGAGGCTCCACACCTACGCCAGCCACAAGCAAAACATGCTTGTATTAGGCCATTACAGTAAATTTAAATCTCTCCATCTGAAACCACGTCAGGTCTGGTTGGTTCTTTTTGAGGCAGCATTTTTTGTAAAGAGTAAAAATTAACTAGCAATATCTGAGAGTAACAGTTGATCCATGGAGAGTGACATGCAGGTTGCTCACAAAATACATTAAATAAAAATGTGAATGTGAACTGAGGACTGAATTCACAACTTCAATTGAACTCTAGCAGCAACATTGAAAAATATGGAGAATCTAAGAGAGCTCATAGAGTTTACTGGATATTTATTAGGCCTCCAAACATTTTTCAACAAACTTAAATTTCTGATGAGTAGTGAACCGTCACTGGGGTGAAAATGGCTGCTGTACCTGGCCAGCAGGTCCAGGATGTTCTCCCTCATGGAGGTGCTGCAGACTGTGTTGCTGTTGACCAGCTCTGGGGTTAACTCAGGCCACTGGGAGGCACTGGAGGTCTCCCTGTTCCGGATCCAGTCGACCACCCGGTGCTGGTCATGCAGGGCGGTCAGGTAACGCCACAACACCGCTGAGTCACAGGAACTCAACTCTAATGAACCAAAAACACAGAGAGAAGTTCTTTTGAGAATGAATGAAGACTTTTAATGAATGAAGGAACCACTGTGAGGTTTTTGTTCCGTTTTGTTTTGATCTACAGTCTACCTGTGTGTTTGAGTCTGGATAGGAGGATGGCGGACTGGCAGCTCTGGTCCCAGTTCCTCACCCAGTCCAGTCTGAGGTTTCTCCAGAGTCCCCCTTCCTCCTCAGACCTCCTCTGTCTCACCAGCTCCTTCAGAACCTCCTCACCACCAATTGCCTCCCTATGGACCATCTGAACCACCCTGTAAAGACAAAGGTATGTGAGAGGATAGAAAGTGTTCTGATTCTCAAAGTCAAGACTTGACCTCATTTCTACCCGGGAGAGTAAAACGTCTGAACAGACGAAAGAAGAATCATCTGGAATTCATTCGAGAGAGGAAGCTCAGATGAGAGAAAGGGGAAGTTTAAAGGAGAAGACCCAGAGGGGTTAAGGAGGAGGTTCAGGAGAGTTATACACATTTGAGATAAAGAGGAGGAAGACAGGAGAGAAAGAGGTTGTTTTCCAAAGAGGTGCAAAGATTGAGAGGAGGAACACAAAACATTCAGAAAAGATAACAAAGTGGTTACCGGGACCAAAATCTTAAGGATAATAACTTTGACACGGCTGGATATATGTGCATGCTAACTAATAGCTAACTAACTTAACTTCTTATTAACTGATAGCTAAACCAACACAGACTATGGCGGGTAGATTGTTTGCCAGCTAGTTTCCTGAGCAGCTCGTGTGATGATAACATAACTGTTAAAAATATGAATTTACAGGCTAATACAGAATATATTAAACAGTCTGCAGTATCTTTACCTTTGTGATGTGGTATTTGCAGGGCAGCGGGATGCAGGCAGCGATTCCAACCTCTCCATTTCCCTTATGAACGCCACACTCTGGATCTCCTCCGCTGGAAAATAACTCCGCCTTGACAGCTCCTCCACCTGACCAATCAACCAATCAGAGGCCTCAAAGAGTTGTAAAGATGTACATAGAGAAGATATCAACGTAGTAGTAAACACAAACAAACGACTGCTGACGGCAAATCCTGTTAACCAAACAAAATGTATTAAAAATCAGCGATGGCAGACTGGTTGCGTTTACTATTAAACACCAGACTCACCACAAACTCCCTGAGGTCCTTGTCGTCGGTGTAGAGGCAGATACTGTGGAGCTGCTTCTTCACACTGAAACCCTGAAAACACAAAATGCCTGCAGTTTAATATTTGACCACGAAAAGCTTCTGTCAATTCTGTCATTCAGGCTCAGATGTGCCTTCTTTAGCTGCCAGCTAATATTAGCGTGCAATCATGCCTACCCTTATTCAGAGAGTGAGATGAGAAGATCAATACGAATCTCAGGTCTGTGACTTAAGTACAGAGCTGGAGTCACGACGAGGCTAAAATGAAAGAGTTACTGGACTTAACTCTAAATAGTGATTTTTACATTTCTGTTTATATATAGTTTAACAAATAAGATACAACGTGTTAATGAGTGAGTTTTGTTGGTGGGTGTATTTTTAAACTTTGGACAGAGCCAGGCTAGCAGTTTCCCCCTGCTTCTAGTCTTTATGCTATGCTAGGCTAACCGTGTCTTGACTCCAGCTCCATACACACACACATGAGACTGATATCCATCTGAATATCTGACTCTCAGAAAATGTTGAACTATTCCTTTAACACACAATAACAATTACTGGATTTCAACATGCCAACATTTGGCATCTAACTTTCAACATGTTAGCATACTAATGTTTACATGCGACATGTGTACATTTGCTAACTGTTAGCATGTTGAGAATGTGCATGTAACATAAAAGGAGGGTGGTTGATTGATTGTGTCCTGCAGCGAGGTCTTCCCACCATGTTAATGAGGAGCGTGTTGGCGGTCTGCAGGTCTCGGCGCTGCAGGCAGGAGAAAACCTGACGCAGACCCTCCATCCTCAAAGCAGACAGACGCTGCTCCGGCCGGCTTCGCCTCCTCAGGACAGCCTGAGCTCTGGGGATCTGATTGGTCAGGATAGACTGACTGACCACTTCCTGCAGCACACACACATACAGAGTTATGAAACATGAAGGGACGCTAACACAAATTTACATTTGTTCTTGCAACCTGGCCCTAAAGACAAAAATACAAAAACAAAACGATGCGACGAAAGTCTGGAAATGTCACCTCTGTCAGCAGCTGCTCCCACTCGTCTCTCTGGGCCTCCTCCTGAGCAGGATCAGCAGAACTGGTGCTGGAGGTGTCGCCCCCTGCAGGCCAGGGGAATCGCTTCATGTAGCTCCTCAGTTCGGTGACGTAACGGTCCAGAACATCTACGCAGTGCTGCACGCCTGCGTCCTCGTCTGCAGACACATCAGAACAGCTTTAACTCTCAGACAATAATCATAGGTGATTTAACTAACCATCTACAGCTGTGGACAGACGTGTGTGTGTGTGTGTTGGACAGGACAGAGGTGTGTGTGTGTGTGTGTGTGTGTGTGTGTGTGTGTGTGTGTGTGTGTGTTGCCTTACATTGTGTGTTGGAGAGAACTGAACGGATCTGTGTGTTGACAAAGCTGATGGTGATGTTGAGCAGTTGTTCAGAGAACTGTCGGCTCTGAGCTTCACTGTTTGAATCTCTGACCGCTGAACACAGCAGGTCCAATGCAGGACACAACTCCTGGACACCTGCGCACACACACACACACACACACACACACACACACACACACACACACACACACACACACACACACACACACACACACACACACACACACACACACAAAAAAAAACACAACACATTTAAAATGAAAGATTACAAAAGTCTAAAATGTCTCTGAGCTGTTTCTTAAATAATTGTGTGTTTATGAAGTCTGTATACGTACTGTCTGTCAGGCTCAGTGTGGAGGCTGCAGGCTGATCGGAAGCAGGGTTCAGGATGTTTTCTTTACTCTTCAGGTAGAAATCCACCGTGTCCAGCTGACGGTTCTTCAGTCCAGCCTGCAAAACACAAAACAGCTTTAAAAGAAGCAGTAAGAGAGACTATTTATCTGTCCAAACAGCATATATAGGACATCCAAACGTCATGTTGAAACATTTCTAACAATAAGTCCCATTCTAACAGTCTCCTCTGCCTCCTACCTGCAGGGCGTGGATGGGGATGGAGCAGCGCCCCCAGCTGTTCAGGTGACAGACTGCGTCTACTGTTGCTGCACTCCCAAATAGCATCAACCTGCTGAGCAAATCCTGCTGGGACACTGAGAACAAGACCTGGAACACACCAGCCTCTGCAGACAGACAGACAAATAATGGGATTCAGATTTTTCTCATATTTCTGCACAATGTGACAACTGAGCACAACACAAAATACAAAACTATGAAAAGTAAAAGTAATTTTTTCTCAGCTCTTCTACTCTTTCACAATAAAAACACTGTGTGTGGCAGCACACAGACTTACTCCTCAGCAGCAGTCTGTGCTGTCTCTCTCCACAGCGCTGAACCGGAGCCGCCTCGCCCTCTGCCTGGTGGTAGTTCACCCTCCCAGACTCTAAATCCCATAAGGCCACTGTAGTCTGTCTGTTGCCAGGGGAGACGAAGGTCAGCTGGGCAGAGAACTCGGACACAGTGAGCAGAGACGGAGTGGACGACTCGGGGACGGAGAAAACAACGGTCGCCCCACTGTGAGGCACTGTGCTGTGGCCCGAGGACGAAGCCTGGTAGGATTCCAGTTGGGGGAGGAAGGAGGACCAGGAGGTCCCGGCACGCTGGGAGGAGGAGGAGGAGGACGAGGGAGCTACATCCTGCTGAGCTCTGCTGTACATGGAGGCCAGACGAGCTTCCCAGGAGCTAGAAAGGAGTCAAAGTAAGAGGTCAGAGGTCAAGATCAAAGGTTAGAGGAGAAGTTAAAGGTGAACTTACAAATATTAAGGACCGATCATGTTGACAATGCAGCCATATATTTGTGTTGGAGTGAAATTATTAAAATAGTTTAGGGCTGCAAATTGATTAATCTGACGATTATTTACCTGAATAATTGTTTATAAATCGTCTATAAAATGTCATGTGTGAAAAAAGCCCCTAATAATTTCCAGGACCCCAAAGAGTCTAAAACCCCCATAGATATTCAGTTTAATATCATATAAGACAAAGAAAAGCATCAAATCCTCACATTTGAGCAGCTGGAACCAGTGAATGTTTTATTCACTAATTATTTAAACTATGAATAAATTATTGACTATTATTATCTACTGAAACGCTCAGTGGTTGATATCATTTACTAGTGAGAGCCAAATCAAATTGTCATTCTCTTCTCAATTGAAGTGTCAAATAATGATAAAGAACATCACATGATCTGCTGCTGCAGGAAAGACTACTGTACTACGTTACTACTAGTAGTACTACTACTACTTTCATTTTTGTATCACTCTCATCAGCAAACCTAAACAGAGATCTTGTAGTGGCAGTTATCTCTGGGGTCTCATTATCTATAATCAAGTGTGTGTGGTGGTCAGTAGCTCACCGGTCAGTACTGAAGGTTGATCCGAGGGCAGCCAGGCTGCAGTTGGAGCTCGACAGGCTGTCCTGGTCTCTTGGGTGCTGGGGCCGGAGGGGGGGCCGTGAGGGGGGAACAGCACAGAGTAGGTGGTCTGGATACATACTGGAAGACAGAAATATCAATCTGAAGTTTTGTTTTGTTTTATCTCTGGACGGAGCGTGATTAATGTGCAGATGAGTCAGTTGAATGGGCTGATCTGATGAGTTTCTTGTAGGGAATCAGTTTAATATTCCTCCAGTTGAGTCAGGAACATTCACATCCAGCCATGTGGAAAAAAAAGACAAAGTGGGCCACGTCTCTGCAACGCTCTCTACAATCTGGATCAAAACTGTTCAGTGGGCAGACAAATCCACATTGTTCCCGTGTGCAGTGTTATCTGTTTAATGTGCTTTCACAGTTACTGCTTATATCCTCGCTTTGAGAGGCATTTGTGTGTTTTATTATATTGTTTTATTGTCTACCTTTTTGATAAAAACAAAACATAAAAACAAGAACTGAACATGAAAAAAAGGAAAAAAAAGACAAACTTCCCAAAAACCAGAGGAGCTTTCCACTCATTTTCCTGCTGCTGTACCTAAAGTAGTGGTTGAGGTCGACAGCGATGGCGGTGTGAGACTGAGTGACAGCCACGGCTGTACTGAGATCAGCTGACACCTGGAGGAGGCAGAAGGAGGGAGATGAGGAGAAGGAGGCAGAGGAGGAGATGAGGTCGTCCTCTGCCAGGTCAGAGCTCAGGTAAGCTAGCAGGTCAACGCTGGCCAGCAGGCTGCCATCAGAGATGCTATACACAGCTGGAGGTCACAGTTAAAGAAGAGACTGCTGGGATCTACAAAGAGCTAACTCATGGTCCCCTCGCTAGCTCACAGTCCTCCTCAGTTGTCCTCCTCCATCCACTGAGGAAGACTGGGAGGTGTGGCTAAAAGCTCAGGAAAAGACCAGTAAACTGGCTTTGAGTAAAGATTCAAGTCTAGTTTAGTTTGGATGAGATTAAATTACATTACATTTAGTTGTGGGTACTTTAATGTTAGTGTAGCTTAGTTTTGTTTACATTATTTTAGTTTCAGCTTAGTTTCATAGCTTAGCTTTAGTTTTTTCATTGTGGCTTAATTTGTTTAGTTTAGCTTTGTTTCATCACAGCTACCTTTGTTTGATTTTGTTAAGCTACAGTTTAGTTTAGCTTAGTTCTGTGTGACTTATCTTCATCTAGTTTAGCTTGATTTCATATAATTAAGCGTATTAGTTTCACAAAAGGCTAGCTTAATTTAATTTAGTTTCACTCAGCTTTGTTTAGATTCGTTTTAGTTAATTTAGTTTTAGCTAGCTTACTTTTATTTGCTTTAGATTAAATGAATTTAGTTTGCTCGTTAGCTTATCTACTCATTTAGTGTTAAGTGATCTGTATTTTGTTCATTGGTTCGTTATGTTTAGCTTAGCTTCACCAAGGCTAGCTTAGTTTCATTTAGTTCAGCTTTTGGGTTAGTTTAACTCTTTCTTCTGGCTTAGTTCTGTTGAACTCAGTTTCATTCAGTTTAGATTAGTTTCTTCTATCCATGCAGCTTAGTTTTGTTTAGCCTAGTTTAATTTAGGTTAGCTTTGCTTTGTTAGATGATATGGTTAGTCTAAGTAGTAGTAGCAGAAGTAACAGTAGTTATATTTGTATTATCATAAGAATCTATTCAGCTGTAAAGCCGGAGTCAGTTGAGGATACATATGAGTCCAGTGGAGCTGAGGATGAACAGGGTTTCTCTGCAGACACAGTGGTGGACAGCAGTGTGTCTGTTGCTCTGAGTCAGCTGGATGCTGCAGCAGGATAACGTCTGCAGCTCCTCCTCCGTCTGCTGCCACTGCAGCTGCAGCAGCCAATCACAGTTCAGCAGCACGCAGCAGCGGCAAGCAGCAAACGACAGCACACGCACCGACTGCAGCTCACACACACCTGAAAATAAAGAATCAGTAATATTACAATATTTATAGATTAATAATATATATAAGCATGAGTCTGATCAGTTTCAGTGTCTTCAGTCTTCTGTCAGTTTGTGATTGCAGTGTCAGACCTCTGTGGCTGGACGGGAGTCTGACCCTGATGATGATGATGGTGATGCTGGTCGTGGTACTCACCGTGGTCCTGCTCTCTGACGGTCTGCAGCAAGCAATCTGCCAGACATTCAGAGACACAGAGCAGAGAAATGGAGGCTGATCGTTCTGCTTCCACCTCCAGCAGCTTCAGGTCACACTGAGATCCAACGGCCAGCAGCCTGAAGCTGCTGATGCCACGACTGTGGACAGACACCTCCTCCCAGGAAAAGCTAGAAATATGAGAAGATTTTAAAAGTTTGATTTGTTTCTTTGAGTGTTGAAGGAGGCACAATATTGTTTAAAATTTCACCGTATGCTTTGGCATCAAGACTTCCTTTCACTGGAACTTAGGGCCCAAACCAAAAAAAAAAGTGTAAAAATTGTGTAATTTGCACAATATCTATATAATTGTTCTCTATAGCATCATACTTTCTTTGATGACCTCTGTCTCCATTTTTTCTATTTACATAATTTAAATAGGTTTTGAGTGGCACCACGTGTACATAGTCTGATCCAGAAATTGTTGTCAAGGCGTGTCTTCGAAATAGTCCCAAAAACTGCACATGCAGACATGCAGCTGTAGTGATACAGCGGTAATCAAACGGAGGATGTGATATGAGTTGTAGTAATCACAAGGAAGGCGACTCATACCCATTGGTGCAATGTAATTAAGTACTTTTACCCAAGTACTGTACTTAAGTACAATATTGAGGTACTTATTTTCTGCCACTTTATACTTCTACTCCACTACAATTTTGAGGCACTAAATTTATTCGACAGCTTTAATCACAAATTACTTTGCAGATTGAGATTATTAATACAAAACATAAATTCAACCATTTGCATCCATCCAAGTACTTTCACTTTTGGTACTTTAAGTACATTCTGATGAATATAGAAGTTTTGTACTTAAACTTCAGTAAGATTTTGAATGCAGGACCCATAATTGTTGTATTTTTTAGTATTCTTATACTATTGCTTCATTTATTTAATTTACTTTCCACCACTCCTCACAACATATGAATTTTATATATTCAAAATGTTTTGGTCATGTCCATGAAATTAGATTTCTTTGGGAGGATATATATATAACTCTGATTATAAGATGTCGTGTATCAGACTAAAAACAAACAGAAAGGCTGAAGTGAACTCAGACTGTCGGACTGACTCTGTGTAGCACCCGTCGACTGCAGCCGAAGGCGCCTCTCTGTCCGCCGGGTCCCAGACCACAAGCCGCCCTGTCACCCCCAGACATCCGAGCAGGGAGCCTCCCGGAGCCAGTTCAGCTTTCTGGATATCCGCTACCTCTCCACAGTGCTGGTTCTCTGGGATCACAGACACCTCTATGGAGTTATTCTCCGGCCGCTGAGCCGCCTCCAACATCTTCACACGTTAAATGAACAACTTATTAAACTTCAACTGTTCGCTCAGGAGACATTTTTGAAAAAAACAATCAATTAAATGCCTCCAAACAGCGATTACAGCAACATTTCCTCTTGTCAAGTAAACAGCCGCTGGGTCCGGTAGTCACATGCCCTGTCTTCCCCTGTCAGCTGACTAAATCTGACCAATAGAGAAACGGTACAAAAGTGGACTTAATCGAAAGACGATGTTGGTTTACAAGTAAGAAATGTTTGAAACGAGCACACATAATCATCCTTTTTTAGTTTTATGTACATGCGTGTAAATTCAGCTACAAAACCCATCTTTTCTCTGTTTTCCATGAAAATAATGTGACTAGTAAATCAAAACGTTAAATCTGATAATAATTAAGCTGCAGTGTCTAACGAGTGTATAAGAGTATATTTATTTCAATGGCTTTATTCAGTTGTTGAAAAAGAAATGTGTATGCTATGTTTATTCTCTTCCAGAATTTTGTTTCTCAGAATTGTACATTGTACATAATTTCATTTAATAATGATCTTAAATAACATGTTCCTTTCAATAACTCAATAAAATGCTTGTATTACTTTTTTTATTGAACAACCAGCAACAATATATATAATACAAAAATAGAGGCTTTATTGAAAAATTATATTACCATACCATTCAATAAGAAATAAAATGAAATAAGGAAAGTACATCATAGAGTACAGGGTTTACATACAAATCAATCAAATATTTTAAATAAAATCTATGTTCAATTTGTTTTCAATAGAACTGGTTGTATTTTAAATTTTAGGCATACTAAAAATGAGTCAAATATAAGTGCAGCATTAACAAATGTTCAAATAATATTTACACTTGATATCACAAGTTGAAAACGCAACTAAGCTTTCATCAATGAGATCAAACATCAAGGGGCGTAATTAATATCTAACAATATCACATTTATAATAGAACTGATAAATAGCATCACGTGACGGATCATTCATCGATTGCTTTTCCCTGTAGAAAAATATAGGAAGCGGAAGTGAGAGAGACGTTGGCTGCAATAGAATCCGCTGATCTCTATACATTATATATTTGGAGTGTAAACCGTTCGTTGCTGTTGATAAGATAGAGATCTGCTGAGGCTGCGTGCTGCTGTCCACCAACGGCAGGGTCTCTGTTTTCCTGTCAAAGTCACTACAGTTGGTCTCCTTTACTATGGCGTTTCCTAAAAAATGGAAATAGTGGTCAGCCTTGTGTCATTAACTGTCACCAAGGTTTTACAGTTTTCTGGACTTGTCGACAACAGGAATGACCTAAAGACTAAAAAGATGGAGGAGAAAGCGTTAGAAGTCTACGGTGAGCGAAGGCCGAACGTCACTGGTGTCAGCGAAGATAGGTGGACTGTGGAGGTCCCAAACATTGCGATGTTATTTAATGAGTTCATGCCCGAGAAACTCTCTCATTGAGGCCGTAACAGGCATCGAGTGGGTTCGTGTACGTTAGAAAACAGCACACCAGACTCTACTCAAAAATTATTTAAATATGGGCTTTCTTGAGTGTACTGACATCCATAGAGCACTCCTTGAGCACGGCTAAAAGACGTAACTTGTGATATAGTTCAACAAACGGCGCCGAATTTAAAATCAATATATATTCTAGGTGTGAATGAGTCGTGCGCTGAACTTTTAATATGTGTTCATATGTATTTTATTATGGTGGGCGTAAGAGAAGTGTTAGTGAAGTGAAGTAGCTAAGTTATGAGTTTGGTGTGGTTGTAGTGAAAGGCACGAATGACCAGTGGTGGTACAGAACTCAAATAGATGATTCTCTAAATTGAGTTTGGTGTGTTTGTACTGAATGGCACATATTGGGATTAGTACTAGAATAGAACTCAAACATAAGGGTTTTCTGAATGGAGCTTGGTTTGATTGGAGTGAATGGCACATTTTGGGACTACAGAGCACTTGTATAGAACAATATCTGATTTTCTGAATGGAGTTCGGTGTGGTTGGAGTGAGCAACATACTGGGAATAGTACTGGTACAGTAGTTGTTTGGGCTTTGTAGTGTTAAAGTTTGAATTATATAGTGAAGTTTAGATTATAGAAGCAAAAGTTTTTTTTTTTCTAGATCAAGAAGTTTCTTTCAGTTTATTGGTTTCAGGGCACTTAGACTTTCATTACTTTCTAGTTTTAGACTTAATGTTAGTTTGAGTAAACAGTGACACATCTTGTTTCCTGCCTTCTATCAGATGTGATTCGATCAATCCGGGACCCGGAGAAGCCCAACACCCTGGAGGAGCTGGACGTGGTGACAGAGAAATGTGTGGAGGTCCAGGAGCTTGGAGAGGACGAGTACCTCATCATTATCAAGTTTTCTCCAACCGTCCCTCACTGCTCTCTGGCTACTCTGATCGGTGAGTCACTCTGCTGACGACACAACTAGCATGAACCAGAAAAAAGCTAGCTGATGCATCAACCAGGGTCTGATTCTGCCTGTTTCTATTTTGAATGCATTCAGGTTTATTCAGGGCTTACGTTAATCGTTAATCAAACCATTAAGTCTATTATCACTGTAAATGAGAAATGGAAGGAAGTATTATGTGGCTTTACTAAATATGCAAATAACAACCCTTTTTATATTACAGGGAGTCACTTTCTTCGATGTTAACATAAAAATGCCACTTGATGAGGCTTTTAAAGGAATAACTCATCCACAAACGAGACACGGCATGCACAACAAATAGACAGAAAGATTATTCCTGCTGCCAGAAAAGTATGAAATTCAGTCAGTATTGGTGTATATGTTGGCCAAAAAGTAACAAGAAATTGCAATACAGAATAGAGTGTAGAGGAATAGTTTACCCCTTTGTTTTTATTATTACTCTTTGTTTTTTATTACATCAGCGACCGCTGTGGCCTTTAATTTTCTGCACTGCTACACACAATTTTGTAAGTTCCATAAAACTTTTAATAGCTGAGATTAGAAATTGAGGCTGAGGAGCCGATGTGTCATTATCACATCAGTGTGACTGGTACTGCAAACGAAAGCTTGACCCTTCACCTCATTACTGTTGGTCTGTTGGTGGTGATCAATCTAATCTCTTAGCAGCAGTGGCAGTCAGAGAATGTGAATAAGAGGAATCGGTGTGTTCACGTCCTAGATAACAGAGTTGGACTCGAGCAGTAATTCCTTCAGAGAAGCAGCATGTGTGAGCATCGAAAAACATGAAGAAAATCATTTTTATGCCAAATTACATCTTTGCTATTCATGTATTCAAATCTGTGTGACTTGTTTCTGAGTTCTCGTGAATAAGTTCTCTGTGTTAGTAGTTCTTAACTTTATTCTTGGCTGCAAAGCCATTTTCCTTTGGGGAGACAAAATACACACACACACACACACACAAAAAGAAAAAAGAACACAAATAAAGCTGAAGCTTGACTGACTGAAGCTTTTTTCTCCCTGTCAAACGGATCGCTGGAGGATAAATATTTGATTTGGCTTTCGTTCATATACATACACACATTAAATTGGATTCAGGAGTCCATTAGCCCCAAGATAATAAATGGGCACAAGTCCAGCGCTGGAACAGACCACTGACTGCAGCCAGACTCTGGTTTAATGACTTAATGTTTTATTCCCAGTACTCTCTGTCTGTTTTCAGGCTCCCATCAGGGTGAATAATACACAATATTGTCTCGTCAGTCAGTAATTAGATAATTTTATTACCCACATTTTCACTTGCAATTTATTACTTAGGCGTATAACCAACACAGTTATCCAGAGAGTTTTATAATGAGTGTGCAGGGCAGTTCTTCCACACCACACTGGGAAAACCATTTCTTTATGGAGCTGGCTTTGGGCACAGGGACATTGTCTCGTTGAAACAGAAAAGGGACACAAAGCTGGCGACACAAAGTTGGAAAAACGCTGTTGTCTAAAATACAATTGTATGCTGGAGCATTAAGATTTAGAATTAAGAGGCTTAAGGTTGTCCACATACTTTTGGCCATATAGTGTATATGTTCTGAAGTATTTTAAGATTTCATGCTGCGACAGGTTTGGATAAGATTTAACTCATGATTAATTTAACATGAGAACAGTTGAACCACCATATGTTGTTATGGGACATTTATTATGATTCAATTACATGGAAATACAGTCAAAGACAATACTGAATTATCATCCAGCTAGTAAACTCACTTATTATTGCCTCTGTGCACTATCCGCACGCAGCATTCAGTTTGAGTCTGAATGAAGTGACAGATTTTCCCTCCATCCTATATTCATAGTCGGATGAATAGTTAACCTGAAATGATCTGGGCCTCTCTTGACTCTTACTGTGTGTCAGAGGGAAGCTTTCTGTGCAGCAGATGATTTCCTGACCAGAGGGGGCTGCTGGCGCTTCGCTGTCTTCTCTCAGATGTCCTGCAGCCTCACTGTGGAGGGCAGCTGCTGGCAGAGGCTTTTTAACACGGCTGTAGGTGGATTGACCCACATCCCTGCATCCATTTTGGAACATTTTGCTGCCCATTTCCAGCAGCTCCAACAGCGTTTGATAGCAGAATCAGTGAAACACCAGAGGTAAAAGATGGAAGATTTGGTGTCAGTCCAATGGAAGAGGGAGAGCTTCTTTCTTTGACAGAAATCTACCAGAGAAAAAAGACCAAATTCTAGTAGAAGAATTACAGCAGCAGGAAGTAGACCAGAATGCCTTGCAGCTGCAGGGCAGTTGGAAGTTTGAGTAAAAAATGAAGGATTGTGCAAATTTGTGATTGGAAGTCTTTCACGTTTTTTTGACATTTCAAACACCAAATGATCAATTGAAGGAATAACCGGCACATCATCCAGGAAAATAATAATTAGTTGCAGCCTTAGTGGTGACATCAGCGGGTGAAATCTGACACTCAATTATAATTACTCAATAAACCATTAACCCCTTGTATTGACTATAAATCCAGCTTGACTCCAGTGCAGTCGGTGCCAAACTGTTCACTCATGTTTTTAGTCTACTGAGTTGCAATATGAAACACAACTGGCTGTTACAAACAAAAAGAGCATAGAAACTAAGTGGGGGTATGTGGCTTTTTTTAATTGCAAAAGTCCTGTGTCTGTATCAGAATGATGGTAAGAAAGTGTACTGAAGTTTTTTTGTGAATTATTCAGATTTGTGGAAGACAAGGATATTCTCACGTTAATCGATTTCCCACCCTACCTACAACCCTTATCACTGACTGAAATAGATGAAGGAAAAAAAATACATAAAAGAATTGATAACACTTGACATGACATTATAACCTCTGAATCTCAGACTGAAGAGATTTAATTCACATTCATTAAACTGGGGTTCAGATTCCCATTACTCGTTTCTCGTTGGAAATGAGATTCTGTCATCCTCCAGTAAGGGGTACTAGAATTGCAAATGTGTTAATTACTCAGATTTGTTTGTTTGATATTGACCATCCCACTTACTGTTTTCTGCTTGTTTGTTTCTGTTCCCTCTTTTTTAGCAGCAGCAGCATAATTTCCCAGCAGACATAATTAAAGTCTGACATAATCTTCTCATAATCTGCTGGAGTCCTGACATGTTGCTTTTCGTCATCTGTGAGCAGTGTCTCTGTGTGTGATGGTGATGTTTTATGTGTCTGCAGGCCTGTGCTTACAAGTGAAGCTGCAGCGATGTTTGCCATTCAAACACAAGGTGAGTACCAGAACAGTGACTTGTTGTTAAACTTGTTGTTAAAGATAAGTGCACTGAAATTCCAAAAAGACATAATTACTCACTCCTCTATTGACATTTAGCCATGCAGATAATTTAGTTTTTATTTGGTATTGAGATATCTGCCTCCCCCCCTGTACAATGGAAGTGAATGCAGTTCTGTTTCCAGAAACGGCATTCCCGTTGCTCCAGTCTGAACAGTAACAGTATCAGACTTTATCAGACGAATTTGTGACAACTGCTTCCCCCGTCATCATCCCCTCCCATGGGACATTCAAAGCCTCTGTAATGTCAAAAAATATCTTTTTGTGAAATTTTTCAGTTCCCAAAAAGCCACAATATTACAGTGAATTGAGTGAGTTGTGCTGTAGGCTACAATTTGAGCCCTGTTGTTTTTAGCCTATATTCTAATGACGGCACCATTAAAGTATGCTGAATTAGCTGTTAGCAGCTCCTGTTTGCAGTGTACTCATGGATGTACAGGCAACTGTCACTGGATTACTTTGATTCTGAAGAAAACTTAGAAACATGATGGTTCTCAGGCAAGTTCTGTAGTTATGAGGAGCGCCTTTTTTCTATGATTTCTAAGCAGTTATGGACGTTTATGTGATATGGACATTGACATTGACAAAATATGTGTATCATGTCTGTGACTGAGTTATAAATCAGAGAAGGAGTGCAATTTTTGAAGCAAATTGTAGTACCTGAACCGCCCCAATGATCTGTGTGTCACAGCTGCTGCTTCAACTGCTAACCGTGTTGGTGAGCGGCCAAATCAGCAGCCAAACAATAAATACCTTTCTGTTGTTTTTAAAACATGAGCATGCACCTGCCCCTTTTGCCTCACGTCAAACCAATCAAACACTCCCAGACAACAAAAGAAGGCGGGGAAGTTGAAGAGACGGGACTTCTGGAGCTCAGTTCAGCAAGGAAACGGTTGTTGTTTCATTAACAAGTCAAAGAGTACATCTCTGACGAACAGAGAGAGGCAGTACTCTGTGAACAGACTTCCATCAACACAGCTAATTAGCTGTTTATTCACAACCCACTTTTAGAGGTCGAGGGTCATGGAGAGAGGAATTCTTGGACGGCCATTAAACAGACAGCAGGTGGAGAGCAGCATGCTTTATCTCTGCAGCATTAATGCAGATTTACAAACAAGATGAGTAGCCTCTTGATTAGAGAGTGTTTTCTACCAGGAAGCTGCTGAACATGTGCTCGGTGTAGAGAGCACGACGAGCATAATGCAGCTTCACACTGCAGTCCTGTGGTAGGAAACGTTTATTAAAATCAAGTACAGACTGTAGACTAATTTCAGCTCCACTAATCAGTATGTTTTAAATGAATAATGGATCAAATGTCTCTACGGAGCTTTTGAGCCTCTTTTAGCTCCTAATTTTGGTTTTGTGTCACATTTACTATCTGGATCAGTCTCAGTGTTTCCAGCATCAGCAGGGTGGCTCTGGTTAACAATACTCTGAGACTAGCTGGTAAACATAGTGGAGCATTTAGCAGCTAAAGAGCCAGATGTTTCCCTCAGGAGTTGGTGGAGACTACAGCCAAAAGGACTAGATTAGGAACAGTAATGTCGAGATTTAAGTTAGAAATATAATTAGCTATCCCTGTAGAACAAGCTAATGTCATGTGACTTCACAACTAAGAGATATGATGTAACATTATTACCATAACCATCACTACTCTTGGCATCACACTTAATTTAAGTCATTGGTAGGGAACAGGTTTTTTTTCATTCTCTCACCAGTGACCAGGAAATACACTTGTTGGGGTATTTGAGAAATGGGAAAACCAGGGGGGAAAAAACAAAACTGCCAGTTATGCTTTATTATGATATACTTATATTTATTGTCTTATGAGCAGCATTTGTACTGTCACCTTTATAGATTATTTATTGTGTTACATTTCTCTGTTGATCTCATTCTGCAATTTTCAATCCAAATTGCCATATTATTATTATATATTCAAAGTGTTTCTTCTTCTCTCTCAAGCTAATAGCTAATGGCTGAATAAATAACACAAAAAATATAGTGCAACTCTGCCTTTTAACATTGCTTGTTTTTCTTTGTCTTCTCAGTTGGAAATTTACATTTCAGAGGGAACCCATTCTACTGAAGAAGATAGTGAGTCTGTTTTATGTATTTTTTCAATTTAAAAGAGCAAATGTTTCTTTAGATCAAACAGCCTCCCACTGAGGCAATTCTCCTGAGTCATGTTGGATGTGCTGCTCTGCACACTGGCTGTATGTCAGCTAGAAATATGCTCAACAAAGTCAGTGTTAGTATTTAAGCGTCAGTGAGGTTAAAGAAACTGTCTGATGCAGTTTCAAAGGAGCAAAATGTTGAACTAAATGTATTTTCCTGAGTGAAAAGAAGAAACAGAATTATCTAAAAGGATGATTCTTATGTTTACTGTAGTGTATTTAATTGTTGGCATACTTATTGGCTGAATTGATAAACAGTAAAGGCTTTTCTCATGCTAGCAGTCTAAAGGGGTGTTAAGACTTGAACGCAAAGAAAACTTTAGAGGTGGCGTTGGTCCAGAGCAAGACTGCAGATATTCATGCTCCCCAGAGGATTAATCCTGATGATTTGGGTGACATCTTGACTTTTTGTGTAGCAGCATTATCAGGTCAAATGTTCCATGACAAAGTATCTCAAAGTCTAAGCCCAATTTCCACTGTACGGCCACCATTGGGACAAACTTCTGATCTGAAAGAGAGTCAGATAGTTTAGCATGAGAGTGTGCTAAAATCTGCTAATTGGCTCTGAACACAAAGTACAGAAAGTACAGCTGAGGCTTGTGGGAATGTTAGTATTGCAGATATTTGGTCATAAACCAAAATACTGGACAAATTGAAGCTTTGACCTGATGATGGCATTAGAGGAAAAATCAGGAGATCATTGTTGAATCAAGTTGAAAAGATATATAATCTGAGAACCGTGAATGTTTGTTCAAAATGTCATGGTAATCCAGACTAATGTATCTCAACAACGTTAGATTGACAAACTAGAGCCTCGCTGCTAGCATGAAACAGTGAAGAGGTGCTGTTCTGTTGTGTAGTGCCGTGTTTGTGTTGTCTCATTGTAATTCAGTGGCTCAGTGAAGTTTGTGTGTCCAGTTAACAAGCAGATCAATGATAAGGAGCGAGTGGCGGCCGCCATGGAAAACCCAAACCTGAGGGAGATCGTGGAGCAGTGTGTCACCGAACCTGATGACTAACGGAGGACGCACTACCCACCTTGGAGCATCTGTCTGTCTGTCTGTCTGTCTGTGTGTGTGTGTGTGTGTGTGTGTGTGTGTGTGTGTGTGTTTCCACAGTGCCTGAGGATATTATTCAGATGATCCCTGAGCTCTGTCAAGGCAGAGTCTTGTGTTGGCTCTGGGGAGTTTGCGGGTGTTTGGAGGACTTTCTTGAGAGTCTCCAGTGAGAAGCTTGAATACTGAGAGGTGAAAAAAAGCCAGAATTGAAACTGGAATAAAGCCACAGAAGTGTGTTGACTTTCCGATCATTCCCTGCTGGACGGCCTCGCGGTGAACAGCAGCAGGTCTTTGTTGTCGTCTGCTGAGTTCTGCTTAAGGCTGCATCAGACGCTGCAAAGGAAGTGGGCCAGTGTTTTCATCTTTTCCTGTGTTGACTGTTTTTGGAAGTCCTGTTTTATAAATGCACTCATCCAGTGAATCAGATTCATGAGTAGAATACATGAATCTTTTAGTGGTGAAGATTTTTAAAAAAACTATGTGATGTAAAAAAGAATCAGGTATTAAAAGCTACATCAATGAGAAGCAGCTTTTGAGTCGTGTATGATGTGCCTCACGTGGGTCTTTGAATCAGGAGATCAGTCAAATTTAGCAGATTTAGAAAGTTTCCTACTTTACAGAGTTCCTGTTAACACAAATACACACACATTCCCTGGCTTGGCTCATAACCTTAAAGGGGAACTCTTTTTTTAGACTTGAAGATCAGTTTATTCTACTAATCAGCCTGTGGAACAGTTATATAATATCCTCTGTGGCTTTGGAGGAACTTTGTCAAGTCTGAGAAAATAACACATAGTAACACATAGTGACACATAAACCCTGTGTTACAAACTGGGGGTGTAGAATTTGAAAACAGGCCATCCTTATGAGTCGTGTTTGTGTCACCTGATAAATGCATGTCCTATATTCACTCTCTTTTAGCTCTGTTTTTGGTCTCTACCAACTCCTGAGGGAAATATCTGGCTCGTTAGCTGCTAAATGCTCCACTGTGTTCCCCAGCTAGTCTCTAACTGTGTCTGTCTGCTGTTTGCTGCTGAGCAGGTGGTGTACAGTGGGTTTTGGCTTTTTACATCTTTTTCTCTGATAACGACGCTATGAGAGCAGTGGGAGTGAACCGAAACAGTAAAGTTGGACAGATAAAGAATGAGCTGAAACACACTATAAAACGCCGTAAAGCCGATAATTCTCTGTAGGTCCATCACTACCAGAGACACCCAACACAATGTTTTCACATTGTTATTTGATACATTACGATAAAAAAAAATTGGTTCTAGCTGCTTTAACCAAAACAACTACTTGAAGTGGGCCAATGACTCTCAATGTGCAAAAAATCCTTTCACTCTTAAGGTCTAACTTAACTTAACTAAAAGTTGTCCTCACATACAAAGTAAAAATCCAGGAACACACATTGAGACAGTATTTTTGTGAAAAGGGTGAATCATATATTTGCTTCTTTATTAGCTTTTTAATGAAAATGTAACTTAATTTACATTTTCCAATCCAGTCACCTAATGTTTATTTTTGTTATTTTCTTTGTGTAAGGCTGAGTGGCCTGAAAAAAGGAAATTTGCGTGAAATGTCAGGGTGAATATCAATATATATATAAATCATTCATCAAATCAATCAAACAACTAAGCAGAGCTGTGATTCCTGAAATCAGAAATCAGAAACTGTTTATTGCCAAGTAACATACATTACAAGGAATTTGCCGTGGTCTGAAGGTGCTATTGTTTTGACAACAATATGTAGAATATAAAAGGTAAAATAAGAATAAAAATAAAAATAAGATAAGATAAGATAAATAACAAACAGTGCAGTGACCAAAATAAAGTAAAGTGTCCAGATAAGTGTCCAGTAGGGGGTGGGTGCGTTAATGTAATTCAGGAATCACAGCTCTGCTTAGTTGCTGTAATGGCGGGGCATCACATGTTGGGGGCACTGTTGGTCTTAAAGATCCTGAGAGGAATAAACGAGAATCAGAGCTGCGTCAGGAGCACGGAGCTGAATAAACATCAGAACGGACTGATCCATGTCTTCATTTGAGCTTTGAATTCAATAGATACAACAAGCATTAATAAACACAAAGTTCCACCTGAAGTTGCCGTCCAGAAGTCAGCGTCTGCCTGAAATTCAGAAAATCAGAAGTGGGTGTCCATGTGTGTGTTCTCGATTTAACATATCATCTGCCCAACAGAATCCACACTAAAACCACTCTTGTTGGATTCCTGCAGACTCTTTCCAGCTGAACGGATGAAAACAACAAGGCAGAGGAGCAGGTTTACTCTTTGAGCAGAGAGGACGACCTACTGTGTTTTATAGAGTCTCCTCACACACAAAGACTGATCACACTTACAACCATGACTCTGTTGTTCAGAGGTAAGAAGACTTACATAAAAAGTATCAACAATGTGGAAACACAACAACACATGCTTTTTGAAAACAGGGACAAAATGGTTGAAAATATAGATTTTATTTTATTGTGTTACTATTATTTTAGAAAAGCTGCTCCTGCAGGGACTGATCAGAGTTTCTGACCAACAGGACATCAATGCTCTTTGTGAGGGCAGTGGAGATGTAAATGTACCCTGTGGAGTTCACTAGTGAACAAAACTAAAAAACAGAAAATCAAAAGAAGAAATACAAATCAGAATTTTGTTTTGTCTTCTTTCATGTCCCATTTATCATGTCACGACCTCTGAGATTTCTCTGGTGACCCTTTGGATGGGCCCGAACCCTAGGTTGAGAACCACTGGACTACATTTGCTAACCAAAGTACTTACAACAAGCTAACTGTATATAAAGCAGTTAAAACTAGCTAACCGTGTATAAAGTAGTTCACACTAGCTAACTGTATATAAATGCTGCTCCAACATTGATGCATCGGTATTAACAATCTAATAATGTCAGATAGAATCAGATATCAGTGACAGTTACTCCAAACCAGTACTTTTACTGCTGATTCTGCTGTACATGAGGCTGATAATATGCTTCTGTACTTTAACTTAAGGAGGATTTTGGATGCAAGACTTAATACCTTAATGTAAAAATACTCCACTACCCTTGATTTACTTGTAAATGATGTTAATACTTCTTCCACCGCTGTAAAAAAACAGCGGAAAGTACTTCCTTTGTATTCCCACTGTAACGGGGAGCAGAAAAAGCAAAGTGTAATACAGTGACCCTGGCCAGCCTCACAGCTCCCACACAGCCCTCGTCTCTGATCAAAGCCAGAGTGGAAATGCCAAGCAACAATAAAGCCTCCCAGCACTGGCACATCCAGCAGTTCAGGATGGTGCACAGCAAGTACCTGACTGCTGTGCTGAATTGTCAGCCTGTCTGACAGGGCAGGGGAGGCTGACAGCCCTGCGGGAAAGCCTTTGATTACAGAGGAGGGAGAAGAGGTGATTTGCGTTCAGTGTCAAAACATTATTTTCATGGCTCTAGTAATGAAATTGAGAGTAAGGAGAGGCGAGAGAGCATAAAGACTGCTGCGCTGATTTCAGGTAAACTGGTATTTTCCGTCAGCACGGAGTGTGTGTGTGTGTGTTTTAATAGGGTCTGTGTCTCGTTCGATCCACATTTCAACACATGAAAGTGATATTTCTGTGCTTTTATGCTACAATTTGCATTTGCAATTTGCTTTTCACAATCTCTCTGACCACGAAACCACCTTGCCACCCATTGTCAAAGCTGTAATTCCATATACGTTTTTACATAACGTATAATAAAGTAAATGGTAATGATGTGTTTATTATCAAATGTCAAATAAAACCTCATATTTTTTACTTGTATCATTTTGTTACTGGACAGCTGGTAGTTTTTTCCACCATTTCTATTCTGGTGTTAAAAGAAGCTCTTAGAATTCATCTTTATCACATGTACATCCCACACATCATTCCCCAAACGCCTGTCAATCATCAGCATTAACTGCCAAATGGATAAACACAGGCAGAGGAGAGCTGGACACATGGAGGCAGTTTCAGCACTGTCCAAATGAATCACTATGTTTCCACATGTAGCTTCACGGCTGGTGTGATCCCATGGTCTCTGTGGTTTTCTTCTTGTCAACAAATCCCATGTGCAGACCCAAACCAACAATATGAGTGTGTATTTTTAGTATTTTTTGACTACCCTACCCTGTGTGCGGCTCTCAGCCTCAAGCCCATTTGTTCCTAGACATCAATCTCTTTTGTTTGTTTGTTTTTTTGGACCACTTTTTTATCTGATTGTCTCCATCTCATTTGGTGGGAACACAGAGGCAATACATAAATGAGATCTAAAAGCACTCATACAAAGAACGCTTTATACACAATCTAATTAAGTACCTATACACAATCTCAACAAAACCAGTGTGCCAATACATCTTTATATTATGGAAATCAAAAACTTTCAAATGCAGCAAATTATCAATGCAAATACAGACGCAATGCCAGTACCCACCAACACCTTCTGCTTAATACCTATACACCCAAGGCTGCAGAAAAGAAAGAACCAATAAATAAAATATTAAAAAGTAACTGTGAGATTGTGAATGTTATCAAACTATAATTCAATTATGAAATAAACACAATGCATAAGCAAATCTTAAAAAAACAAAACAGAAAATATATAGTTTCATGTTTAAAAGGCTCAGTAATTTCTAAAACAGCTGCTCACTGTCGTTTATCAACTTTTATCAAACAAATAGTGCATTTGTAGTAATTGTTGTAATAGTGCATAAGCGGTGGATTAATCCACATTTGGTGCTCTAGTGAGTATTTGGCCAGCAGGACGATGCATGTGGGACTGAGTCAAAATAACAATGGAGCTCCATGGCACAGAGGAAGAAGATACATCAGGCTGTGATACACACACAATACTTGTTAGTAGATACATTCACTGTTGGTTTGGCTCGGCACATGAGATTTGTTGAAAGGAGGATAGAGAGTATCAGTAGAGTTGTTCTTTAATGAGGACTGCCCACAGCTGTAGTCTGTAGTAAAGGTCTAGTGGGTTTGGATCAGTTTGGGAAAGGGCTACACACTCCAGTCCCGTTGTATCAACCACCACAAAATCAATGCACGTACAACACAGGGTTGTAAAACAAAGAATGATATTGCACCATGTTGTGTTGAGTTATGTTGCGTTCAGTTGAGTTATTGAGTCCCGCCAGTCAGTTAATAATGTAGCTGTTTATCTGAAGTGAACGAGGAGCGTCTGAAGGCAGCAGCATTCGACGGTGTTCAGCTCTTTAATCCTGTCGAGACCAACAAATGTCAAGTGAAATGTCATCTCTGGACAAAACACACACACACACACACAGTCATACATCTCATCAATAATCTGTGGTTCAGCAGCCAGTGATCTCTGTACAAATCCTTCAGTCTGTGATGAGGGGATGGAAGCACCATTACACCAACACACAGAGCAACAGACAAAAGTAAGAAAAAGTCAGAGAGAGCAGCCCTTCAACTACACTCAAACCTCTTTTGTGATATTTTCCTTATGCTGAGGGGAACAAAGAGAATCCAAATACTGAATACTGGTCAGAGATCATGAATAAAATACACGAAAGCCTGCTCTTTCAACAAAATACATTATCACAACCCACTGGACATGCTTGAAGGGACACAAACAGATGTAATTGTCACACACGCTGTTGAGCAGCTTCCTTGTATCAAACTGTCCCAGGCCGACAGCCGAGAGCCGCGACAAGGATGCGCATCATGTGAGCGCTGGTGCGAAGAGAATCAGAGAATTATTCTTAAAACCTACAGTGTGAGCTGTGTTTACAAAGTGGCGAAGACCCCATTCATCATTTGGTTTATGATGTGTTTTTCAAGTATTCTGGAAGAAAAAGTCCAGGGCCTTGTTTCCCGATAAGGATTGATGTCAGAAGTTAAGAGCGTTTTCTATGAAGGCTCTTAAATTTCTACACATGTTTCCCAAAGCGGTCCTAAAGAGCGAGTGCACGCTGTTAAGAGCCTCTTAACATTTGCTGTTCGTGGTGCTGAAGTTTATGCTGAATACACTTTAAAGTAACTTTGCACATTCAACTGTCTATCAGCTGCTTTACATTAAAAATACAAACATCACAAAGCGCAGGTGTTGTAAGACCAAGACATTTTTAATACTTTTGTTCAGTATGAGAATGAAGCCTAATGTGCAGTAAACAGTCTGCAGCTGTATAATTCATGTTCCTGGGTGGAAGTCAGGTTAAGAAAGTATACTTTGATTTACTGAAACTCACACTGAGCCTATATGTTTCATGAATATGCAGGTCAGCTATTGTGGATGTCATTCAGTCCTAAACGTGTGTATTAGACCTGCTGTATGTAAACATATGGCCAACAAAATACGCACCATAAATAAAAAGAGCAGAAACAGAACCTGAGAAAACACCATCAGGAAAGTTTCAGCCAGAAGAGAAGACATTAGTCGAGAAGAGGGAGAGGACGATGATGACAGAAAGTGGCAGATCAACTGTGCAAATCAATTAATTAATTAATTAGTATGTCTGTGTTAGTTCAGTTTTATTTTCTTATTTAAACATTATCACTCATTTTACATCAAACATCAGTTTACAAAGAACACCAGTGTTCATGAAAAAAAGTCTAGATCTAGAAATAAACAAGAACAATAAAACATGTAGTTTTTGGTTCTTCATGCAAGTTCAGAGCTTCTTAAAATGAACCTCCTACAGTTTGAAGCTGTCATTCATCTACAATCATTTCTAAGAGAGTCTTGAGTTACGATGCTTTTGGGAAACACCTCGTAAACGTTTTATTATTAAAGGATTATTAAAATGGATTTTACAATCTGACAGCTCTTGGATGGACATGAAACCCTCCTGGGTGAATCATCAGTACAAAAGTGTGCAACAAAAGCAACTGTGTTAGAAAATATCTGGTTCTTTGATAAAACACTGAAGCTTGTGGACATAAAAGCTGAAGGAGAGAAGACGTCTATGACTCCAAAGGTGCATTTCAGTCCAAAACATTAGATTTCCCTGTTTCCATGTCTCTATACCCTCAGCCCCCATTTCATTAACAGGACGATTTTCTTTCAGCCAAACTTTTAAAACAATATCATGCGTTGATGGTAGATCAGATTCAACCCCTTCTTCTATAAATATGAAACGTATAGAATGAGCTGCAGATCACAGATGGATGAGCTATAAGAGAGGATGAGAGTGGAGCCTCTCTGTTCAGCTCAGATGACAGTTTAATCTCAGCGAGTGAATGAAGAAAAATAGTCCCAAAAGCTTCTGGATGCACAAAGAGAAAATGAATAAACGTCTGGACTTCTGGATAACTGAGTGAACTTCTAACTTACTTCTAACCTTGCTGGTATGGACGGCTGTGATATGCACTAATCAACTGATAATGTTGCTTTAAACTGATGATGAGATGATGAATGGGTCAGTTTGTTAATGTCATTCAATAAAATCAAATGGAGTAGAAATGGGTGAGAGACCATGTTTCCACAGAGTGTGTTTTCTTTTTGGTGGTCTACTACGTTTTTATCTCATTTCGGGGCATAAATAAACAATCTGATGCCTAAAATACTTTTACAACAAGTTTTGTTGGTTGCACAGTCATGTTCTGTCCGAGTGCAAAGACACATCTGTGGATAAAACCAAATATGACACTATCATCATGTCTCTGATTAAACATGTGATTAAATCTAAATATTTTACTATTGAATTAGCATTAAAAACACAGCCATGATTGGCTGGCTTGACAGAATCTTAATACCTCTCCCCTCGAAAAATAAAAAATGATTAAGCAGCTGCCTAATAAATTAAAAGTGACTCCAGTTTGCTTTGAGAAGAAAGGGTGGTGTCTTCACCAGTTAGCCAAATCTCTAACAATCTCTCTCTAACAAGCTAGCGACAAGCTAACAAACAGTTTAGTCACAACAGTGACATTAGCTTGTTGACTGCTATCTATCTACTATAACACATACTGTAGATGGTGAAACAACAGTTTTGCTTGTCTTCACTTCAGCTATCTGATCTGCCCAAAGTGCATGAAGTGGCCAAGTGTAAATGAAGTATAGGTCTTTAAAATGTACACGACATCTCATCTGGAGCAGAAGATTGACTGAAACGAGACGACGTCTGCTGTAAGGTCTGCTGTGACTGAAGCACCTTTCACCAGAGCGATGAAAACAAACGACAGATCCGCACCTCTCATAGTACACATAAATAAAAAGAAATAAATCCTGATAGTGGTAACGATATGATTACGCTGTCCACAAAGAAAAAGATAGACAGATCAGGGGATAACAAATATACCTGCTCAGCTCTACAGAGTAAAACATGAGTCTCAAGCCTGAATTTGACATGTAGTCATGTATCAGGGACGTCTCACTAAAATGTCATATTTAGTTTATGACGACATACTGCAGAAGACAAACTCACACACGTCAACTTAACGTCTTTTAAAACAGCCAATGACATCAAACATCACTATTAAAATCTACCTTACAACAGGAGACACCGATTCAAATGTTATTCCACTATTAAAATGTGTCAAGCTGAATCATTTGAGACTTTGCCAGCGTTCGTAACAAAGCCTTAATATGACACATTAAAGATTTGCTTTGAGCTGGTGCTGTGACATTCAGAGCAGCTCTCTCAGGAGGAGCCCGCAGAGAAATAAGAAGGGCTTTAAAGTGGGATATCTCATCCTGTCAGGTGGGAAATATCCATTAGAATGGACCACTAAATGAGGAAGGTCATTTTATCTAGTGGGACAAAAAATATGATGGTATCAAAACGAACTGCTGGTACGCTTAGCACACTTACCAAGCGCACCTTTCAACACCATGGACCACATGAATACTGCATTTTCGTAGCTGGATACTTTACAAAGGAGGGAGTAAGCCTCCAGGAGCTCTTTAGACAAGATGAAAAGATGTATGGCGCTTGCCTATGACTTATAACCTAGAAACAGCCTCGACAACGACAAATTGATTGATTGACACACACACAGACAAATCAGGGTTGAATTCAGAGGCGTGGTGCATTGTTTATGTTTTTAGGTAATAAGGAGAGCGACACTTTCCTCCTGGCTGCACTAATAAACTCTTATTATTAAATGTGAAGTATTTCACTTCATTAGCTCTGAGATGCCAACTGACTCACTTGTGAATATCACCCTCATTGCTGTTGTGATAACAGCTGCTTATTATTATTGTGCTGTGGGCCTTTTCAACACGACTACCCAAACAGCTCGGATGAGATTTCTCAGATGTTGTTTGCCTCCTCGGAGCAGCACTGAGCTCCGTTCTGTGCCTGCGGATATAGACATTAAAATGTTCAATTAGATTTATTCAGAGTACCTTCGGCACACGATGATTGACTTCCGAAGTGCTGCAGCTTAATCCTTAACCTTTATTCTGAAAGTGACAGCCTCCCTCTTCCTCTTCAGTTGAATACTGGTTGCCCCCTCAGGGCAGGTGCTTCAGGTTGTTTCAAATCACGTCTGGTTTCCTGTCACTTCCTGTAAATCCATCCTCATTGCTTTCGCTGCTTCAAACACACAAAGACAGACCTCTTTGTCTTTTTGTTGCCGGCTCAGCTCCTCAGCTCCCTGTGGCTTCAGACCATGCCTGAATGTATGCAGTTTAGTGGGTACTGTCCTCTCTTGTGTTACAGTTGTTGTTTGTCTTCGTCTGTACCATCGGCAGGAGAAACAGCACCTGGAGGACAGAATATAAAATCTATGCCGTGCAGCTGATTTCTCCTCTCTGTATTCTTCCACCTGAAGAGACGACATCCATCCATACATTACATGTTTGTTTGTTTGTTTTTTTGATTTATGACATCACAATAGTTTGGGGCCAATCAGGGTCCGGCATGAAACTTACAAGTGTGATTTGGACTTTTACATATAAATGAACGTCCGCTACATTCAAGCCGTTCCCAAATGCTTCACACAATGCTCATTAACCCTATCACCGACAGGTACATCTCTGTGTATTTCGGACTGACGGACTGGGCTACTGCCATATATATATATACATTTATACATGTATGTATGTATGTGTGTGTATATATGTATATATACTGTATATACGTATTAACACTTGAAACAATCTTTAAGCTCCTTTAACTTTTAGTAGAAAATTATATATGAAATGTTCCATAAGACTACATATCTGTTTGTTTATTTATTCATCCCAAGACATACACATCCAACAACAAGACTATACGCCGGACTACTGAGAGCCACATCTGGCCTCATTCAAATCAATTCTGCACCTCTATCAGGTATTTGATGCTTGATCTTATATCATGAGATCACCATGGTAACCTACACTGCATGGTTTCAGTTCAAAGCATCACTCCTTCTTTAGGCATTAAATCACAGTCAGACAGCAGCTAACTTGACACCCATTCAATGTAATTACACAAAATGAAAATGAAAATAATCAGTGCAGTTGGGCCTTTAAAACCAATGAAACAAAAAGTACTTCAGCATAACAGAACAATTAGGGCTTGAAACCACTGCCACAGCAGTTACAGCTAATTCAGGTTTATTCAAGCTTCCAAAACACAGTTTTTACAGCACGAGAAATGAGAAAAGCTGTTTTCTAGTTAGAATGGGCTCTCCCTGTAGTGAACGTGAGGGCTGCTTTAATTTAGTAAACCACATCTTAGATACCCTGGCTTTTGCATTAGCTCTGATGTGTTAACAGAGGTTGATTATGTATTCTGCTGGATTTACTGAGGTCACATTCGCGACATTTGCCTTTGAAAGGAGGCATAAACATAGTGCAAATGGCATTTACAAGAGCCACAAGGAAGGTTGTAGGATGGAACATATAACTAAAAAACCCTTATTATATACAGTCATGGAAAAAACTATTAGACCACCCTTGTTTTCTTCAATTTCTTGTTCATTTTAATGCCTGGTACCACTAAAGGTACATTTGTTTGGACAAATATAATGATAACAACAAAAATAGCTCATAAGAGTTTAATTTAAGAGCTGATATCTAGCCATTTTCCATGGTTTTCTTGATAATAACCAAAATCACTTAAGTTCTTGCATCAATAGCTTTGGCATTGTACTGCCAAAAACAGTGCTTTTAGGCATTCCATGTTTTCTTTTCTGTCTGTTTTAGTCACATGATACACACAGGAGTTAGTACTTGATTGCATAACCATTGTTTTTGATGACTGCAGCCATGCGTCTTGGCATGCTCTCCACCAGCTTCTGACATTGTTCTGCTGTCACAGCAGCCCATTCCTGTTGCACAAATTCAAACAAATTTGCTTTGTTTTTGGGCTTGTGGTTCTCCATTTTGAGTTTGATGATTTTCCACAGGTTTTCCATTGGATTTAGATCTGGTGATTGAGCAGGCCAAGGCATGGTTCGAATGTTCTGGTTCTCCATCCAGGCTTTAACTGACCTTGCCGTGTGGCAAGGGGCATTGTCTTGTTGGAAAATCCAGTCATTCGAGGCAGGAAAGAGTTTTCCAGCTGATGGAAGAAGACTGTTTTCAAGAGTAGCCCTGTACATGACCTGGTTCATTCGCCCTTCACACAATTGCATTTGCCCTGTTCCACCCATACTGAAACAACCCCAGATCATCACTGATCCACCCCCATGTTTTACTGTAGGGGCAAGACAGTCTGGTTTGTAGGCTTCTCCAGGCTTCCTCCTAACCAGTAAGTTGGCTGGAGTGGGCATCAACTCAAAATTGGATTCATCACTGAAGAGAACCTTAGCCCAATCATCAACAGTCCAATCCTTGTGATCTCTAGCAAAGAGTAACCGGGCCTTCCTCTGCCTTTCGTTGATGAAGGGCTTCTTCCGTGCCCTGTGTGACTTCAGACCGGCTTCAAGAAGTCGGTTTCGAACTGTCCTTGCCGAACAAGTCAAATTTCTCGACAGTGCCCACTCATTTTTAAGGTCCCTGGAGGTCTGACGACGATTCCTGACACAGGAACGGATGAGTGCACGGTCATCTCGTGGGGTAGAAAGACGTTTCCTGCCTCGACCAGCTAGCAATTTGGTAGTACCATGTTCGGCTTGTTTTTTCTTGGTGTATTGAACGGCTGTCTTGGAGATCTTCAGTTTTTTGGCTACCTGTCTCTCACTCATGCCAATTTCCAGCAGTGCCAAGATGGCTGCCTTTGTGGCTTCACATAATTCCTTTGTTTTAGGCATTATGTGAGAGCTGACAACTTCTGAGTTGTGCTACGGCTTGAATGTAAGCAGGAAACCACTCCAGGCCTTTGCATGTGCAGTGCTGCTTATGACATGAAATGGCCTCTTATATACCCTGGGAATACAATTAAGCTTAAGCATGTCAAATAGGACATAAAGTATTATGTAACCAGCTGCATTTTTTGTCGTGTTCATTGTATTCTTCAGGTAATATACCTTTAGTGGTACCAGGCATTAAAATGAACAAGAAATAGAAGAAAACAAGGGTGGTCTAATAATTTTTTCCATGACTGTATATATATCGATCTATTATATATATTATAAGTTGTTAGAAACAAAAATTGAACACAATATCAAACGAATAGTTGATGGGGAGTTTTGGTCGGTGACAATGATTTATAAGTCGATCTTATTGTACGTTCATTTTATTTGGTAAATAATCAATGCAGACCAACACACACACACACACACACACACACACACACACGATCCACCTGAGATCCTCTCAGACTGGTTTTGGTGCCCACTTAGTGAGTTGGGAACACTAGAGCGGCAGTCTTTTCAGCTGCCACCAAGTCACCCCTCCTCTCTGTGTTCCCAGGACATGTACTCACTCTGACTATAAACCAGTTCCTCTGTTAAGTGGCAGGTGTGTCATACTATTGGATTTGAGTAATCGATCATAAATGTCATTAACGTTGGACAGTAGGAGCTGAACACCTCACAGAATCCCTGAGAGTAGTATGATTGATCACATGCATATTTCAGCCTCAGCTGCAGCGGGGCCACACAGCCTCGGTGTGCAGGTACTGATAAGATGTTCAGGTATTCACGAGTCATTAAAAACTCATCTGAACGTGACTTGCAGAGAGACAGCGACTGTGGTGGTGGAGAGAAAACACTATGGATTATTTAGAAGAGCAGTGGAACAGGAGATCTCTCATTCCTCTAAACTCTATGGGTGTAACAAAACTGACCTACAGTGGCTTTACATTTACGGAGATCATTTATGACCAAGACTGGAGTGCTAGCATGTTCATGGCTAGCTGGCGTTTTCAAGTTTGGCAAGTTTCCAGCACCATTTCACAATGCACTGTGCACATGAACTGTGAACGTGTTTCTGGGTGTTGTCTGTGTTTTCGTCTTAGAACTTTGACCATTTCACAATGTGTTTTCAGTTCATGAAAGTTAATCGTAACATTTTGGTCGCCTAAAAATGTCTTGTTTAGCCACGGTAAGTACATTTACAACTTTGTTAGCAGCTACTTCACACGCTGTAGCCAGGTGCAGTCGAGTTGCCGGTATAGGTAGCCATGCATAGTGTCTTTGGGTTCTCAGATCGTCCTCGTCCAAATACAATCACTTCTGGCTCCAAAAAACCAAGATGGCAACAGCCAAAATGCCAAACTCAAGTGACGGGGGGGGGCGTACGTACATAAGTACTGGAGATACACACACACACAAAGTCTAGTTTGCCTCGTCTCATTTCTGAATAGGAGACTCTGCAATTGCCGTGTTTACTTTCTTTCATTCACTGTGAGTGGTGATCACAGTGAGTGAGTGTTTGCAGTGGAGATGTGTTTGCTCATGTGTGTAACTGAAAAGCAGCAGATAACTGAGCCTTTATTCTACCTATTTCATGTTGTCTTCGTTCTCAACAATCTCCACATGCACCAGAAACATGCTGGAGCGAATCACAAGGAGCTAATCCCAGCTCTTGTTCTTCTTGTCCGTGGCCAGCTCTGACGTTTCAGCTACATTTTTGCTGCATAGCTGCAGTACTTATGTGCGTATAGGCTCTGAAGCTAGGACTACACCACAAAAATGTTATTTTGAGACTCAGAGTGTCTTGAAAGGTGAGTCACCCGAGGTAAGACCAACAACTCATGAACGACCCCTTTGGTTCTTTATTTTATTTTTTAATAAAAAGGCTATCACTCGTTTTAGTTCAGTACTGAGTCACTCGTTCTTTGGCTCAAGGGGTGTGTGCAGAACGAACGAGTTCACCCAGAGAGACTCTCTGAGTTGGAAGTTAACCTGGCTCTTATGCTCAACTGCTCATGCACCATACAGAAGCAGGATTTTAGATTCACTCCCACTTGTGACTCGAGTCAACTCACTCGAGGAACATCCCTAACATACAGGACAGGATGGGTATTTGTAGGCTTATCAGGTGGTTAGAGGTGCGGTTGAGGCGCGGCCCTGCTCCCGAACCTAAATTAACTAATTAATTACTGTAACAATCAGTAATGGATAAAATAAAGCAAAAATATTGTTTCTGTACTCGAATCGGGTTCGGGACTTAAATTTGGCAGCACCAGTTCTTCATTTTGCGTCTCTTTGTGGTCGTTTTATGTGTCTCTGGCCCAAGGCCCCTCCTGATGCTTTGGGACCCTGGGCCTGTGCCCGGTAGGCCTGTTCACTAATCCATCCATCAATATGCGTAACACTATGTAGTAAGAACACTTATGTAAGAGTACAATCAAACAACAACTTCTATATTAAAAAAAAAAGCTGGGTAGGTATCAGTTGTCTGAAAAGCCTCATTCCTTTAATGTGACTGTTTTGTCACTGTAACTGTTGGTTCTCGTACAGCTCGGTATGTTTTTTTTTTTTAACACGACTCCTGCTGTGCTTAATGTGCGACTAAAATAACAAAGCAGTCAGAGTCAAACAGTAATTAAATTCTGTTTGTGTTAAACTGTGTCAAAGATAATGTCCCATCCATACGTTAGAAAATTATTATGATCAGGGTGCAGACAAGCCTTTGATGTGTGTGTCTGCATGCTGTGCATACATTAAAGCTCTGCATGGTTCTAATATTGGAACTTGAAGATGTTCTACTTATACAGTCCTCTCAGCAAGGGGGGAAAGAGTGCACTTTCACTGAACTTTTTTAGAGTGACAGCATTCAGTTTATAACTTCATGTGCAAATTCAAAGTTTTCCCAATGATAGCTTTAATTTTCTCAAAGTTTCTGACTTCCTATAAATGTTCTTTAACTTTATCCTCCTTTTCAACATATTGGGAAATATGCTCTTTCGCTTTCTTATTTAGAGTGAGATGTTCAGATCGATATCAATACATGTACAGAGCAGAAGGAATTGACCCCCCCACCCACACTCGTGTTTATCTTTATATTCACATTGAAAGCCATTTTCCTCATGATGAGTCTCTAATCGCTAAGTATTATGCAGCTCTTCATTTACATATATTTTATCTGCAAAAGGCTCTCCAGGAGTGACGCACAAGCAATGTTTATTTTACAATTAATATCCATGTTATGTACTTCGAGAGGCTTTTAACATCTTCCAAGTCATGAAACTATCTTCAAATAAAACAGACATTTTCAAATTTCTTTGTGGCACAAGCTCAAGCAGGAAGACAATTATCATATTAATGTGGTCGTCTCAGTTATTATTCACTGATTTCATGGAGATTTGCTGCCACAGGAGATCTCTGATTAGCTGGTGTTTATATAGTTCTACCCCTATAACTTAATTTAATTAACATGGTCAATGCCAAAGCCTTTTTATTAAATGAAGCATCTGTATCAGTTTTCATTTGCGGTGTCGTTCTTGATTGAAAACAGGAAATGACAGCAGTGCTGGTAAGTCTGAGCTGATGACAGACTAGCAGCTGTTAGTTTCTTTATTGGCATAGAGACCCTCAGCATGAACCCAATTCAACAAGTAAAATTCAATTTCAAGTACATAACATGGATATTAATTGTGAAATAAACATTGCTTTTGCTTCACTCCAGGAGAGCCTTTTGCAGATAAAATATGTGTAAATGAAGAACACTTAACAATTAGAGAATCATCATGAGGAAAATAGCTCTCAATGTGAAACCTTTGTGCAGAGCTTTTGTTGGACGTCTGTCATTGGTGTTTTACATCTGAAGCATGCTGAACGAATTAATAACCACCTCAATCATCTTTCTGATTGTCTGTTCTTTGGATTCTCTGCCTGCCTGCTGAACATCCTCCTGATGTCTCCACCCTCCCCTGCTGTTCTTCACACTGATCAACACCACTTGTGTCTCTGCATGATTCTCCCTTCCTGCATGTGTGCGTCTACTCATTCCCTGCTGCATCTCAAGTCCTTTTTAAACACAGTTTTTACAGACCTCTGAATCACCGCCCACGTCTCGGCAGGTCTGTTGTTCTGCTCGATGACGGCTGTTTCCCCCACCTGGAAAAACAACAAGGCCAATCGCAGCTTTGTAAGAATGGCAGTAATGTAAAGTAACTAAGTACATTGACTCAAGTACTGTACAAATTAATATTACCAAATACAAATTGTAAGATATTGCACTTGTACTTGATGTTCACCACTCGTACGTCTGTCTGAAATGTTGTGGAGTAGAAGAAAATGAAAATCTACAAGTACCTCATTAAGTAAATGTTACTTTTCACCACTGCAGCTTTCAAAGGTGACAGATGGCATTTGACAAACAAAAGAAAACCCCAAACCTGTTTTCCTCCTTAGTAATGGCTGATCCTCTCAGGTGGTACTGGTAACAGGCTGCTCGTAGTGCAGAGTGGGTTTATGCCTGTTTTCTCTTTTAATAAGCAGATTATAGAAACAGAAACAAGCACCTCATTCATGTGTGTGTCTGAAGTAAAGCCAACAACCAAGTGCTAGTTACTGTCATTATCATATTTACTTGTCTTGAGTTGTTCTGATTAAAACCACACTGACACTGTTTTAATGAACATGATTAAAGGGTTAAGCAGCTGCACCACTGAAGTCTGCAGGCAGAACATTGATGAAACATGATGAAACATGAGTGATGCCTCTCTGGGAACACACTGTGGGTGGTGGATCTTTATGATATTGATGTTCAATGCTGCCCACCATATCTGCAGACCAAACTTATAGAAGTTGAATTCTTTCCCAGTCTTTGCCTCCTGCTGTGGTGTCAAAGACAAACCAAAAGATGAAAAATCCAGTAAAATGTAAGAAACCAGAATGCTTCAGAACTTCTTGTCCTGTCCTCCAGCAGTAAAGTGGGGAACGATCATTCTTTTGATCATTTTAGGTCCTTGCTTCGACTTCATATTGAATCACAGTAAAAAACACATTTGGGCTTCAGTCAGAAAGTGAATCACAGCAGAGAGAAACACAGAAAATCAGCTGAAAAGGTCAGAAGAACCTTAGAACATTTCTATCACAAAGTTAGTTTAACAACAAATTAAGTCTCTTTCTGACATCATCATTGTGTGACAGAAGGATTTTGTAGTCTGTTATCTGTTGTGCCGTCACAGGTTTGTGTACGTTTTCGTTCCTCAAAATTAAAACCAGTTGCACAGCTCCTCTGCAGCACACCACGCTTTACTCACCAAATGCTTTCTGCTGTCTTGCCTTCATGGTGCCAGAGGCTGTTTCTGGTTTCCCCATACACAACACATTGGTCATGTGATTGATATATATCACCACAGATAACATGTATTCAAAACTTAACAGTCATCTCTTTCTTCACAAATACTATTTATGTTACAATCTACTTTTCACATTATTTCCCAACAAATACACTTTTACCATTTGGTTCTTTTAGGTACAAAAATCACGTACCAACAAGAAAAAATTACATTCTGCTCTTCTTTGTTGACACGTCTGTGAGAGTATGTGGACGTCCATTAACATGGATGCTTATTGTTGCTGTTACATGCCACTATATAACTGAAAACCTGAAGCTGGCCACAAAACAAAAACAAAACTTTCCATTGACTCACACAGCAGCTCACTTAGCTGAAGCTAGTAAACATTTAATGGCAGAGTGGGGATTAAGAGAACAAGTCCCTGGCATGATCACAGATAGGGCACATAATATAGTCGCTAGCGTCAACCAACTGAATCTAAAACATATTTTTGTTCATGTTTTGAACCTTGTTGTTGATAAATCATTGGGACAAACCCCAGAGCTGGAAAATATCCCGACCATGGGAGGCAAAGTTGTGGCACATTTCAAATCCAGCACCACAGCCAAAGAAAAGCTGCGTGCCATACAGACCAATATGGGCTCATTCAAGAAGAAGACACTAGATGGATGCTGCAAAGGCTGCACAACCAGAGAGAGCCATGGGGTGCAGCTCTGGCCTCTCTAAGCACAGACAGCAGGCCTTTTAGTGCAGAGGAGAATGAGGACTGAGGAGTCCACCCAGCCACTGTCAAGCTCTCTGAGTAAAAAAGCATGTCACAATCTAAAATCCATTCCACTCACAAAAATAAAATAAAACACTTTATTGCAGGACAATGTGCCCAGATGACTCAAGGTTGGCGCTAAACTGGCCAACAATGGCAAAAACAACTTGGCCAACAAATTTAGTATGTTGGAAAAGGTAATTGGTCTGTCTGTGGCCGCTTTGCTGGATCCCAGATGGCTCCTTCAGAGCCAGCACCAACAGCAGCCACCGAAGTACAGATACTGGGCCCTGCTGGACAGTCATGTGGATGCACAACAGCGAGTAACAAATGCCAGTGAAATTGTCAGCCAGAAGAGAAGCCGCCTGAAGCCCAGCACAGTGGACAAAGTCTTATCTTGAAATAAAAATCTGTGGAAATATGGCACACTGCTCCTTTCACTTTGCCCCTGTGCACAATCCTCCCCTAATCACGTCACAATCACTTCACAAGTTACATCAAACTGCCATCAAGTCTTGTTACATAAATATCAACCATGAAGGAAAAATGCATGAGCCATAGTGAACAGAGCTTCAACAAACAAAATTATATGTACGTTAGTCGATTAAAATGAACGTGCAGACTTTTTGCAGACTTTCATTGCAGACATGTGGGAATGAGACAGTAGGTAGTGTGTCAGTGCTTCTGTCCCACTCTTGAATGGCTGCTTCGATTTCTGCAAACCACTAGACGTCACTGTGCTTGCTGAGTTCGATGCGCCAAAGCATCAAATCTTTTTTTGGCACAAACCAGTAAAAAGCCCCATAAAGAACAATGAGACAGGTACATGTGGCTGGAACCAAGTGCACAACGCTGACAAACATGACAAACTGGCAGAGAGAAACACTGAAGGACTGAAGAGATAATGAGAGGCAGGTGTGTCAGCAGGTGGGGATGTGAACAGGTGACCAGGATTGGTGAATTGGTGATTTGCCCTGAATTGAACTTTCTTCCCTCTCTCTGTTGTTTTGAAACACAAAGTACATAAGTCCTAGGACAGTCTATCCGAAAATCTTCTAACATCCACCAACCTCCAGGCGGGTGCTGGATGCATACACTGCCTCTTTGCAGTTTTAATGAAGCACGTGAAAGCTACACAAAGGCAAGTCTCAAGAAAAGTATGCTCGCTCCAGACGTCACTTCAGCTTTTGAGTCACTCAGTTAAACTGCGTGGGCGCTGTGTGAAGTTAATTGGCTCAAGAGACAGAGCCACCTTGTCTCAGCTCCTCATTATGGCAGTCTGATTCAAGATGGCAACAACTGATGCTTGAACCCAAAATAGCTCAATTACAGCTTCAGACAATTTTCTATTCATTTTATGAAGCTCAAAGCTCCTTGAAAGGATTCACAGAAAGTTTGTGAATCCGGTCCCAGGTGGATCCTAAGATGTTTTTTTTGTTTTTTTTAGCAAAGGTCATCTCACGTTATGCAGCAGATGACACATGAAGCATCCTTGGTACTGCTCTATTTTAATATTTTACATTACACTGTCATTTTCTGCTTCTTCTATTTGCATCTGACCATCAAATTAACTCACTTGCTTGGCTGTGAGAGGGAGACAGGGAGACTCTGGTTTTGATAAGTGCTATATGACAAAAATGTATTATAATTATCATAAATGTTGTGTTGGTTCGGAGGCTTTTTTGTTAACTGAACATTTGACTTTGAGCAACCCCATTAAAAAATATTTTTTTTAAGTTGCCAAGTTGACTTTTGCAGAACCTGCTGTACACTGTATGTGTGACAGACAAAAAGCAGATTAATGATCTCTGCAATGTTCTGCTTTTATGACTGAAAGCAGCAAAAGTTAACTTGCAATGCTGACTTTTATCCAGGTGCCAGACCCACATACGCACAGCACTGTAGCTGCCTCATGGCAATTAAATAAATGATGCGAACAGAGAGAACTACTTCTTCAGACTTCACGCAGTTTGGAGTTTTTCTAATCTTCCACTGTGTTAGTTATGTCAAGTGATCTGTTTCAATAGACAGATGAGACATAAGTACCTTACTGCAGCTCCTCATTGTAGCTCCCACAGTGATCTGATGTCATGTGGGCTGTGAATTACATCCCTTACCATGGCAACAATGATATTTTCAACCCAATATAAAGTAGCTATTTGTGCACCAGTACAGACAGTGTTATTAATGTTATTTTGACAAACTCAAAGTGTTGGCTCGATTTGTCTGTCAACTTTTAATAAACTGTCACAGAGAGAACATTTCGTCCTCCAGTGCACAACTCAACCCCCCCCCCACTCTGACCACAGCTTGCAAAAATGGCAACCACACCTTCTCCACCCCCCCAAGACCGGTTTCATAAGTCACTCCAAAACTGAGACTACTCGCCAGGATTTGTTTTATGTTAAGACCTCTCTGAGAATATTCGGAGGACGTTTGTGAATCCGGCCCCAAGTGGAGCTTTTCAGTAAAGCTCATCTGAGGCGACAGAACAGTGAACAGATGTCTGAGGACACATGAAATGACTGCTCTGCTCCTCCACTCTGTGGTCTATTTTCCTCCGTACACCATCATTTTCTCCGTCCCTCTATTTGCATTTAACAATCATGCCTTGCAGGAATAAAACAGAATTCATGGTGCTGATTAAAATGAAAACGCCCGCTTGCTTGCTTGCTTGTCTGGCTCTCTCTGCAGTGCTGCTGTTTGAAGACCTTCAGCTCTTCAACGTAGAGATTACTTGCTTCAGGTGTGAAGTTTCATCTTTCACCTGGCGGGAGGAGTCAGCCTGGACTCCAGAGGTGGTAGAAATCTGTCCTATGTAAACTAGGGCTTTGCTGGTGTCCCCCATGCTGTCTTGTGTAGATAACTACTTCAAACACTGCTTTGAAATATTAACCTCACATAGCTTGGAAGCAGCGAAGAGGATAACCTCTTCATAAACGCATAAAATAACATTTGTTGTCCAATATTGTTTTTATAGATTCACAATTATTTCCAGTAAAAACATCAAAAGGCCAACTGCATCCACCTTTATTTGAAGTGTGTTTAGCTCACCCATAGTGAGGGCAGAAGAGTTGTAGTTAGTTTACTGTTAAGAACATTTTCATGTCACTTTATTCATGTGACAGCTGGAGATACGGTGCCTGTGTGTTTGTGTTACATCTCTACACTCTGTCTAATCTCTTATCAGAAACTCCAGTTCTTCCTCCACTTTCTCTCCTTTTTCTTCTTGTCTATATACGTTCATGAAGAGGACGGAGACTCGATTACAAAGGCACATTTTACACACGCTGAAGCAACATGCACGGACGTGCCTTAGCCTTAATGCATGCTGTACGGACGTGCCTTAGCCTTAATGCATGCTGTCCACAGCTAATTTGAATTCTGTTCATGTCCAATTGTGTTTTCTTATTAACTTTGTACAAGGTGCTCCACGGTTGCCTTGCACTTACAGTGGGGTGAGCTCAGCTCACAGCTATGCCTGGTAAACCCACTCTTACACAGCTGCTGTTGGAAATTGATGTCGTTCAATGCTGCGTTCAGGTTGGTCAGGGGTTAATCCATTATGGGTACAATACACTTCACTACAAATTGAAAAATGTAAAGTGAACGTACCAATAGAGCAGGCAGCATGATGGGAGAAACTACAGCCTTTCTTTACTGAAATACCAAGACAATACCAACAAACACACACTCTGATGTCCTCAGTGTTGTGCTGATAAAGTTGAGTGTCAGTGAATCACAGCACTAACAGTGGATCAAACTGTGTGGCTGCAGGAGCGATCAAACAGAAAACTCTACAGGAGGGCCAGATTCTCCCAGAGTTTTTCCTCTTCAGAAATCCTTCTTTCAAGATGTCTGCTTCAGTGTGTTACGTGAATATTTCATCGCAGCCTCTGAAGATGTCACTTATCTTTTGAAACAAACATGGAAACTCTGGCAGAGCTCTGATTCCCAATTCACACTCCTGTCAGGGTGGAATCTATGCTTCTCTCGGTTTGGAGAGTACATGCAACACTAAAGTTTAAAAGGGGGGTAATTATAATCATGTTAAAGGAGAAAACAAGCCTCTGGCTTCGTCCACTGTTACATCTCATCAGTGTGAGGTTCAGGTCCTGGAGTGATTTAGTGTTGTAATCTACTTTTCTTGATGAAGCCATTTATCCCCAACCTGCCTCGTCTACTTCTGGTTCATTTCACAATTTCCTACATTTCCCAAAATTTCTTTCTATAAATTTAAACTGCAAAATGGAACACCAGAGCTGACCATACACTCATGTTTAAGGCCTTTGCACACACAAGTCTGTTAATTTTGTCCACAAATGTCAGGATTTAGCAAGTAAATAGAGGGGTTTAGGGTTCCAGAAGTAAAAGTTCTGTTCATTTGGATTGACTACGTTTGGTGGCTGACAGTTGGAGCTCTTCAAGGGCTGGATGGACGCACAACTTTTTCAATCAGTTCCCTTTCAGATTCTGGGTCAATTCACAAACTGTGGCGCCATGTTTTCTTCCCAACTGCAACGACAAAGCTCTCTGAATTTGCTACAGCTCTGGCTTCTTTCCGTAGCAGCTGAGGCTCATGGGTATCATAGTATTTTAACATTTTAAGGTGGATTTTCTTTGAGGCAGACTGTCGGGCCAAAAGCTCCTCTTGATCTTGAAACTACAGAACAAAGGGGTGAGGAAGAGTGCAGCAAACACACACGCACACAGGAAATCATCTACCTTACAGGCCTCCCTCTGGCGCACGGCGGGAGTGAAGAAACACCAGCTCCTCTTCCTCTTACCTCCGAGTTGACATCCCATGCTCCTGCTGCTACCATTTCCTTCACATAACAATAAGAAGTTGTCGTGGGAATTTCAGGAAAAACAGAAGACTGGCAACAAGGGAGTAGTTCTTGTGGTTTTATTCACGTCTGCAGACGGACGGCCCCGACAGCAACTCAGTTGCTCCTGCCCGGCTGACCGTACTGCATCTCAGAGTGGTCTGCTTTTATACAGCATGTACAGCAAGGAATGTGAACACTAGTAAGACATACGTCACTCTCTTTGACAGTCATCACCTTGTAAGGATCAAGGCCACAAGGGATGTGTTGTATTTTCCCACTACAGAAGTAAACAACACAACTTTATTCATAAAACACATTTCATACAAATAGATAGCTAGAGGTAAATGGATAACATTTACCATGTTCACCATTTTAGTTAAGATTTGCTAATTAGCTCTAAACACAAAGTACAGATGAGACTGATGGAAGTGTCATTGTTTTTGTTATAAACCGAAGTATTGGACACATTAAAATGTTGACCTGATGATGGCGCTAGAAGAAAAGTCAGAGCATCACCAACTTTATTACAATTCATCCTGAGGGGAACATGAATGTCTGAACCACATTTCATGACAATTCATACAATAGCTGTTGACATATTTCAGTCTGGATCAAAGTTGTGAATCGATGGACATTACCATCACCATCCGGCGGCATGATGGTGCAGTGGTTAGCACCGTTGCATGGGAGGTAGATCGGGTTGCATGGCAGCGCCGTCGCCATCGGTGTGTGAATGGGTGAATGACACCAATCTGTAAAGCGTGTGCAAGTGTGTGTGACCGACCAGCCGATAAACGCTGAGGAGCACTCGGATCCACAGAATCTCGGCTGAATTTGCCTTCTGCAGGTTTGGATCAAAACGCTCCAACTATAATGAAATGTATATTAATGTAAAGTATCACCTGCTGCCCAAACATCTCTTCAGAAGTTGATTTAGCTGCTTGACCTGTTTCAAATAAGCAGGACTGTGCATTTTAGTCGCGCTATGCATCATAAGCATAAGCTGGTAAAAGTGGAGGAGTTTTTTCGTAGTTTGTGTCATCGGTTTAGAACACAAAGTGTCATTTTTCCTTTCAGATGTGTCGCCTCTGAAGCTGCTTCTTGAGCTGTTAAAGTGTCACCGCCTCTGCCACACAGTCCCTGGGTCACAACGTTTTTTTGGGCTGAACTTGAGGTCACCATTGACGCTGTCACAGCTGACAGGGTGACAAATGTGGGCCAACTCAGCCTCAGGAGCCAAAAACACAGAGGGAGGAGGAGGAGGAGGAGGAGGAGGTGTTATTTAAAGTTAATATGTGGGCGCAAAGTGGGGCACGTCTATCAACTTTATTAAAGTTGTGACTTCAGTTGATAATGCACTTAAATATTTAAGGCTTTGTTCATATTCCGAAATCCTGCTGAAGTGATTAAACGTGTTCCAGAAATATCAAAGTAAATTAGTTTGCTTGTTCAGCACTGACATATAAAGACTATTGTTCTCTTATTCTATACTGTTCTATTCTTAGTCCACTTATTTGAAATGGAAATGTATCTTTTGTTCACTAAGCAGGACTGCTGTAATTATTATTTTCACTACTGATGAATCCATCAATTGTTTTTTCCTAATAAATCAATTTATTCTATAAAATGTCAAAAGAAATATTAGAAGGAACATGTTTTAATCTTTTTTCAGTCTACAAAATGAGCCAAACGTCTCATTGTATTGTAAGAATCGTAAACAGTTTATTTACCACTGTGAGACTCCACAGCTCTTCTAAAATTGTTCAAAGTCGTTCACGTTGATGTTGACATGGTAATTATATATAAAGTTAACTTTTTGCTGTTGTTAGGCTGTAGAAACTTTAGGAAGTAGGAAGTCCTCTCAGATTTGACGAACGCTGAGCTGACGTTGATCCACTGCTGCTGGAAGTTTTTCCTGCCGCTGATCCTTCACCCTCAGCTACCAAATGTCGACAAACTATAGAGTCTGTCATTATCTACAGTTGTCAACATCAAACTATCTGTCCACCAGATTCTCTCTCTCTCTCTCTCACACACACACACAGAGACAAAGGTATAAGTGTTACACTGTTGAGTCAAAGCATAATGAGACTGAGGCCCACAGTTTCAGTATTCAGCCGGTGGCTCCCATCACACAGATTTCACAAAAGTCGGGGGACATAAGAACAGTGTGACTAACGAGGGGACAGACAGGAAGCTGACACGCAAAGGTCAAAGTGTCAATTAAAAAGGTAAACAACAGAAAAGAACATGACATCCCAACAAAACGACAGGAATAACGAGCAGGGCTCCATGTGTGTGTGGTTACCTGGATGAGGTGTGGTTGATGTGTGGATAGAGAGGAAGTGTTTGTGTAATTGTGTGTTTTTCTCTGTGTGTGTGTGTGTGCGTTCATATGTACCTTGATGAGTCTCTGGTCCTTGTCATTTGTGTCCTTGTCTTTTAAATATAGTTTTGTATGTTGACATGTTTGTCAAACAAATGGAAATGTCGATGTGTTGGTCCACCACTTTGGTCCAGACTGGAATATCTCAACTACTGTTGGGTTGATTGTCACGAACATTCGTACAGACATTCGTGATCCCCAGAGGATGAATCCTAATGACTTCAGCGATCCCCCCAACTTTTCCTGTAACGCCACCATGAGGTTGAAATTTGTGACTTTGAGTGAAATATCTCAGCTATTGAATGGACTGCCATAAAATGTGGTTCATGTTCCCCTCAGGATGAATTGTAATAATGTTGGCGACCCTCTGACTTTTCCTCTAGCACCATCATCATTTACAAATGTCGCTAAATCATAAAGTAATAAACATGTCCTCGGCTCGGCTTCCCTTCACTAATAATTAAAAACTAATAACATCATTTTTAAAATCACTTTGACATGAATTTTGACTGCAAGAAGGGATGACTAATTTCCCTTTCAGTTTGACAGTTTTATTTCAATTTTCTTCAATAATAAACATATTTTTAATGTTTTTTGTTTCTACGTATATACTGTATGTTGCTTACATACGTTTGCTGCAGCAGGCCCATCCATGTGATCAGCTGCCTGTTGTGTTTCAGTGAGTCTTTGCTCGCTGATGAGCCGACGTGATGAATGAGACTGATGCATATGATGAGCAGAATTTTCTATACAGGACTGGACTGCAGTTAATCTTCCCTCGTTAACACAAAGGTTCAAATGTACCAGTATGAGAGCTCTCTGCTGTTGTTTCTGAATGAGCCTGTGTACGTTTATGCACCTGTACGCATAGAAAACAACAAATTATATGCATTATCCTCATTAAACATGGCTGAACAGCTAATTAAGAACCAGATTTTCCAATTTCCTGAACCTAAGCTGGAGGCAGAAGATCAGCTGATCAGACGAGTTTTTCTTTAAAATGAAATATGTTTTTTTTTACAGGGTGACAGTATTTTGTCATTGTATCTAGTTTTATGAAATGTGACAGAATGACAAAATGTGGAAAAGTTCAAGGGGGCTGAATACTTTTGCAAGCCACTGTATATGTCATCTGCAATTAAAAATGTTGATGAGTCATTAATAAAGGGTTTTACAATAATCCATCAAGGACATACAAACTTTAGCTGTAGCATTTTTTGTACAGATTCAACAAATAAAATAAAGCGTGTGAATCAGGGAGCTTTTGAGGAGCTGGTAGGTGGATTTTGTTACCTTTAGACAAAGCCAGGCTAGCTGTTTCCCCCTGTCTTCATGCTAAGCTAAGTTAACCGGCTGCTCACAACAGCTACATATTTAGCAGACAAATCCAAGAGTGGTATCAATCTTCTCTTCCTGCCAGAAAGCAAATAAATTGTCGGCTTATATTTAATCTATACAGCCTACACTATCCTGTGTGCTGCCGTAACAACGCAAAGTTCCTGAACCTGAAAGTTCATTCTTGACCTTGGAAATAGTAGTTTGAGTTCCTGCAGCTCCTCATCCATCACACTGTCCTGTTTTTAATGTTGTGCACTGAATACATCATTCAAATCCTCCTTCACCACAGGACCACTGCCAGAGCCTTCGTCACACCGACGCAGCTGATCAGATAGAGAATACTCTTACTTCTGCTGTTATCTTAAATGCAATTTCACTTCTCACCTTCCTGCTGCTTTGTTACCATCAGTACATCGGAGACTGAGCTGAAACCACTTGCAGAGAGGAGTGACGAGACTTTAATGTTTCCTCTGATTTCCTCTCAGCCTTCAGGCAGATGTCCTCTCTGTTTGTCACCCTGAAAGCATCCTCAATGAAATAAAATGAAATAGAATGAAGAGAGAAATCAGAGTTCACCCAGCTTCAAACCTCGTCTGACCCTGCTGACTTTTTGAGAGCGAATCATCGACTTTATATGCACTTGTATTTCAGATCTCTCTTATCAAACAGCGGCTTGTTTTCAATGCTGAAAAAGTAAAATGTATGCTATTTTCAAGGTCACTGAACAGTACACTCCAGCCCATATCTTTACTCTTCGTTGTTCTCACTATTATGTGGCTTCTAACCCTCCTGGTATGTTACAGGTCAAATTGACCCGTTTTAAAGTTTGAAGATCTAGGAAAAATAGTTACAAGTATTTTTTCAGTATGAAACTTTTTCTGCTTGCCTTAATTAGTGTTATCAACATATACATATACATATCAACATTCCATCACATAGATACTGTTCGGGTCAATTTGACCCAGCAATCAAACTGGAGGTAAAAGGGTGACTATTTGCAACTGTGAGACATATTTCACCCCAATCTCTCTCTCTCTCACACACACACACACACACACACACACACACACACACACACACACACACACAAATTCTCCCATCCCCTCTTTCTCTCTCAATCTGTAAAGTGCGAGAACGTGCAGGTGTTATGACTTTTGAAGGGAACCATTTATGTTCTCGCGGGAAAACTCAGCAGGGGAGTCCTACCAACATTACACACAGTCAGTCAGAGCTTTACAAAATGAGCAGCAGAAGCAAAAAGATGACATTTCAGGAGGCTCTGGAAGCCATCTTAGATCATGACAGAGAAATAGAGGAGGGTGTGTCTGAAGATGAAGACTATCTTGAGCTCAATTCTGATTCTAATGATTCTGATTTTGAACCAGATGAGGGAATTGCTATTCCTATTCCTCCAAGCAAGACATTCATGTCAAAAACCAAATATGCGTCAGGCAAAACTGTCTGCAGAAAACATGCAGAGACAGGCAGGGCTATGTTTCTAAGGAACACCATTGCACTAAATATTGATAGAATAGTTAGTAATGGAGTTAGTAATTAAATGTTAACAAATGCTTATTAGGATTTTTTTGTTTCGGACATCTTTTGGATAGTTAAACATGCACCGGGTCAAATTGACCAGGGAACATCATTGCTGTTCCTGACAAACGAACATAACAGGAGGGTTAAGAGCCACCAGGAACACCTAACTAGCATACTGACGGTCAAAGTTGGATTTCTGTATAGAAACAAACCATGCAATAATTGTGATATTCTTGAGCTCGAACCCTGTTGACTTATCACAGTGCACTGAGCTTTATCACTGGTAATAAATCCTTGAATCACCATTGTACACCACTTGATATAAAAAGTGTTCCCCGCTGCTCAACCAGTGGGAGTTATGTAAAAAGCTCTCCCTACCCTAATTCATATCAGGAGGAAATCAACACTCTTGCAGAGTGGTGCACAGGGAACAACCTACTGCTCAACGTCAGCAAAACCAAGGAGCTGATCATTGATTTTAGGAGAAAGGCAAAGACACACTCCTGTCTACATCAGAGGAGCTGATGAACAGTGGAGCAGGTGAACAGCTTCAGGTTCCTGTGAATCAGCAGGAATTGATTCTTACTTCTTAAAGAAACTTAAGACAAAATTCCTGCGCCAACTTTTACAGAGGAGAGAAAGCTGGAAACACTGGAAACACTACAAACTGGCATGGGATACGCACGGCTCAGGACCGGAGGGCTCTGCAGCGGTGCGATTAAAACCGCCCAGAACATCATTGGTACCCATCGATTGAGCATCAGTGATATCGGAGAGAGGTGAGGCGTCTGTGCAGAGCCCAAAGAATACTAAAAGACAAAACCCACCCAGCCACAGCCTGTTCACCCTGCTGCCATCTGGAAAGCCATACAGAAGTATCTGCTGCCGTACCACCAGACTACAGAGCAACTTCTTTCCTCAGGCTGTGAGTCTCCTCAACTCCACCTCCTCCTCTGCACATACTGTACATACTTCCTGGGTGCATACGTTTTTAGCTATGTAAGTACTGTATATCTACTTTTAATATCTACTTTACGCACGAAGGGGCTGCAACTTACATTTCGTTGTGCAACCCTGTGTTGTAAAATGACAGCAAATGAACCTTGATACCTTAATCAGCACAGGATATTGATCATGTTAGTTTTTATCGAGTTGAACCATGAGGCTGCCGTTGTTCTATATTTTTCTTTTTGTAAATAAATCCCATGGAGGAAGAAGATATATCAGGCTGTGATACACAATACTTGTTAGTAGAGACAGCACAGGGCAGGTGCATCGATCACCAAAAAGAAACCATCCAAATAATTCAATAATTTCTGGGAAATCATGAAAACATGTGCCAAATACAAACTACATCGAGAGAGGAGGAGCAGCCATAAACTGAAATTAATCAACAGAGACACAACGAGCAATATTCCAAATTTTGTCCTAACAGCGTGAATAATTGAATCTCCTGCGCCTCACAGAAAACAACCTGAAGAGATGTGTTAACAACAAAATCAGTGGCTGTGAAATAAACTCTCACACATCAACCAGGAAATAAACACATTACATCTTTCAGTATTTAAATTAATTACACTTCATGTCATCACACAACCATGACCCAATTAAATCTGACATTTCGCCTACGCATTCCACATAAGAGTGGCTTTGTTGAAGCGTGCTTCATCTTTTAGCACCAGCGCAGAGTTATGTAAAAGTTATGTCTTTGATAACAACTAAAAACTTTCACAAAGAAAGTTTTTTCTGATGACTAATTCTGTTAAACAACTCAGAACTTCCAGGTAAACTAACAATCACACGAGAGTGAAGGTCCTCCTCCCTCTTGACAGTTTTTTTTTTTAAACAAAAAGTTGCTGTCAAGACCACTTAAGTCAAGTCTCAGACAAGTCAGGGAAGTTCTGAGAGATTTTGAGTCGGGGGGGGGAGCAGCTGAGATGCTTTGACTCTTTATCGATGAAGTTGAGAGGCTGCTGCCTTTAAGACAAAAGCAAAGCACTCTTTCTCAGTTAAAAGCCTCCATCAGGTTCCTGCTGCTCCTGACTCAGTCAGACCTTTTCTCTTTTAATCTTCATGCTGGTTTCGAAAAAGAACCTCTGACAATCATGAACAAATCATTTACTTACTGCGAAGTTAAAGCCCAGTTTCTCCAATTTCACTCAGGTAAGGATTTGCATATTCAGCCATGTTTTCGTTCAGCAGCTCACGTCTGTATTCATCAAGATCTCAGAATCACTAAAATAAACACTCATTATGAATATTCTATTTGTTATGGATGTACTACTATACATGAATCTTCCTACACTCTTGACTGCATAAAGAGTTCATCACCATTTTTACGACACCAGGAACTTTTAGGTGATGAAATGGAGTCTTCACTGTGCATTCATAAGACTGACAAACTGATGCTCATGCTACAGATGAAGCAGGATATTATGGACTGCTTGCTTTACAAGCATTTGCAGATGCTAAGAACTAATATCACAGTGTATGTAGCAGAAAAGCTGAGCAGTTATAAAAAGTTTAATTGCTGCACCCCTTCTGAAATTAATTCCTTGCTATGCCATTTATTAACAATTATGAATATTCAGGAAACAATCGGTAACAAGACATCTTAACCCTTTCATGCATGAATTATGACAGCCTCAGTCAGGATTTTGACGAAGTGTTTTTATTTCTCTTTAGGCATGAAAAAAAAATTTTAACTTAATTTTTTTCAAATGTTCATTTCAAACAAAGTTCTTCACATGCATGGACAGCATGCGTTTGAGTTTTCAACTGAAGAAATATGTATTTAACACACCAATGAATAAAATGGAAATTTTAACAGTTGTATTACTCCTTAGTTGTTACTTGATGTTACCAAATTTTATTTACCTGCAAGGGTCTCCTACTATAGAAGGATTGGCAAGGTATTCCTGAGCTGCTCAGCGTTTCTGGCCTTCCGTTGGCCATCTTGGTTTTGAGACATTTGTGTTGCGCTTACAATGGCTGGCCAGTGGGTGGCAGTGTATGGGATGACGCACTAGCGTCCACTGTGGTGGTTGATGTGCAACTACACCATTAAAACCCATGCATATACAAGAAAACAGCTTTTGAATAGCTGTCCACTGTAGTGACCACTATGCGTGAAAGGGTTAACTAAATCACTAGTTTGTTCTTGTTCTTCTCAGAATGAGCGCACATTTTGGTTGTTTCAACGTCCATCTGCTGGGAACTCCACACCAGCTGTAACAGCTCTGCAGCTGCTCCTCATCCTGGAGGACACAGGAGTCATGGTGATAAAAATCCTGTTTCTCCATTAAGCCTAAAGTAAGACCACAGATGAGTCACTCTGGACTGATCCATTTCTCACTGGTTTATATTTATGATCTTTATCACTGGGGAAAAGTGTAAAAGTGTCGTCAACACGTCAACTTAACTCTGCTGCTGTAATGTGACTGTGTGAAGTCACCAAGTTAGTGATTGTGTGGTCATTTGGAATTGGCTTTGAAGCCAGTTTGACATATAACCCTAGCCCAAAAATACTTACATAGACTTTCATTGTGAAAGAGACGTATGTAAATCAGCGGATAATGTTTTTTAGGTGCATCAACTTCCCAGTAGTCCATTTGCGCTATGGGCTGCATGATGCAGAAGCTAAGCAGAAGATCCAGGTTTTATACTCGGAAATGTTTTGGCTTCATGTGCCACTGAGTAACTTTCAAAGGAATTAACACTGTATACAGCCCTCTTTACACCTCCATGGTGTTTTGACACAAAGTCGTGCTTCCTGTCAGCTCGGCCTCGCTGTGTTCCTCCTACGCTTCAATAAACTTCTACACTCAGTCTCTGAACATGAGCTTTGTTTGTTCTCCGCTGTGACAAGAGTCATCGAAATCATCTGAGCTACGGAGGCACATTATTGTTATTGATGTTTTTTTCTTTTATCTGTGGGTGTTATTTTGTTTACAAATATATTAAAAGATATATGATATGAGACCAAACCTTTTGAACTGCTATCAAATACATTTTATTAAAAAATAGTTTGGAGATCAAATACTACACTGCAGTACTGATTTTTATTTTTTGATGTTTATATATTACAAAGGAAAAGAAATTGTCCTTTGCAGAGTTTATATACCGTGTATATACATTGAATTTTAAATGTTTTCATACTGATTAATGACAAATGTGACAATTACCTGCTGTTTAAACGTATTTAACCAGCCCGTCTCAGAATCTTACAGGAATGACCTGCAGGACTACACTGAATATGTACTGAATCTAGTCCTGCGAGGTATCCAGATGTCCTGCATTTTGTAATGTGTAGGTGTAAGGTGGAGGCCCCACACAACGAGTAGCCTAGGGGACCATGGCCTCCTTAATCCACCACTGTGTAGGCCAATGAGTTGTCCAAAGCTGTTTGATTCCATGAATGTACAGAGACAATAGGAAAAATGAGAGAACTTGGAGGAAAATAAAGTCTGTATATTGATTGTTTGCAAATATGTTCAAACAAAGTGAAAAATATGAACATACACTGACTGACTCATCTCATTGTGTTATTGTTGTTGTCTATTTCCTGTTCTTACATAGCGTAAGCAGCATCTGTGCCATTTTATATATCCATCCAGAAAGTTGGAAGCAAGCTTGAGCTGTGTGATCATGAAATACATTTAATTTATTAAACTTGTCTTGTTCTGTAAAGCACCTTTTGAGAGAGATGTTTTAATGGATTTTCTCCTTTATACAACCAGACATGACTGCAGTGTGTTATTATCAGTAAGAGTTAGACACCATGAAGTAAATGTCCGACAAAGAGACAAAGACAAACAGACAAAGAGTCTTTTTGGTCCTCCACTCAGCTCCAAGCAGGGATCCACTGTAACACTGCTCAGTGCTCCACAATCAAACAGCCACAACCCCAAAAGAAACAGACAGAGAAACGCTGTGGGGGAAAAGAAATGGAAGCATCTCCAGACAAGAGTTGGGGCTTTCCAAGATGAAAAACAAAGAGACGATGATGAATGATGCACTGGAAAGGAAAGAAAAAGTCCAGCAGGGAAATGGATGAAATGAGCAGAAGAAAGTTGGAAGTAGGAAGGGAACAATGGAAGAAAGAGTGTCGCAACATCCTGAACAGACACATGGGCAGTGGAGAAGTGGATCATGCTGCTGCAGTGGTTCCAGAAGTTTCTGCCGATGGTTTGATGCTTTAAATAAAACTAGGTCACAATTGTAACTGAATCCAAGCTGACTTCAGCTGCAGGTTTCTGTGGAGGAGCAAGATGCAAACTTTGCAGAGCCACCTTTCAAACCCACAGGGGCGAGTATTTGATACTCAAAAGCTAGATTTTCTGTGTATTGCGTAACACTTTCTGTTATGCTGGTTTTGCACATTACCATATCACTCCTGGAATAATGACAAGAGGTGGGTCTATGCTCCTAGCAGGCATGTTCGTCCAGCACTGCAGCAGCTGTTAATGGACAGGCTGGAGTAGAAAACTAATGTACCTTTCTCAGCAGAATAATAGAATAATAAATAGTAATAATATAACAGATAAAAGCATTTATCTATCACTTCCAGTCCATTCAACAACCCCGTTACCAGTGTTGGGGAGTAACAGTGTATTCACTCACACAGATGCAGAGAGGCAGGGTGCATCTTATCTCTCATGAGCTTGAAGCTTGTTGGGTGTTTTTCTGTTGAGCAGGTTTCACGTATTCAAAACTCCAATGTTGTTTTTGTCCATGTTGTGTCTTTGTATCCGGATATGCCTTTTGCCTTTTATAGTCTGCTTCCTGCTGATTTAACTTTTTCTTTGAGCTTTCTCAGATAAACCCCAGAGATGTTGGCAGCACTCACTGTTCCCTGTGGATTTCATCTTTTTACTTGTCCATGTCTGTGTGCCTGTTTTAATCTTACTCTCCACACAAGTTTCCACTGTGTTCATGCCAAACGCCCAGTGTTAGTCAATATATAGCGCTGACAGGAACATAAGAATCTGAAAACCCCGTCAGTATGGTTCCGCTGACTTTCATTCTCCAGATTCATCCGGCTGAGGCAAAGAGGTGAACTGTGGGAAATGGACATCAGCTGGAAGGAGATCAAAATAGAAGCAGAGCAGAAAGGCTGGAGGCAAAAGCTGAAACTGCAAACAACAGGCAGGTTATTGAAAATGTGTCTTAACATCTGTATGTGTTGATGGTTTGAAGATTATTTTTCTGATGTTTTTTTCATGCTGCAGTTTTTCTGCTCTACTCTCAGTCAAAGTGCCCTTGAGCTGGAGGCAGGGTCCAAACTCCAGACCACAACTCACCCACTCTCTGTGCAGCACACAAGCTGAAGGTTAAGAGCCGTTTCCTTAAATGCCAATAGTAAGCTAATAAAAATGTGCATTAGCTGAAGCTTTGGACAGTAATTTCTCGTGTGGTGCAGCTCAGCAGTCGGCCTGAGTGTACCGGCTGGCTGAGGGCCAAACAGATGAAGACAAAGATCCCGGCTGATTGACGTTTTTTATTCATAATAAACATGTCTGCCTGTGTGGACATGATGGAAAATGCAAAAGGTTTCTTCTCAATCATCTTAGTGGTCAATTCTAATACAGAGCCAGAGGGGATTTTTTTGACAACCACCTGTTGAGGAACAAGTGAGGGCAACAGCAGGTCTGCTCCGAGCAGTCCACAAAGATGGATTATAGGTGGCCTCAGGTCCGCCTCAGCTCTAGTTGTCTTCACAGGTCCAAATGTTTGGACCCGATCCGAAACTAAGCCGTGGAGCCAACGTGTATACAACGTGTATAACTTAATTTTCTGATCTAAGGAGACCCGAGGAGAGTCAGTGTGCTGCTGACTATGAGTTCTGTGTGGAGAAATAAATGATCTCCTGATCTCCCTTTTATTTCCACCAGGAAGGACTAAAAAAGAGGCTTTACTGGAATCAGCTAATCTTTTGTCATTAACTTAATGTAAATATACAAGTTTTATTAATTTCAAGTTCATTCAACTTAAAATGTCAGACCACTTCAAAAGTTGAAGAACTTTGAACTTGAAATGGTGAGTTGAATAAATGAACTGGTGAGAATTCATTCAAGTCGTCAAATTAAGTTTCTAAAGAAACTTTCCAGCATTCATTATTTGAGAATTAAAACTCTGAGGACGCCCCTTATTTTGTAGTTCAAAAAAACATATAGTTCAGTTGGTTTTCCACAACTCATGAGCCAACTTTGAACTAATTATTCAACTTTCGTTCAGTTAACTCACACTTTTAAGGCAGCAGGGAAACTTTTTACAGTTATTAATTCAACTTGTGGATCTGTTACAGATTTTTGGGGGGTTGATAAGCTTACTCCAGTTTTGGCCATCAGTGGAGGAATAGGACATAAATGTGATGATGATTCGACTTTGGAACACACTCGTGAACATGTAAAAACTAGAAAGATCTTTAACTAGGACATTTTGCATGGACACTCCTGGATTAGTGAGGTGAAATCTACATTTTGTATGATTTATTTATTTTTCCCAACAGATTGACGCAAATTGCTACTGATGCTTAAAGAAATGTGGTCTGTTGATGATTGGTACAAACCTAGATAACAAACATGTTGTTTGTAGTTTGTTATCTAAAAAAAATTAAGATTTTCAGGGATTTATATTTAAGAAATCAGTTTAGGTAGGCCAGCGGTAGACAGGCATGTATGTGACCTGGGAAAACATGTGGTGACATACAGGGAAACATTGTGCTTACATTATTGCATCTGGTCTCATGTTACCCATCAGACTAAAAGCACAATATTTACCCAAGCGCTTTGAGCTGCTCTGCTAACGTGCTGCTCAAGCCTCCTGTGTAGACACGGTGTGAGCAGTGCTCGCAAATTGCTGGACTCATCTGTGAACTGACTGCAGGGGAATGGTTGTGTTGACAGTTGGTACAAGAGCACATGATGTGTGTGTCATCAATGCCATGAAGGGCAGCTGTAGTCTGCAGTCGTTATGCGTGTCTGGAAAATAAAAAAAGTGTCAGTTGGACTGTCATTAGCATGTGGAGATGACTTGTTCTGGCAAACAATTACCAAATCTCACTGTTAGATTTGAAGGTATTACCTTGCTCCCATGTGAGGCTGCATCGTGATTTGCTGACAGTAAATGGTCTTCCACAGATGCAGCTGACAGCCAAACCATTTTACTGCAGGAGAGCGAGACGACACTCTGCCTATAAGTGGTCAGCCTCCGTGGATTTCCTCCCTTCTCCCTCCTCCTCCTCTTTCCTCTCCTGCTGATTTTCTGAAAACACCAACCTAGTTTCTTGCATCTTCGGGATGTGGATGGTCTCGTCCTCCGAGGCTTCCTCCGCAGATTTAACAGCACGGAGCCCAGAGTCCTTTATATCTGTGCCAGCCAGAGAACATTACCACTGAGTGTTATGTAAATATTATTATACCATCTGCATCGCAGATGAAAATCCTGTTTTAAAACCTTTACTGGAAGAAAGCAACAAGTCTCTAAGCTCTGCTAATCTCTCAGATAATGACTATGCCACTTCATAAACCAAACCTCCAGTGTAAAATATGCCTGGCAAACATTTGGAACAGCAGAATGGCTTCAGAAACATTTCCCAAATGATCACATGGCCTTATGTACAATTAAACTCATTTTAACTGCACATGTCTCACACATTGTTGTATTTTCATTTTCTTACATTATGCTATATCATGATTTTTTTTTGCTATATATATTTCATTGTATTATTACAGTATAGTGAGTATATATTACATTTATTGTACATATATTGTATAAAACAGTATATACTGTAAAATATGACTGTATATTGTACTTCATACATATAACTATATACTTGTACTTTTATTATATACAGTACACACATCATGGCTGCTGGAGTTCCACTACGGGATTTCTTGCATACAAATATTTGCACAATTCACTAATAAAGTGTAAGATATTGTAATATACTGTTTCTCTTTAACATAGATTTTATAATATTCAAATAGTTCTTTCTTACCAGCCTGTTTCTGAGATCAACAAAGTCTTATGTTACACATGCACAGATAAACAAACACAGCATTTTACACAGGATCTGTGAAAACAGAATGTAAATCTCTAGCTTAGTTAATCAGCACAAAGTACAACTGAAGCTGATGGGAATGTCATTAGTTCTGGAGGTATTTGGTCATAAACCAAAGTATTGGACCAATCAAAATGTTGACCTGATGATGGCGCTTGATGAAAAGTCAGAGGATCACTAAAGTTATTACAATTCATCCTGAGGGGAACACGAATGTCTGAACCAAATTTAAAGGTCAATCCATTCAATAGTTGTTGAGAGCTTTCATAAATAAACACAAATTTGAACCTCATGGTGGTGATCGAGGAAAGCCAGTAGGATTCATCATCTGGGAACCATTTTGTGCCAATCTGTCCAATGTATGTTGAGATATTACTCAGGATAAGTGAAAACTTTGACCTGCTGTGGGTGCTTGATGAAAAGTCAGGGGATGGCCAAAATCAGTCTGACTCATCCTCAACAAAGGTTCATGGCAATCCATCCAGTAGTTGTTGAGATATTCAGTCTGGACCAAAGTGGTGAAGTGATGCGACCATCAGACCGACATTATCATTGCTAGAGCAAGTGCTGCTAGCATGGCTAAAAAGGGTCACAAATACAAAAGTTTAATTTTTAAAACAGGTTCAGTAATTTCCTAAAACTGCTCACTGTAGATTTTATCGAACAAACTGGTGGAAAGAGTGCTTTTGTTGGGGACTATTTTCAGCAGCGGATTTATCCACATTTGGTGCTCTAGTGAGTATTTGTGGCAGCAGGACGGTTTATGTGGGACTGAGTCAAAATAAACTATGGTGTGTGTGTTCATGGTAATGAAGGAACATGTCATCCAGTGCAACAGTGTGGCTCACTGATGTGCTTTTAATAGTTTTTGGACAACAATGAAGCTCTATGGCACAGAGGAAGGCAATGATACACACACACAATACTTGTTAGTGATACACTCACAGTTGCTTTGGAGCTGTGCATGGGAAGAAAAACAGAATATCACCATTCACTATACAGAATGAATACTATCAGTATGTAGTGTGGAATTAGGACACAGCTTCAGACTATAAAAATTATACAACCAAAACAGCTAGTGTGGGTGTTGCCTGTTGAAGCCTGCAGGCAGCCAAATATTTTTTTCACCTGCTCTCTCACATTTCCCAAGTGTTCAGAATGATGAATGGCAATGTGACCGCTACACAATGCACAGCAGACGTTGGCCTTTACACTGCTTCAAAGTCAGACCACTTCCTGTTTCTAGTTATGTTCCCTTCACCTAATACTTCCCTGGAGGCAAAACACTTCACCTCATTTTCAGCTAATTTCTCCTCGCTACCATCTGTGACAGATGAGATTAGCATAATGCCCTTTTCAGTGAGCTCAGTGGGACCAGGAAAACGGAACATATCATTCACACATTATTCTGTTCAGCCCTGGTATAATATATTAAAAGCAAACGATTAGTTAAGGTTATGTATCTACGTCTTGTCAGTGTGGAAGATATTGGTCTCTTGGTAGACCTCTGGACTAAAGTTGTGTTGAAGATATGTTGCTAGCGGGGAGTCTGATCAGAGTGACATGAATCAAGGTGTGAATTGGTCTGGAAACACCTTGGAATAGATGTCAGGATTTTATTATAACACATTACAGAAAAAAAAACTGAATAAACAAGTGGAGAAACATGCTATCATACAGGGAATGAGGGGTCACTGAATGGTTTGATGAGGATGTAATCTATATGCTGTGGCCTCCACAGTCACCAGATATCAAGGCTGATGGGAATGTCATTAGCTCTGAAGATGAATGAAGATGTTAACCTGATGATGGCGCTAGATTAAAAGTCAGAGGATCATTGAAGTTATTACAATTCATCCCGAGGGGAACATGAAACAAACTTCATGACAGTTGTTGAGACATTTCACCAAAAGGAAAAGTCAGGAGAAGTTATTCTCATATTTCTGTGATTTGGGAAACACGCACAAGAGCAAAGTCATTTGGGACAAGGAGGGCAAGCGTCATTACCAGAAGTCATACCGGACAAAAATATGAGAATAATACTGAGGTTGACAAATATTGCACTTTCCCTTTGCCTGTACGCAAAGCTTTTATGGAAATTGAGCTGACTCTGGGCTTGTTTTCTTCAGTTTTATGTTTTAGATGACAACTCTTCAGACTGAACTCATTCAGTTTTACTCTCAAGATGAAAAAAAGGTCTGGTCTGTGAAACACACACAAACATTTTTATTTCAAATACTTGTGAGGACCCTCATTGACATAATGCATTCCCTAGACCTTTACCCCATTCCTAACCATCACAACTACATGCCTAACCTTTCTCGAACTTAACCTAAACCTAATTCTAACCTGAATCTTAAAACCAAGTCTGAACCCTTAAACAGTCCTTTGAAGGTCTGTCTGACAGTGAGGGCCGACAAAAATGTCCTCACTTTCCAAAAATGTCCTCACCCCAAGGTCTAAAACTCAAATTGGTCCTCACATGGATATATGTACAAGCACACACACACACACACACACACACACACACACTCACCCTTGCACATTCTCACATCAGCACAAATAATATGATTGAGTTGACAGTTTAATTTTGGTCTAGTTTACTATGTTTGCAGCATTCTTGTTTGGCTATTTTCAAAACTGAAAGATTGCCGAGGTGCCCTCCTGATGGAAAAAAAACCAAACTTCATCTGAAATGAATCACGTCATTAACGGATGTTTTGTTGTCTAAAAAGCTACAGGACTCAGACTTTTGCCGTTTGTTTTACATTTTAGCTCTGTGTTCAGGTCGATATGCTCAGCTGACGTACTCCGTCACAGAGAGTTATAATGGCAGTAATAACAGATTGTGGGCACCGTATAGTTCAGACTCACTTTGGTCCTCATGCAGGCAGACAAGATTTCTTTGCAAATTATCTCAATCAAGTCCAAACTGTGAGTGTTTTTAGAAAGTGATAGAGATGGAGGAGGGACCAACTTTGAATGGTGTGTTCACTAATAACAACCTACAAATCCCACATAGTATGGCTTTAAAGTTCCTGTTTGTTCTAAAAGTCAGAGCTGCACTTGATGTGACTTTGTCAGCCCAAACGTACCTGGACCTGGACTTGTGCTGACAGAAAACTCCAACACACTGCTCTCTGCACTCACGTCATCACAGATAACCAGTATTTCTTTAAGCCTCTGAATTGGTCTTTGGTCCTGCTGCCTCCTGAAAACATCTGTTACTGTGCAGCTGACAAATCTGGAACTAAAGTGAAATTAGACTCCACCATTGATTTTATCCCTAAATAGGTTGATTTTCATCCCGAACTCTTTAAAGCTCCGACCTAATTACTTTGTATGTGTGTGTGTTGGCTGATTTGTGTGCAGGAGTTTCTGCCTCTTTTTTTATCCTAAACCGAGAACCTAGGAGCTAATTGTAAAAAAAAAAAACATTCCACCATTGATTTTATGTTTTAAACAGGGACAGTGCACATTAATAAACATTGCTGTAAATGTGACAGAATTTACAGAGAGGCTGTTTTCATCTGTAATTTTACTTTTATATTCTGTTTTTAGAGTGACTCTATTTAATTCATTAATATGCAGAGCATAGTAACATTGTGCTGCGTTGCTGGGTTGAAGTTCAGCTTCAACAGAGAACACAGACTAAAAGCTCTCAGCGGGATGACACAGAATAGTACAGTCCCTTCTTGTGAACTGATCTGCTGTTTGTTCTCATGTTGACAAACTGTTGGAGGAGAAGTCATCATGTATAATCTTGTACTTTTATTTTAAGTTTTCCCAACTGAGCAAGTTATATTTTTTTATTATGTACCTTTTTCTTGTCAAGGATTGTTGGAAAACATCAAATCTAAGGCAAAATGTCTTACGCTAAAATAGAACAAAAAAAGACAATAGACATGGAATAAAAAATATGGTACAACTTCAAAGCAATTATAATGCAGAAATAAATAGTCAAATGTTTAATTTAATTAAATTTTAATTACGTTTTCATGTAACTACGCAGCCTGTGCCCCAAACACAGACAAAAAACACTGCAAGTTGACCACTGAAGAAGAAGACGATTTACATCAAGTCATTCACTTGAGTCTGTTGTTTGCGTCTTGTCTCTACTTAATGAAACAATTTTGTTGCAACCAGTTATTTACTTGCTTTAAGCCTTGACGCAGTGAGTCTACAGGACGATAGTTGTTCTTTGAAAGAGGAAAGTAAATCTGGGTGTCGTCTGCGTACGACTTTATGTCTTCTTGTCTTGCAGGATTTGGCCTCATGACAGAATCATGTAGAGGTTGTGATATTTTACTTGAATTATTATACAGACTAATATAATTTAAAACCTTTATCAGTGCAGTCTCAGGGCTGAAGCCAGACTGACATTTTTCCAAAATGCCATTTAGACCCCAAAACTGGGTGAGTTGAATAAAAACAGCTTTCTCGATAATAGTTGTACTAATATGAAATAGTCCACAGTAGGAAGGGCTTCTGTGACACACACTAAAGTTTATGTTTTATCTCAAAAGCGTGTGCAAGAATATTGTAATGCTGTCAAAGGATTTTAGGGTTCTGTCAGCTAGTTTTGAGAAGTGTTTTGTTTGTTTTGTGTCTCACAACTGTAGTCAGCTTCATCAGCAGGTCCCATTGTTATGGTGGTTAGACACTTCATTCACTTTGTTTGTACCTGCTTGAAAACTCGGAGCTCCAGGTTTCCTACTTTTACTTTGCACATCAAGTTTACTGTGTGCATTACAATGTATATATTTATTTACACTCATTTGCAACACTTTAAGGCCCTACATTTCACATAACAAATATTGGAAGAAAAGGTTCTGCAGCGAGGGATCGATGCAGTAACAGCCTAACATTTTCCTGCTGGCTCACTCAGTGAGTTGTGAAAAATTCACGGTTTTAAGCACATCCATAGCCGAACAAATCTAAACAAACAAAGCAGCTGGTGGATGGTGGTTATTTAGTATTGACAGTATTAAATGTTGACATACTGGACGCACGATGTCTGTGTGATTGAAGGCCGGTCTGAAATATTTTAATCTTCTCCACTGTTACAACTGTAGTGCCGTGTGTGCTCTTGTTGTTGTTTTTTGTTCTGCCCTCTCTTCCAGGAATCGAATCCAAACACACAAAAGCGTCCCCTCAATAGCAACAAGTGAGACAGCCGGACTCATTACAGCTTATCGCTTCACTTCAATGGTTCGGCTGTTTTTGATCTAATTCAGTCAATCATCTGATAGGAGAAGAGTCTGAGAAGAGGCGAATATGGAGGGCTGAGAGTCTTCAGGTTTATTATTCTACCCAAGACAACATCAGCGGATTTCACTGATTAAAAATCTTCAGGAGATATTCATAAATAAAATGGTCTGCACTTGTGTTATGAAAACCTGCTGCTTCTTGGCACTCGGTTGCCTCTTAACTGATCTGTGTGATACTACTGCCTCCCTCCTCAAAAGGAATATATATGTTGGTGAAGGCCTACTGGTGTATGTCCCATAAATGTGGTCACTGTGACTCTATGGGTCATGCTAACTTTGCACTCGTCACCTCCGTTGTAGAGATTCAGGGGAGACGAGGATGCAGATGTACGACACAGAGACAGGATAAGAAAAAGTTCTGGCTGAAAAAAAATAGAATGGGAGACATATAGAAATAAAAGTCTTGTTTTTGCACAATGAGTAAAATGTCTACTCAAAGAAGAGGACACAACGGGATGACTTCATTAAAAGAGCTCCAGTCAAAGCTCAAACGATGGAAAACTGTGCGGAAAACATGATGGAAATATGACATTTCTATTAAGTTTCATGTATTAATTATTCAGTCCATACTGACCTGATGTTTTATCATTTATTCAAGTCAGTTTCCATTGCACTTTGTTGCATTTTCTTTTTATCTACACCAATTTTTCCACCTCAGCCAAGCGTAAACATTTTTCTTGTAATATTTTGGCTGCTATTTCCACTCAGGTGTTTTTATGTGTCAATTCAAAACTTAGAAAAACAGGAAAAAGAGATGAAATAATATCCAAAAAAAACTGTACTGTTGCACTTAATCACCAAGAGAAAGTTAGATCAGATGGCAGCAGTGTTGTTAGTGTCCCTCGCTGACCCCTCGCCGATCTAATTCTCCCCACCCCAGGGTGCCCATCAGCGGCCGAGCGCTACAGGGTCAAACTTTCAGCTTTCGGGGCTGTAGAGTGAATCAAAGCGTGGGGAATAATCTCTGACGTGGAGAGGCTTTTGATCCGCTACTCCCTGCACAGTAACATCAAAGTCTTTTCTACAACTTTATGCAGTTGATTGATGTTCCTCCATCAGGCGTTGGTTCGAATCCTCGCCGTGGAAGGCTGTGACTCAGGGTGACCTACAATAAACTGAGGACTTTTCATCAGGCTGTTACTTCCCTGTTAGTGAGGCCTGTGATGTGAGAGGGCGTCTTGAACCGAATCCGACCAAATGATCCAAATGATGACACGCTCTTAACAAGCTTTGTCAAGATGCCCTCGAGCAAGGCACACACAAACACACACACACACACACACACACACACACACACACCACACTTTACCCCACCTTTTCCTGCTTTCTTCTTTATTTCTTTCTTTTTCTTCAACATCTGAGTACAAAAATAACACGTGGATGGCTTCAACATCGACATGCTCCCACTAGCACAGATTATGTAAAACAACAAAACATCTTACCATAATTATGCAGACCATGTACAGATTTATATAAAACGGTATCAGCAGGTGGCTATGGTCCCATAAAAGCACTCATTGGTGCATTCAGCAAATCAATGACTGGATGTGCTAAAATGTCCTCCAGTTTCACAAAGATGAAACAGGAATAATTGTCTCAAAGAAGAATGATTAAAAGTGCTCGCTAATGTTAAAGACCACAAACCAGGCAGGCGATCCTGGTGTAGACTCGACTTTCACCTTAAGAATATATCAAGAATCAGAGGAGTTCTCTCTCAGCAGGATTTAGAAAAACCTGTCCATATGTTTATCTTCAGTAGACTCGACTACTGTAACGCTGTCTTCATAGGTCACTAAGACCACAGATCTCAGATCTTTAAACTGGCTTTCCGTTTGTCAAAGAACTGACTTTAAATTGGTCCGTAAGGCACTGAATGGCTTAGGACCAAAATACATTTCTGATCGGCTGCTTCGTCATGAGCCGCCCAGACCTCTCAAATGGGATCAGGTCTGCCCAGAGTCCAATTTAAACATGGAGAAGCAGCATTCAGTTTATATGCTCCACATATCTGGAACAAACTCCCAGAAAACTTGAGATCTTCTGCAACTCTCAGTTCTTTTTAAATCCGGGCTCAAATCTTCACTGCAGCTGTAATTTCTATTCTACTGTCTTATACTTATCTTCTACTTTTTTTAAATCCTACTTTTGTTTGTCTTTTCATATTCCCTTGCATTTCTTTTATGTCTTGTGTTAATGCCTTTCTGTCTCATACAAATGAATTGCCATGATGTTGAAAGATGCTGTACAAATAAATTTGCCTTCCCAAAGCTCATCTTATCTCATTTTGATGTATTCTTTTCAGTTTCTTCATTTTCTCCACTGTTATCATTTGCTTTTACCTCTTTCTTTCCTCCTTTTGTTTATCTCTTTTTCTGACTGTATATCATCCCTTTCTCCATTTTATCCTACTTCCTTTTATCCTCCTTCCACCTTATTTCCCACTCTTGCTCCACCTCATACTTTCCTTGTCTCCTCCTTTCATCCTCTACCTTCTCTTTTCAAACCTCAACCTCAAAATGTCCTCCTCTACCTCAACCTTTGCCCCCCTACCTCTTCATCTGATCCTCTTTGTCCTCCTCATGTTCCTGTTCCCTTTCTCTTGTATTCCATCCTTTCCTTTCTTTCTCCTATTTGTGGCTACCTCATCCTTTTGTCTCCTTTCTTCTGTCCTGTATGCTGCTTCTCTCCTCTACTTCCTTCCTTCCTCCTTTATCCAGAAAGTGATGTTAGTGCTGACTTGCTTGATGCCCCAAAGTGGCTTAGACGACATTAACCGTCAGTCAATTTCTTATTATACACATTTTGCCTGAAGCAGCTGTGAAAAAAGACCTGCAGCTAATTTTCAGACACAATGTTAAAGTATGGCAATGAAGACCGTTTACCATTAGGTTGTTATCTTATTGGTTGTGGATTGATTGATTATTGGACTGTTTGATTACATATGAAGGCGCAGAGGAGACGAGGCCTGAATGCGATTTTGGAGTCCAAGTTGCTTCAGTGGACGTTTGGACGGCGTCTGACAGCAGCTGCACTAACAACCTCAGTCCACTGATAAGATAAGAATCACTTTATATCCACAGTAACTGCAGTGTCCACAATCCCATAGAATTTAGTAAAAAGAGCTCATGGGACTCAAATTAACATAACGAGCTCAGGAGAGAATCAAACGGAGGACAAGTGTGACATTGACACTGAGGATGGACAGCGACGTTGTCCTACAAGACCCTAAGATACTTGCACTTCTTCACAACTCACTCTCAACCTGGAGTGACGGCCGAGTACCACAGCCTCATCTCATCTCATTTATTTATTTAATGAGTGGGTTCATCTGAAGTTTTTGTATTTTATGACAAAAGGCCTACGAAGTCCCTCATTTCCTGTCATCTTTCCAATGTCTGTAATGAGATTTAAAATGTCCAAATGTCTTCAGTGTAAATTAAAGCCCTCATTGCTGGATTAACTTGTGAACTTTACCCAGGGAAAACGTTTACTGTTGGGCCCCTATCAAACCCCCCCAACTTACTAAAATAATAAAGCTCTAAAGTAGGTTTAGGCACAGGACCCCTTTACAGAACAGGGATTAACTAATAATGCAGGACCTGCCTTTGATGTTTTTGTACTTTTGTACACATTGTGCAGTTTGTTAAGAAATTAATGAAATTACCAAAAACGTATCGACACACATTGGGCATGGGACTTTTGAGGCCCCTTGGGGCAAGCTGGTTTTCCCCGGTTGAAAATCCAGCCCTGTTACCCCCCCCCCCCCCCCTACGCCAGAAAGACTGAGTGAGAGCCAATTCACCAATTACTGTACCTCTACAGCTGGGGTGTAAATTAATACATACGTTAGGCACTGAACCAATGAGGAAAGTCAGAATCACTGAGTCTGCAGTAATTAGTCCTGTGGTACATCTGAGCTCTGCACTGATTTATTAATAACCATGTTCCTTTCATTAAAGGTATTCAAGATCATCAGACACATATCCAGCCTCACTTCCAATTTTATTCTGGTACATTTTGGCCGTGTGAGCTGCAGTTGAAGCCAGACAGCAGCCATGGAGAGCAGCTCAGGCTCCCCTCTCTCCTCTCAGTGGGATCCTTTGACATCCCAGGGGTGTGGTAATCAGCCTTTTCAGCATATCCTACTGTCAAATTGCCCTGTTTGTGATGTAGGGATGGAATTTAAATACCATTTATGTGCTCAAAACCCATTTCATGAGGTTTTCCTGATCATAATTTTCGTCTCCGTTTCAATTCAGTCCCCAAACTAACAATCAACCAGGAGCTGAAACCAGAATTATGATGGTTGTGTGTGCAGTGCAGACACTCACGTCATGAATATTTATATGGTGTAAATATTACCGTGTTGCAGAGCATGATCAGGGTGTGTCTGTGGGGTCACGTTTGTTTTAATAATAACACAGATTTATAAAAGCATACAACAACTGGAAGATGAACAATCAAAAATGCATTTTTGTGTCCACATATAAATATCACTAAAGTTGAATAAATGGTAAATCATTCCACGTATGAATATTTGAAAGAATTGAAAAAGTGGTGGGCAAAATAAAGAAAGGTAGAAGAGCATTAGTGAGGTTTCCACTGCCCCACAGTCCAAAGACGGTTTTCCTGAAACAAACTAGATGCAATCATTTAAAAAATGTCAAAATGCTTATTTGGAAGCAAAAGGCCTGCCTTCTTGGCTTCATCACAAAACCAACAGAACAAAGTGCAACAACATGAACATCTTCCAGGGGAGACTATCTGAAAATGTGCACCATTATCCCCATGTTCAAACGATTGTTGTGTCTCTCCCCTCTCTATGGCGGCTGGGTTTTCTCTCCACTTTTGCTTTAAGATGCGGTCGAACACCACATTGTACAAACCAACCATGTTATTTTCTAGCACAACCGGACCCTTAAAGGCACCATGTTGTTGCACTCGGTCGTACAAGAAAAGTGACAGAAGTAGTTCTGCTAAGAATATATTGCTGTGTGACGAGGCCGTGCTCGTTGGATGCTTCAGGTGTTGTAGGAGAAGGTTTTATACGCTGTTACACAATCTAGCAAATAATACGTTATTATGTAATTGGTTATGGGGCTTTCCAGATGAATGGTAGTCTAATAAAAAGAAGGCAGATGCTACTTGCACCTGGGGTGGAACCTGACCAAACTGCAACCACAACGTTAACCACGTGTTAGAAAGCCTTTAGTTGGGTTTAGGAAAAGTAAAAAAAAAAGAAAAAGCTATAACTTTCAGCTTCACATAGGACTCAAACAGTGGTCTCCCAGGTGAAAGTGTGTTTGATCCATTCATCCATCCACCCCAACATGCTTCCACCATGGACTTTGTCCCTGTTTATACTACGTACACTACGTTCTTATCCGGCACTAAACACCCAGGGCAGATGATAAACACCTGCGCCAGTCAATAATCACCCGCGGTCGACACTCACGCTGGGTGTAAATACCCAAACTGCTGCCACGTGACTGTGCAAATAGACACTCCATAAAAATAATTTGAAATGGTATACACATTTATATATATATTTATATCACAATTAGTTTTCATTTTCATGTTCTAGTTCTAACAAAAAAAAATTTGTTTTGGAGAATATTGATTGTACATAAAAATAGAGATTAAAAGTTGTTGTTGCTGGTTTTTTATTTTACCGAAAACTGTTTTCAGTATTCTTTCCAGTCCTGAGTAGAGCCCGCAGTCTTTCTCTCAGGCTCCAATTATAATCACAGGCGAGGACAGTAACCTGTATGCAGCCTGAGAGGCACTCACAGTTTCATCTCGGCTGGATGCAGAAATGTCTCTGCAGACATTTAGATTCAACACACTGAGAAATAGCTGTCCCAAATCTGTAATCATAGGCTGAATATAAAACTGAGTGGCATCTCATGGAGAGCAGTCGGCGATATAACTTCAAATTGCACATTCATCCCTTCACTCACATCAGCCTGACTGTGGCGGTAAAGATGTCAAAATGAAAACACTGTTATTTTCTTGGAATCACAGGTTTTGGTTCTTTTACACCAACGTGAAACCGAAGCTACGTTGTGTGGAGCCGCGGTGAGTCACCAATAAATCCCAATGACTCACAATTAACAAGCTAATTCTCCCTACTCTCTGGTGTGTGAACCCGGCTGCCTGAATCGTACCTGTCAATTATGCAGCTGGATGGGAGCTTTCCTGTGAAACTATTCTGGGATGTAATAAGATCGACTCTGTGAGATAAGAGAGGACATACAGGCACTATACGGCTCTGATAAGCTCATCCTTTGTCTTTTGACAGCGTGGAAATTGTTTCAAGTTTCCTGGAATCTCTGGCTGATGTGGAGGAGGGTTAAGAGTCTTATGGTTGCTGTTTTTTTTTTGTTTGTATTAGTGACTATGCAGCATGTATTGTTTGTTTTTTGTTATATATATATATATGTATATATATATATATATATATATATATATATATATATATATAAATAATTAATGTAAAATAGATAGTGTTTGTGGGTAGAAAAACAAATCTGTACATTGAGATGAGGTTGAAAAGGTGGAGGAGGCAGAGTTGGAGCTCTGTCCAGCACATTTCCTGCATCCTCCTGTCAGCTCTTATCTGCATGTGATTACTGAAGAGGACTCTGAAAGGGTTAACATAATGTTTGTGTTTTGCTTCATGGATATGAGATCTGCTCTGATAACAGGCTGCATGATTTCTTCTGCTTCGGGGCCGGTGGTGGTCTAAAGCAATCTCTCTGGACAGGAATTGTTCATTTCCTCTACAGGCTGAAGGTAATTACCCAGCTGTGAGTGTTGTTTGTGCATGATGTGATTTCACTAATTTGTTTATTTTTATCTCACAACCGAGGGAGGCGATGTCAGCAGGTCTGTCTGTTCTTTCAACACTTTGGTCCTCAGTGAGATACTGTGAAACAACTCTTAAATCAACATCAATTGTCTTGAAAAATGTTAATCGCCTCTAGCAAGCGCTACCACAATTTCCATGTCAACTACAAACGACACCTGCGGGACAAAACAAACTGGTAAGGGGTCTACAGTCATGCTGGTGGTTCTGTTAAACTTTGAGCTAAATGCTTACACATTATTGTTTAGCATGTTAGCATGCTAATATTTGCTAATTAACAGTAAACATAAAGTGCAGCTGAGGCTGATGGGAATGCCATTAGTTCTGCAGGTATTTGGTCATAAACCAAAGTATTGGACACATTAAAATGTTGACCTGATGATGGCGCTAGATGAAAAGTCAGAGGATCACCAAAGTTATTACAATTCATCCTGAGGGGAACATGAAGATCTCAACCCCATTTTGTGACCAATGATCCAATGTCATTCAACCAATTCAAACCAATGTGAGTAGGATTCATCTTCTGGGGATCATGAATGTCTGAACGAAATTTCATGGCAATCCATCCAGTAGTTGTTGAGATATTTCAGTCTGCAACAAAGTGATGGACCGACCAACGACCAACTGTGTCTTGTTAGTTCTGTCTAAAACGTAGATAATGTGTGGTGTATTGACCATGTCAGCCTTTAGGGGCCACTAGTAGTACTTTCAACGTGTGTGAATCAGATTGTAAAGTCCCGAGAGGCAGATCTGTGATTTGTGATATTGAGCTATATAAATAAAATTGACTTGACACATAAGTGTCACATTGAAGAGACACTAATAGTCTCCAGTGAAAGCCAGCACAGGGACAATAATGATAATAATATGCTGTTGGATCTGATCTCATGAATCAAATAAAAGGTCTTTGCCCAGAAAACCTGTGAATTATTAATGCATCACTTCCATAATAAATATGTCATCAAACTGATAACGCAGGTGGAGTACACTGCCTGTTTTTTGTGTGTCGATCCTTGAGCTCTGACAAATGTGCTGAATGCTTTTCCTTCTTCATAAAACAGTATTTTAATCCTGCCTTGTTTGCATCATGTTTACGTGCCTGCGGTCTTCTTCTTCCCTCCTTTGTTGGCACATTGCAGCTTCTCTTGGCATGTTGAGTGTGAGGTCAGAAAACCTCTCTCTGGAAACTTCAAGATTTTACATGTGAACATATGATCTTTTATTATATATCAAACTACCCAACAGTACGTAAAGATATTAAAGTATAGTTAGTATGATTACATGTTAATGCATCAGTTATAATATTTTAATAATATACTGTGTATGAAAGATAATGAGATAATTGTATTTTTACTCCACATTTGAGGCTAATACATTTATACTTTTACTTTTTGAATGCGGGACTGTGAAGGTGTTAATGCAGCTCCAGGAAGATCCTGGAAAACAAAAAATAAAGTATCAAATCTTTAGAGGAATTGTGGCTCCCCCTCTCCAGTTTAATAACTGCAGAAATTATTCTATTCATATTGAATAATTCTCATTAATGAAACAGATTGTTTTCAGTATGAAGCAGTAATCCCGTAATGATGCCGGGAGCTCGGTGCAGGTTCATCCATCTTTTTCAAAAGGTCTGACGTGTTGCAGAGCTGGACTTGGCCACAGTGATTCTGTCTGATTAGTGACTATGCAGCATGTAAACAGGACACATTATCTCTTCATCTGATTTACTGCTCATATAAATACTTTCATGGGAATTGTCCATCGGATTGATTTCATTTGGAAAGAAAAAACAAACTGGCTCATGTCACCATGTTAATGTGCTTCTTTCATTCTCAGGCTTCATCTCCTGGTTCTTCCTGTTCAGCAGACAGTATTAACACGATTTACTTTGCTACAGCTGTCAGTCCAATTCTCATCCCTGATCCAAGTCCGCTAAATCTATCCTACAAGGAAACGTAAGCCTTAAATACTAAAACACTCTACAACAGCCTCTGGGGATGTCCACTGTACATTTCTGGCTCCATTTGGTTGTTTATTGTAGTCGGACAAATTTAGACAACAAGACGTCACATCGCTGAGCAGCGTTAAAGCCCCACCCACTGCAGAAACATGTTGGACCTATCACGTGCTGAGAAAGAACAGGATCTGACCGAGTCCTGACCAAAAGCACCATTTTATTATATGAACCAACTCAGACACTAATGCTGTTTCCACTTCCATACTACATTAATAGTCTCTTGATTAGATCAGTTAGATCGAGATTGTTTTTTCATGAGAGAAATGAGAAGAAATATGAACAAAAAGCATAAAAAAAACAACATAAATAAAGTCAGACAACCAAAAATCAGCGACACAAAGATTTATTAACTACAAGAGTCATAAAAACAGGTTTGAATATTATATATTACTATATACAGAGAGAAATGAGAAGTAGGCAGGGTCTCCCCCGGGTGGCCCACCAATTACCAGTTACGCTCCGTGTTTAGCAGCTAGCTCACAACTAGCTTACTGTGAGTTGAGGCAGCTGTTTCTATGGTGAAAATATTCAAGAGCTCTGATGAGGCAGGTTATTAAGTTATTAACATTACATGTATGTATAAACATGTTTTATTGATCATTTCATTTGGAATAACTGGCTTGTTATCAATAGGCCATGTCATAGAAAACTGGACCATTTGTAACTAAAACCTGATGAGTCTCCACTGTGACTCTGTGTTTTTGATGAAGAAATGTATTAACACTATTGTTATAAACACACTGTGACCAGTCACCATGACTTTTGTAACAGTAACACGAGCAGCTGATCCCAGCACTGTGTGGACGGAGGATAGATCTAATTAGAGCCGCTGTGTAAATATCACTGCGTGCTCACTGCGTGTTTGCTCACTTCCTTCAGGCTGCACGCACTGCTGTACTGCTGCTTGCTGTAACAGATAAGATGAGTTGAGAGACATGTTTCCAGCAGCTGGTGATTGTCAAACTGCAGTGCAGCGGTGAGTTTTTCCTCACCTGACTGTAGTTGATTCAGCCATTTGCCTCCGCTTTTCCCAACTCTCCTTCATGTTTTCTATAAACAATAAAAATAAAGTGCTTTTGTTGCCTAAACCTAACCACACTCGGTACGCAGGATGTGGTTTAGATGTGTGAATTCCAGTTCTTTTGATGCCCACTATCAACCCGACCTCCTCCTTACGAGCTGTGTGGGGTACATAAATGTAAAAAAACGTTGCCAGGAAACATAATCAGCAATTACGTTTCCCTTCAAAAAGTATTTGGCAGAAGGGCGGACTATATGCAAAATTAATTGCCAGATTGTGTTTCTGAAGTCGTCATACAAGGAATCAATGTGCTTTACCATTTTTTTTTACCAAAAGGAAATGATGAAACACATCTTCACTTCTGAAAGATCATCTCTTCACAAAGAGACAGCTTTTTTTGTTTGTTTCTTTTCAGATCCAGACTTTGAGCATACAAAAATGTGTCACTCATACACTAAAGGAAAGAAAAGAAAAAAGGGGAAACAAACTTAAAAAGGAATTGAACCATTAAGGTGAAAGAGAAAACAGTTACAAAAGCAGACACTTGAGTGGGTGAGCTCGATGACATTCAGAGCTTCTTCTTTCTGAGGCGCTGGGAATTTTCATCCTCCCCTGCGAAACTCCCGAAACTCCCTTGGAAAGCCCATTAGACCAGTCCTCTCTCTGCATCCTCATCCAGCAACATTTGGTTACCACGGAAACAGCTGTCTTTGCCTGCTTAGTGGTGAATAAAAATAATAACTACGGCAAACTGACAGTTAATGCAGCTTTGCAAAGTTCTTGTTTCAAGAACAAGATACATTTTGTTGGTCCCAATGGGGAAATTGGTTTTGCATGCAGCAGCTGTAAACACCAGACCAGTTTCCACCCCCACACGAACGGGAAATTCATTCACCAGGAAAAACTCCAGGAAAGTCGCTATGTCAAAACCTCACAGGGGCGCCGCCAGGGATTTTGGGCCCCATGAAAAGATATAATGTGGGGCCCCACCACTCCAGACCACACCAACACTGCGTCAGTAAATGACTATATTTCAGTCTGCATCAAAACATGGAGACAAACCTTGGCCAAATGACTTAAAGGTATTATTTTAACATCAGCCGTCACTCTGAAAGCAGACTGAGTCACTCAATGCTTCAAACTGTCCAGCATCCCACACAGACTATAGGCTGCTTTTGTTTCATACAATGATCATTATGTGCAAAACTAATTACAGTGTTTGAATTGTCATCATTGAAAAGGAATTAATATTTTTTCTTTTTTTCCATGATGATAAAAAAAAGAAATTTCCGGGGACTCCCTGCAATTACGCCAACTGACGTGTCATTCAACACAATGCTGCTCACCTCATTCTTCAGTTGGGAGTAGGGCTGGTTCATTGGTAGGGGTATGGGGATGGGGAGACAGGGCTGCTGGGTCTAAAGTTGCATCTGTTGGGCCTGACACCAGGAGGGGGCAGGTACCACTGATTTAGTATTAGTAGCTTGCTAAAAGTTTGCCTGCATTGATTAAATGTTGGGGGTTAGGCGATATAGCGGCTCTTTATCCATCTTTATATCTAGAATTCATGCGAGGCGCTGAAACAGCACAGAAACCCAGCTGGCCTTAAATCACAATGAATATATGTCATCTAATGTTTTCAACAGAAAGAGACCAAGGTAACAGTCTGACATGTATTTTCATATGTCTGGTTTTGATTTTACACTCACTGTTGGAGGACATTTCACACCAGCGATCAAACTGACACCAGAAAAGATATTTTCATTTCCAAATCTATCTCAGGCGGTGTTACTGGGAAAGTAACACTGCCTGAGATGCTGTTGTCTCTGTTGTAAACCCAGTTTGTCATTTAAAGCTGGACGTACGGCTGCTTCTGGGTTTTTTTTGTTACTGTGGGGAATGGGGCCTAAGGACGGTGACGTTAGTCACTCAGTCATATAAACAAAATATCTCAACTACCAGTCAGATTGCCATGAATTTTGGCTTGAACCTAAGAGGATGAATCCGACCATCAGGCCCCTTGGACACAAGATGTCTCAATCTCAAGCTGGTAACAGACAAGATTACTGAAACCTACAAAGACTGAACACCCAAAATATGACATAATGATATAATTTCCACCAAGAGGCACAGAATTTTTAGTCTTGATGGTCAAACAGGAGCACTTATTGATCAACTAATGGCAACACTAAAATCCTGTGAGAACACAAATTCATGCATGTTGATGCACCAAAACAGAAACAGGAAATCCATCAAGTATTTTTTGACAGGATTTTTCATTTTCACACTCTGACACTGAAAAATGAGACAACACTACCATTAAGTGTGCAGAATTAGCTTTTAGTATTTCCTGTTTGCAATGTATCCATGAATATACAGACAACTATCACTGGATTATTTTGATACAGAAATAAACTTAAAAATGTGCTAATTCTCAGTCAAGGTCTGGAGTTATTTTTCTACAATTTCTAAGCAGATTTGTGGAAGTTTATTTGTGATCTCTGTCTCCCTCATGTCCTTGTGTGTCTCATACAAAGTGCTATCCTTAAAACTCTGTTTATTGGCAATGTTCATTACACTCCACATTAACAGAAAAATAACAGCATTCAGGTAAAAATGTAAAGTTTAGTCCTGAGGGTGGCCCTTAAAATCAAAATGCCAATGTCAATTTTATGCTAATCGGCTTATCAGGTTCCATAATATCTTGAGTGCAAAGTTGACGTGTTTTGCTCTGTATATTTTATGTTAATCCAGCCATTATTTTAAGATACCTTGTAATGGACTCAGGTGTTGAGATAGAAAACATTTTAGCTTCCTGCAGGGTCAAAGTCAAGGGGATCATCCTCTGGGGATCAGAAATATCCAGAAGTTTCATGACAACTTCACCAGTTAAAGGCTGCAATGCCCGGCCATCCACAGGGAAAAGACCTTTTTCCACTACAGACATTTTGACTCGTCATTGCAAGAAAAGTTCAGGTGAAAGAAACTTTGTCAACGATGGCTCAGTTCCACCCAGTGTCCCAGTGGCCACAAAGCTTTACTTCATTTCTGAGGACGAGCACAACCAACGCTTCAAGAGAACTTTCAGGATACGCAAAGAAGCCGCCGTACACATGCTGGTGTATCACACTTAGATTTGAACTACAGTCTTTGTTTAACCAATCCCAGCAACCCTCTACCAGTATTTGTTGAGGAAGACACTTTTCCTCCCTTCTCTGATCTATCGCTCAGTGTGCTGTTTTTTTGTTGTTGGTCAAAGTCAAAAGACAGACAGCACAGGAGACTGGATATGAGAGACAAGTCAAGCAAATTCAACTGAAACTTTACTTGGGCCTTTTCTCATTGCAGTTACTGAATTAAAAATAGCTGCAGATAAAACTCAGGTAGAGGAAGGTCTAAATGCTGTTTCAAATGATTAGTTTTTAATCAACTACTTAAAGCCAACCTCATTTATTTTGCCCTCGAGTCATCCTATAAAACACTCACCATTCAAATTGTGGAATATAAACTTCCCCCAGGTTGCTAAATGCCCCTATTTCTATGAAAAGAAATACAGAGGACAAAAACCCCAGTGTCCTCATTGTACCTGCTGGTGACAGAAGGGCCTGGCTCCAGAGTGGGCTGAGGCACTCAGGAACAGCAGGGTGGAGTCGGGGTTCTGTGACCCCAGCTCAGCCCCAGGGTCTGACTGACTGACACCTCAACTCGCTACCAGCCTCCTTTGGTTAATGTGTAGGGTGTACATTCTGATTAGTGTGCGTCCTTTTGTGAGGTTTTGTTTCAGCAAAGAAGTCCGTCACGTTGACTGACTAATCTTAAATGCCAGGAGAGAGCATCCCTAACCAAATAATATTTTTCCCAGCATGCAGTGAGTAAGAGGCGAGGTACATCCATAGACTATATAAAGATGGACGACGTGATGGCTCCCCAAAAGTGAAGCGGAAACATCTCGATTGCCCCCCGGTGGCTGGCTGCTGTGTAGGTGCTGTGTCATAAATCCCGCCCCCTCCATGTTAGTAGATGGGACATGGGACAAACAAAAAAAAATCCAATTAATTTTTCCCAAAGATGGCTTCTGTCTTTTAGGTAGTTCTTATCACACTGATGTTTGTTCAAGTCTTCATTTTTCTGATACGTTTGGTTTTAATTCGTTATTTGAAGCTATAAAAAGGGGTGAAACGCCATGATTGACAGCTGTGATTGACTGTGGGGTGCTAGCGATTGGGTCGGGCAGGTGTTTGGGGCGGGACAGTGTACAGTGGGAGTGGAAGTGGAGACGCGTCGTCCATCTTTATATACAGTCTATGGGTACACCCTGGACGGCTCAGTTTATCACAGGACTCACACGCATGTGGACAAATTCGTTCACATTTAGAGTTTCCAATTAACCGTTAAGTCTCTCTTTCACTTAAAGTGAAGTCCCTAAATTCACTTTACAGCTCTTGTTTTGACAGCAGACTGTTGGACCTTTGACCGTCTCCATTATAAAGTTGTTGACAGGTGCAGAGAATCTGAGTGTAAACTAAGTGATTTAAATGTAAAGTGAAAGGAATACAAACAAGCTGTTTTCACCGTTTGTTTGGTCGTTTGTAATCATTCCTTCTCCGCCCACACACCTTCTGGAGCTTCATAAAAAAAACATTTATTCCTAAGCACAACAAACTCATAATTAACTGATACAGTTAGCTAACAGCTAGTCATTAGGCTTCAAAGATAATACTTTCCAGGGTTTCATTAGCACGTCAAGCTGTCGGTGGCGTGCAGCATCGCGGCCGCTGGGCATTCCTCCACAGCTCCGCTGCAGAAACGAACCACAGTTACGCTGACAGCTGAGTTGTACTTGATTATGTTTCAGGCTCTCTGTGCTGCTGGCAGGCAGGAGGCCTTCTGTTGGTTCATTTGAAATGAGAGAAGTAAAACAAATCCTGTAGGTTCTGCATGAAATATTAATGCCAGCAGGAGGATGTGAATGAGTTTGGCAGTGGAGGGAGCTCTAAGGTGTTCCAACTTTGACACAAGCTTAACTTTATTATTGGCATTATTTTGGTTATTAACTATTAAATGAGATGTTTTGTGTATTTTGAAAAACGTTCCTTCCAGTTTATAACAATGCAACATATTTTAAGACCTGTTTTGTAAAAGAAACAAAGACTAGCAACATATTTTGTGACTTTTAAGTGACAATGGTTGTGGCAGATAGTCAAGTAATTTAATTCAGAGCAAAACAAAAGCTACGGTAGTTTTTTTCACTTCATTACAATTTTAGTGTTTAGTTTTAAGTGTTAAAATAGTTGTTATTAGTTATTCCAGTGTTTTATAGACTAAATACATTTGTGAAATTATAGATACTCTTAGTATATTATATATTGTATATTGATGGGATGATAGCAGGTTGAATAATAATAATATTAACAATAATAATAGCAGTAATAGATGCAGTTGTAACTTTTCAAGCAGTCTAAAGCTACTTTTTATTGAAAACAGCTGGAAACACTGATAGGTGGCGAATATATTTTTCCACATCAATCTATATAAAAACTGCGCAAAGATTGCCACGTCACTATATAGGATAAGATATAATGAAAAACAGATAATGAGGCATTCACAAGGACAGCTGTGTTTTCTCTTCCTGTTTTCAACAGCCAACATCACTACGAGCAACCAAAGATGCATTCGGCTGATGGTCACCAGGTAACAGTGACTTCACACAGCTCCATCTGGAGACACCAAAGGCTGTATACTAATTGTTTCACATATTGCCCTTCAACGTCACCAGCTACGAGCTCGGCTAAATAATCTCCCAACTATGATTCAGAGCCACAGTTCTTGCAAGGAAACCGGACAACAGCCAATCAAAATAGAGATAAATGATGAATGAAAAATAACACGAATTATTCAAAGCTCAAAATCTGATCCCCGCTCAATGTCAACTTTAAAAATGAGAGCAGATCATGATCTTGCAAAGTCATTGCAAAGTCACGTCTTCAGCACTCTGCCTCTACACTGAACCTATCTGTTTTGTTTTTCCTCTCGACCACCAGCAAGTTGCTCAACTTTTGACACAATGTCTGTTTGTTTTATTCTATCTGACATGTATGGGCTATGCGTATACTACGACTATGAAGTTGCCTGCTTCTTCACATTTATATTGTTTCAACATTCAGCAGATTATTTCTTCATTGTATGCTATGTTATTGCAGGAAGGAAGAACAGAAGAGTGTGGCCATAAGTTGGTGGACAAAAGGTTTTAGGAACCGTAAACTTTCATTATTTGATTCTGGAGTAAATGTTTTGCAGCTTCAAAAGGAAATAGGATTTTATTTAGATTTTATTTAGCAAGGCCGGCCATTCTTTCTCTACCTCTATAGCTAGGGTGACATCGATGCCCTCAGGAGAAGCAGAGAGAAGCTTATTGGATTTTTAATTTGAAGTCTGCTCTCTAATGGGATAAAGTTGAATGTGAGTTCTTTTTTTAGATCACCACGGTAACCTGCACTGCTAATCCTGCTCCGGAGTAGCTGAAGTTGTTTCAGGTAGTTCAGTCCCGAATTCATCTAACAGATGAGGAAACTTTATGTGCAAAGAAGTTCATATAAACTCTTTTAAACATTTGCATGTGGCCTCCTGCTGTGGCTTCATCTTGATCATAGTTTTTAAGTATGGTCTAATATTTTTGTGGTTTCCCAGGAATAATCTTGTGATATTAAACTTTTCTATATTGTTTTCATTGTTTTATTTTTGTACTAACATTTGCTTCGGTTCTGGGCTTCTCAACTTAACCATCAGCAAGCAATCGGTCTGTCCATGATTTTGTGGATGTAAATGCTGAAAGAGGAGCAGCCAGCAGCTAATATGGATTAAATATAAATTGAAGCTTGCTGAGCAAATCAGAATGATGCTTGTTAGTGGTATTTTAAGGATAAGTGACCACATGTTGAGTTCAGTTAGGGTTGAAAGTTTAAGGAACTGAGGTGCTGAAAAGTAAAAGACTTGTGATTGACTGAAGTCTGGCCTTTTGTACGGCATCAATCAGGCAGAAAATAACATGACTGCCGAGCAGAACTGGCTGAAACTCAGAGAAAGAAAACAGCTTGGCACAACTGAAGCAGAGTATAAAGCGGGGAACACACCGCACATTATGAAGACTGATTATAATGGCAGAGTGACAGCCATGACAGATTTCAACATCACGAAGAGGCTGAATCGTCTGTGAAAAACAACGCAGAATCATGATTTAATCAAACACGATTGAGTTTCACCGCTGGAAGCTAAATGTAATTTCAACTGGGATGACAAATCTAGTTTTTTCACAGTCATTGAACTAATCTTTCATGTGTAGCCTTGTAAGATAATCAAACTTATTAGGTGTATTTTAAAATGTAGAGGGGAGGCCAAACAGTCAAATTCAACCTCAAAAAGTTTATTTCTTTTGCCTTCAAAAGATCAAACATGTCATGATGGAAAGGCCACATAACTTCTATGTGTCTATAACACCCTGTGATTAAAATGAAATCCCTGGTGCAGGAATCCCTAACATCAGAGGGTCCAGCTACTGAAGCTGGACACGCCAACAATAGGATGTGTATATAACCTGGTTAACAGGTGCAAACAATCACACAGGTGCAAGTCCTGAACTAATGAACAAGAGACTCGGAGGAGGGAGCAAAGCAAAGACAACAGCTTGGAATAATAAAAAATGAAAAGGTTGAATGAAGTTGGTTATAACCTGGTACTGAATTCCCTCTATACCCCAACTAGGAAAAATACAATAAAATATCGCTAGTTCTCAAACATCTTATTTTCAATACTACTAGTATCAAATACTGCCCCCCTCTAGCCTTGAAAGGTGGCTCTGAAAAGTTTGAATCCTGCTCCCTCATGGAGGATGGACACACTGCATGAGAGTAAAACGTCCACAGAAACCAGCATTGACTTTAGGATAAATACTTAAAATTATTACAAATCACTGTCTTTTACTGTGCTGATTGATGGTCAGTTGGAGCATCTTTTTAAAAGAATATTCACCGAAATAAAAATATTTGAAAATAAAAAAACATTTTCTTGCCTGAAATATGTGCAGAGAAGTTTGCTGATTTTTTTTTTCTTTTTTCAGCTCACCACAGGTCAGTGTGGTGGACAGACTGCCTTCGTTAAGTCGTTTCTGATTGTCCAAGAGAATCTATAATTCAGCCAGTCCAAGTATAATATTCTCCAATATAATAATATCCTTAAGTGACCAGTCACCAAACTGAGGTGGTATTAGAGATGTATTAGTAGTTGAGTCTGGCAGCTTTCAGCTCCGTCCTGGAATGACTTTGTTTGCTGGAGGGACTAAAAAGATTTGGGTTGCATTTTCTCTCCTTGAGGTAAAAGTGCTGCTGTGCTTAGAGGATGACCTAAAATGTGTATTTTGGATGAAAACTATCCCTAGGGAGGAGTGTGAGTGTCTGTCAGCTTGAAGAAATCTTCAATATCCAAAGCTGTTAAATTCTGGACCCTTGAAGGTACTGGCGTCTAAAAAAATCTATTTCAGGCAGAGTATAATTATCTCTTGTTTATTTTCGTGTCCCTATGAAGTCTTGACATTATTCAGGGGTTAGTAGCAATATTTGCCAGATGTCATTAAGATAGCAGACATTAAATGCAGATCAGACCGTCCACTCCAATCTGCCATAAACAGTGAATATTGACACAGTCAGGAACAAACTTCTTTTCAATAACTTTGAACTCAGTCAGTCACAGTCATTGTTAGACCAGAGTGCCACATCAAGTTGTGCCTTACCTGAATATTTGTGGAACTATGCAGTATATATGATCCAGAAAATATTGTACTCCACTACGTTTATTTAACAGCTTTAGTTACTAGCTACCTTTCAGATTAAGATTTTACAAACAAACAAACAAACAAAACATTTGATATTGTTATAAAATACAGACTTTTTGGCTTGTGACCACGAGTTACAAGCCATTATCAGCTCCACCCAACAAACATTTCCCCTCTGCACTTCTCAGATGGTTTCATTTAAATAACTGTATGAGGCACAAAAAGGTAAAAAATACCCAACATTTCACAATAAAAGCAAAGATGTGAGAAAAGTCCAAAAGAAGAATATTTGTGTGGCAGAACTAACTATAGCTATAACAGTAAAATGCTGCCGAAGTCGTATAATATACAATGGAATATCAGTCACAGGGGATAGCGTAGGTACAATCAGCTGACCATACTTCTGTGCTTTTACTTTAATAGTATTTTAAATGCAGGGTTAGCTTTATGGCACTCAAACACTATTAACTCGTTGATTGCAGGACTTTAGTCGAATGAACAGCGAGAACATATTGTGCTGCTGGTTCAATCCTGTCTTTACGCCAAATGTAGAGAAAATCTGTCCCAATTTAATTCAGGCTGACATAGATATTAACTATTTACCACCAGACTCATTACTTCCCACAGCTGATTTAATATTAACTCTGTCCAATTATGAACAAACAGTTTGGCACATGATGTTTGATCCTAATCCCCTTCCTGCCCTGTAGGGAATCCCTGTTCAAGCAACATAAGCTTAGCATAACTACCTTGGTGGATCCTCATTCGTATTAAATGGAAGGTTCCACCTTCTGCTCACGTCAGAGAGTATTAAACTGTATTAAGTGTAGAATTTATGCTGAATTAGTTTTGGTAAAGATTCAGGAAAAAGTTTTGGTAAATAAAAAATCCTCGAGCAGAAGTCTTTTTGGTCCAAGTTCGGGATGGAACGACACCTCCAAACTCTCCATGGCCTTCCTGTCTTGTTTTCAGTCCTTCGTGTAATCTTTTCCTGCTGAGGAAATCATTTATCTCGTTTCTCACACTTCTCTTACACAGTTACACAAACAGAATGTGTTAAGTTGAGCATTTCTCAAAATATCAAGACAAGACAAGAGACCAGCAACAGTAAACGGTATTTCACAACCATTTGAGTGTCTAAGCACGCACATAGCATGAACCTGCATAAGATACAAATAAATCAACAATTCAATGTTTATCAATGCCAAACACAGCTAAGGCTTATGTTTTATACTCCACCTCAAACAAAATACTATTTAAAAAAAAAGCTCATTACAAACTGTACCAAAGCTACACATCAAACAACAGATTGGAAACAAAATCAGTTATTAACCAAACCCACATTTCCCAAAACTAATTGAAATTAAATATTTAATAGTTTGCTCAAGTTTCATCAACTTTTTTTGATTGCAGGCCATTAACATACAAACAAAACACAGCACTGTGTGAACATGACATCTTAAATGCACACATCAAAAGTATGTTGACACCCGGACATCACACTCTGATATGTGCGAACGTGATTTCGGGCATTTATCTGCTGCTAACAGCCTCCACTTTTCTGGCTGCAGGGATTCACTCCCACTCAGACACAAGAATATCAGTGAGGTCAAGTCAATATTATTTATATAGTACAGCATCACAAACCACAAATTTGCCTGAAGGGGCTTTACAACCTGTACAACATACATATGTTGCAGCCGGCCTTCCAGTTCATCCCAGAGGTGCTGAGGGTTGATGTCAGAGAACTCTGTGCAGGCCAGTCAAGTTCTTCCACACCAAGCTGACTTTGCCTGACTGCTCTCTCTTTTACGTCCAATTTCTCTGTTTGGTTGGACATGAAAACTACTGTAACAAATGAGTCCAAATGTCACTGAAGGTTATATTAAGCAAATCTATTTTTTTGATTGATTTACTGGGGATGCCAACCTGAGAAGTTTTGAGATTTCCCTTAATTGGCACCAAGGGACCTGGCTCAAACCGTGAAAAGCGACCCCGGATCATAACTCCTCCTCAATCAACTTTACAGTTGTGTGCATTCATCCATCAGACTGCAAGTTACAGTTGGAATCCCACGACAGTAGCAGGTTGAAAGTCACTACAATGTGTTCTGCATATGTTTGTCAATTCTTAGCGATAAGTGCGGCTGATGAGGCAGTTGAACCAACTAGAAGGGGTGTCCACATACTTTTGGTGGTATAATGTATTGGCTATTACCTCTATGTGTCAGCTCATCAGTCAGGCTTGTTGAGGTAACGCCTCAGTGATTTGCGGCTCTGTGCTTTGAATGGTCCTTGAAGTTTCATGGCTTGTTGAGTAGAGTTTACACATGAGGCACAGAGCCACTCTGTGAGCCTTTTAAAGCCTGTGAAACGGCGTTTGAGCCGTCGTGGGACATCGAGACGCTCCATTTCAGCCAGAGTGATGAAATTCTTTCAGGATTGGGAGCTTTTAAAGGGAAGGTGCCCCTCATACCTGCTCAACTTCAGGGGGTCTACTTAGTGAATTAAAGTTTTTTTGTTTTGTTTTTTTAAATATCCCGTTTTAATTTAGATGTTTCCATGCTGAATGACAATGTCACAGATATTGTGTAGACGAATCCCAACCAGGGACACTTCTATCTGGAAGTACTTCTGCATATGTGAGATTTATTTTATAATGCCTACAACTACTCTTATTGACTTTTAATTTCCTTTAGATTCATGTTGTCCCTTATTTTTTTCTCATTGAAGGTGGCAACCCTAGCTAAAAGTATTAGATAAATGGTTGACAAAGTTAGCTAAAAGTATTGGATAAATGTACATAGCTATAACGTATGGTTGAAATGCTTAAAATCTATTCTAATGAGCAGATTTTGAACATGACGGGTGGTGTTGATGAAGGGGTACTTGAGTTCATCTGACAGGGCTGTGAGGGTACATCTGACAAAAGGTGTAGACTCGTTATTACTTAATTAAAGTATGATGCTTACATTTTTACATCATCTTTACAACATTTACACTATATGCACAAAAATACGTGGACACCCCTGTGCAGACCACAAAATCTTCACTGTAACAGATTAAAGTCTCTGCCAGCTCATTTCATAGTATATGGAGATGAACTGAAACCAGTGTCTGGAAGGAAATCAGTGAAAACATTTCTGGTATGCGTGGTCATGAGTTATGTGCTGACCACCGGCATTTTGCTTTAACACAGACACGCACATTTCCTCTGCTCTGTGTCTTTTTGCTCCCACCTGTTACACTTTTGAAGGGAGGCTCAAAAAAGGATAACAACTGGAAAAAGATAAGAAAACCCAACTGTGCTGGTAAGACAAACAAACCTGACAATCTTGTGAAAAGAGAGAAAATACAGAGATGATGAAATTGCTTCAGTATGAAGAGGAGCAAGCCAAAACCAGAGTGAAAAAACACAAATGAAGGGGACAAATTAAAAAACAAATGAGCCGATTTAGCACAAATTTACAGAGCTGTATTTATAGGTTCTCCAAAAGTGACATAAATCAAATTCAACATGAACAGGGAGGATAAAGTGGACTTCCCTGTGCTGCAATTAATTTCCTGTGAGGCAGGAGGAACGCAGGGGGACGTAGAGCTGATTACTTCCTGTGCAATGTTAGTTCCAGAGTCAGTTATAACAGCATCATGACCAGAATATAAACACACCACAGGCACGGTGAGTGTCAACAGACGGTGATAAGCAAAGCAATTTACAGAACTCCTCCAGTTAGCTCAGAGTATCTGGGCACTCCCCCTGCATTTTCATTCATTTTATTTATTTATCTCATGGCGGAGCTGAGCGTCCCTCACCGGGTTAATTAACAAACACAGATAAGGAAAAGAGCGGGCAAGTTAACACCTGCCATTGGAAAATGCTGCTATCAGTTGCGCGTTTGGGTGAGACACAGATAGCCTCTGTGCCGGAGAGAGTGTATCAGAGATAAGAGAAGTTAACACAGGCCGGTCCATAAAAAACAGCCACCAGGCCGAGGATCAAGAGAAAATTAACCCCTCCAACCAAAGCACAATACAGAGCAATAAAGGAGACTGATACTGGTCTGGGATTTCTTTTCCTGGCACTAAAAGTAGCAGAAAAAATGTCAGCGGGGAAATATTTTATTAATCTATCCCTCAAACTACAGATTCAGTCACTCACAATACTATAGATCCTCAGATTCATAAGTGCCCTTGAACACTGTTGACCTCTTACTGTCAATCCACTTTTTCATCTGTTTCATATCCAGTCAGTCACTATTGCTGGCTGTCTTTTGGTCCTGATTGGTTTACACTGCCTATAAACACCTTGACGCTGGGAACACACGTCCATATTATGAGGAGGTCATGTGACCTGACACCAAGCCCTCCACCACAGATATCAGATTAAAAGGACGATATTTGTCACCCACGATGTTAACTAGTTTACAAATACCTCAACTAGCTTATTGTGTGAACATTTTCAAGTGCATGTTATTAAGTTATTAACATATTTCGTCACAAATGATCACTAAACCTGTTTTAACAGTGCTGGCAGCATGGCTGTATGGGTGGAAATGTTGGTCTATCCTTTGGTACAGACTGAAATAGGTCAAGAACTCGCATTCATATCCATAAAACTAAGGGAGGTTTGAAGTCCTGTTTCATAGCTCATTCTATCACCTTGTGTCCGGAGGACGGACACATAGATTCAAAATGCAAACGTGCAAACTCAATTTTATGTCCACTGTCCTGTGAGACCAGAGAGAGTTTATTTAAATCTCAAAGGGCTTCAGATTATGAAAACGATATGCCAACCTTCAATTCAAGAAGAAGTAGAAGAAAGCTCCCGTCACTGGGATTTCTTGTCGGAAACCCTGGGAAAAGAGGACCTGCAGGACCATCAGGCTGATGGACTAAACACTTGGAAGTGCAGCAATCTGTTCTCGGAGCTAATCAGGAGGGAACTGCTTCAATTATAGATATTGGCAGTTTAATTTATCCTCTCTTAGAACATGTATTAATCAGTTCTCCCGTTCTCTCATTAACAAACCAGTGCATTTTACCCATAATTCATAGCTGGAGTCTCTTCAGCATTTTCCTTTTGCCGTCTCCCTGAAGGCAACAGACTATTCATGTTTTATGGACACTCTTACACTCTTTGTCAAGTATGTGTTGTGTAATCCATCAGTGTGTCCTTGGTCCGCCTCCTCTGTTGTCCTTACAGAGCTCAGACTGATTTTACTGCTCATTCAGCCACTTTAAAATGTGATTTCCAAAGTCTCAAAACAAGTTAACAGTGAATCGGCTTCAGGTTCATTTTCATTAACGCATTGTAATCAATTTTGCTATTCGAAGAAGAGTAATTAGTAACACTACTTGTCAACTTGACTCCATTTACACCAGGTATTAACACGTGATCAGATCTCAGCCAGGTGTAAATTACATGTGTACAGTCAAATAGAAATTCACTATTTGCTATTGCTTCTCAGCATAACATCCTGTAATATCTAGTGGTTTTCATTGTCAGTGGTGGAGTCCGCCCTTCCCGCGATGAAATGACTACAAACTGGCTACTTACGCTTACCCACTATACAAATTTGTTTGGCTGCACTGTAAACGGATGCACCAGTTTCTCTTCTGTTGTATTTTTGACAAAGTTGTTGATCAACAGGTGTTTACTGCCTCTTGAATTCTGGGACCTGTAGTACTAAACTGCACATACAGATACCACATAACCAAAGGTGCTGCCAAATCAACCAGGACTGAAATGTTAAGGATTATAACTTGAAGAGCTGATTGGCCATAACAGTGCCGTGCTGGATGTTTTGTCAGGTTCAACAAGGTTTGCTTTGCTCATCTGCATTTGCAAATCCGCTGCATCAGAATGCTCCCATTCAAGAGTAGAAAGTAGCATAAATTAGAAATAAAAGTATGTACAAAATATAAAAAAAATAAGAAATAGAAAATACACATTTACAATATGTAAGTAAAAAATAAAAGTAAAAAATATATACAATAGCAATGTATATGTATGTAAATATATATATATGTATGTATATTGTGTATGACCATATATGTATTGCACTGACATTTAAGAATAAGTAATAGTGATGTAGTATATGTAGAAGATGTCCAGTCTGTTGAGTGTCTGACACTCAGAGGGAGGAGTTGAACAGTTTGAAATGAATGAGGGGGACGCAGTTTTTGCCAGATTGAACAAAGTCTTTATATCATATACAGCAGCTCATCGCTTTCTTCACATTAGCGCCAACAGTCAACACAGCAAGATTTTGGAATAGTTGGAAGGTGTGTTTTTCACTGTTGATGGAGGCTAGCATACTCCGGCACAAGTATGCTCATCTGTTCCTGTGATGTAATGTGTACTGTGAACTTATGACGAAGAAATGTTGGTGTTACCTGGTAAGTTATCTGACTGAACTGCTCAGAAGCAGTGGACTCTCTCTATCAGCTGCCTGGGTCTTAATGGGACTCTGGGGTATAAGGTTGCAGCCTGGACTTTCCATCAGAATACAGAAGGGCCATGTGGTATATGTATGGTTTATTTAAAGTCCAGTTTTAAAAAATGCAGACCATTTCTCGTGTGATCAGTATCAAAAATACATAAGGTGCAGTTCAATTTGTGTCAAATCAATACAAAAGAATGGGCTCAAAGGAGGAATTGAACACAGAAACTCATAAATATTTGAAAACTCCACCCTCATGAACTGCAGTGGGATGGTATATTTTCTCTAATGGCATCAATAACTGAATGGTGTATTTTTGTAGTGTGCTAAGGTTTGTGATGGACAGCCCAGCCTTTACTGTAAAATCCTGCCGAGTCCCATTCGAGGATGTGATCATATTTATAGGTGTTTTTTTGTCTAGTTTTCATGCCACAGTTCCATTGTGGGAGTTTGGACTTAGTCTGTTCTGAGTTCACCAGTGCTTCTTTTCAAACCAACCAAGCGCTGTAAATATAAGTCATACAGACTGACAGGTCATTCACTGGACTGCCATCCTGTCACACTGTCATACTTTGTGTTGCCAGGGAAAATCAAAACAAAGTTTCTTTTTGGTGACAGACATGGACCGAGGTTATAGGTTTTATTTATCTTCTCAGGTGACCTGAACAGCTCAGAGCTCACAAAGAAAAAGATGAATTAGAGTCAAGACTGCAGCTGCAGGTGAATCATCGAAGAAAACCCATAAGGGGGCGAAGGATTGTATACTCCCTCATAATGAAATGATGGCGAAATCAGGAGATTCAAATACAAATTCATACAGGTTTCACATATATTATATATCATGTGGTCCGAGAAAGAAGTCCTTCAAACCTTTACCTTTTGAGATGGATATTAAATCTATGTAAAGCTAAAATGTCGCTTGTGCTGAACACATTCAGAATTAAGACCAACTCTGCAACTCTATGGAGCTTTTTACTCTTTTAGCTCCGAGCTTTGGCTCACCAGCTACACACAAACTGTATTAGTCTCATGGCTCTCATCAGCCTCCTATAGAGTAGAAAATCTCAGGCACAAACATGACTCCAAATGAATGAAGATGTTGTTCTGCAAATTTTCATTTATAATATATACTCAATTCAGATACATCTCCCGCACAGATCTTTTTCCCCTTATAATTGTAAAAAACAGTATTTCGATTGACCTAAATCACAATTGTAACTTATGACATTAATATTGATAATTAATATCATTAATATGGTTGATTCATTGTTATTAGCTGTGCGAGATTAGACAAAATTTAAAAGCATGAGACTGCCTATTGTTCTGAAGTAGTTTAACTCCAAGGTGGTTAGCCACAGTCCATATAAATGGAATTGTGAAATCATACATATATTTCTAGCTGTTAGTTAACAAGTCAAACCAGATAAACTTCTATCAATTGTGTTATTAGCTCTCTTTCATCTCCCTTTTGAGGTGCGCTACGAACTGGAGATCGTCATGCTGCATTATTATGCTGATAGAACTTCATCTGGTGATCCATAAATATTGAAAAAAACTGTCATGAATAATGATTAACATAACTAGGATTCGTGCAACGTCTCCATAACCCAATTCACACCTTCAGTTGCAGCTGCTTGCACTAGAATAAAATGAGGAAAACTCTTAAGTTCCTGCTTTTAGTTATTTAAAGAGCTCCTTTTTGTTTTGTTAGTTTTTAGCTAATTAGCTATCTAGCCTGCAAACTGACGTAAGCAGTGCACTTTTTTTTATAGAGCACTGTTTTTATAGAAGATACTTAAAGATGCTTTACACGACAAGTTAAAAAAAAGATCCCAGAGACCTAAAAACACACTAAAGTCATGACTTGGTCAGGTGCTACTTCCAAGTTGGAAACTGGTAATTGCAGTGACTCCCACATGACGTATTCAACAGTCACCTGAAAGATTTTCTCCTGCGCCATTAGTCTTACTCAGCGGTCCGCCAGCAGTTTAATGTCCCCAGTCCATTTTCTTTGTATTCAGCTGACCTTTTCCCGTTGAGCTATAGTCTCTCCTCTCCCAGGTGCCTTTCCATTAAAGTCTTTTTTCATTTGACTCTCTGCGTCTGTCTGTTTGTCTGCATCTGGGTCAGTTCCTAAAAATCCTGTCAATGGTTCAATGAGAAAATAGACATGTCCTTAGAGAGGAATTTATTGATGTCTATTGTCTGTAAATTTCCCCAGCATATGTTTGGTATTTACTACTGGATTCATTTTAATTTTATGACATCATAAATTGTAATTGAATATAAAAAAATACAATTCATTAGGATAATTTGGAAACCAGTGAACTAGAGTTAATATTTGTCCAATAAAGGCTGCACACCTTTGTTTGATTTAAATGCGTTTTAATACAGCTTGCATCTCTGTGCATATGTACATATTGGCTCTAATTGGAACATGCAACTTCCCACAGGATTAGCTGTCCTGACATCTGTGACGCGCCAAAGAGATAATCTCATTATACAATATGTGTGTGATTCCACATTCTGTCATATTGACTGGTTTATAGGCAGATTTATGAGCGAATTACATACAAATCTGTTGCATATGTCTTTAAAATGAATCATAAATTCAACAAACTGACGGGATGACTGATGACGCCCTGGAGATTCACAGCATGTCACCTTGAGTTGTCGTGATTTGATGAAATGCAAACAACCCCTAGAGGACAGATCAATGAAATCTCCCACAGGTCCAGCAGCCTGGGCTTTGCTCCAACGGCACCCCAACAGCAGGCACCGGCCATCCATCTAGTGCAGCAGTCTCGGGCTCGGCTCCAACCTGGCAACCCGACAGCAAGCAGGCTATGATGCACAGGCTTCTGAATTACAACAGATCCTACACACACACACTGAGTACAGCCACATTTTCCACTAACTGGAAGCTGAAAATGGGTGAATGCACTATTATGTGGCACATGTCTGTTCCTGCAAATGTTTTAGCACCTACTGAGACCGGAACACATGATAATACACCAGCAGTGAGAACATTTAGTTTGTATTTTGACATCAAACCCAAAACAGCTGTTGCTAAATACACCAGAGCCACATTTCACTCTTATGCTGAAGTAGAAAGCCAGGCAGTGAAAATGGATGTTTATTTAAACTGTGAAGCAGCATCTGCTGCCCACGCAAAGTACTTGTAGCTGCAGGAGAGATGCTTTTATGTAGTTTAAGTCATACAGGTTTTGATTTTTTTGAATATCAGTGATGCTGGCGGATTCCAACAGCTCGAGCTGTTCAGAGTATCTAATGTCACTAATGTTTTTCAGTGAAATGGGTAAAATTACATTACACACATTACATTTGTGTCTATACCCTCGACATAACTCTAACCTTAACCATCACAGCTAAATGCCTAAATCCCAATTTCTAACCCTAACTTTAACCTAAACCTAATCCTAAACCTGAAGTAATGAGGACTAGACAAATGTCCTCACAATGCAGAAATGTCCTCACTGTGGTTTTAAACAAAAACACAACACACACCAAAATATACATAATTATCTCAAAACATATAGCTAGTGCTAAATTTTAGTTTTTTAGGATAGTTATCCTGTGGTAAATATTTTATTTCAATGTTATTGCAATGATTTAAATGTCTTATCTTGGGATAATTGGCTTTTGTAGTTAGTGGTCGCTCTGAAGCAGGGGTTTTCAAAGTCTGACACTTCAAGACTGGCAAAATATATGCCAACTCTAAAATCTCTTTGAAATCATTTAAAAAAATGTAAACACTAAGTGTGTCATGGGCCATAATTATTGCTGTAAAATTAAGTCACTCAGTTTTTTCGTAAGGACAACATCTTAATTACTCAATTAAATAAAAAACCAAGGTAGTAAAATTCTTGGACATAATTTTCATGCTTTCTTAAAACTTGTGCTTCCAAAATGTTGCTGTTACAAATCAGCGTTTGACTATGAAAATCTGTCTGTTAAATGACAGAACGAGAGTGAGGGTGAGGCAACATGATCATTGTTTCTCAACCTACCTAGTCCACATCTTATTTTATCTGAATCATCACCACAAGAATAGATTGTTTCTCATTCATATACAACAAAGATTTAATGACGAAAATATTACAATTGTACCTCAAACACATTACCCGCCAGCGATAGTCAACATTCACAACTAATTTTATATCTTAATGTAAAATCTAAATGTAAATATTGAGTATACAACAGTTATAAATCTATATGTTAAATCTAAAACCTAAATCTATCTTAAATCTAAATCACACTATTTAAGCACTGCCCTACATCAAGCTCCACTCGCTGGAGAAGGCCTTGGGATATGGTCAGAAAAAGCAAGGACATGAACCTTGAATTTAGCTGATTTTATCGCAGATAAGTGGTAACGTTCAACTCGGAGAGTTCACAGAGCAGTATATGATGAAGCCCAATGAAGTAATCATCTGCACTTGGCCTCCACAATCAGTCCCAAAAGAATTCCCAGTATCAAAGCCTGTATGATCCTGAGTCTGAGTTCAACTTTAGTTGGTAAATCAGAGGTTTGTGGTGTCAGCGGGGCCACGTTTAACATCTGGAGTCTCAGCTGTTCTCTTGGTGGGCCTGTTGGCCTGCACTAACACCAAAGGATAAAAACAAAAACCCAAGCTGTGTGGTAGTTCTGCTGCAGACAGGCTGAATGACTGTGTACTGGGGTGTGTGTGTGGTGAGGCCATAATTCATCTCTGGAGTCCATATTTCTCTCAGCAACAGATTTCCTTTGGCAGGCTGCATTGTGCCTTTCAAACACTGAGCTGACTGATCGTGTTGTGAACAAACTGTGAGCGATTCGACCCAACAGACTGCAATGGACACTGCGTCAACACCTGATGGCAAACAGGGAGAATTTATCTTCATATTCTGAATAGATGATGCGTCCCAGTATCAAGTATTCAAGATCAATTAACTCTTTTTAATTTTGGACACCATAAAGTCTTCATATTTTTAGGTGCCCTCAAACAATACTGACATGCTCATATGTACATTTGGTTGCTTCAACAATCTGAGGTAGGCAAATTAAAATTCAAAAGTTGCAGTCTGGAAAAGGTCTTAACACATTCAGAAGTGATGGTTCTTTCTCATACTATTTAAATCACACTAGCTGATTTAAATAGTATAGTATGTCCTCGTATCATAGGGAAACTCAGTTATCAGTTTTAATGTATTATTATAATAATAATAATAATACATTATTATAATATTAGTCTAGGGACTTGATATGAAATGAACATTTTTAAAAATGAATGTTGGAATAGATGGGAACACAGGAGGACTTGACTCCAGTCAGAGGGACGTTCGAGGCAGACCTCACAACTGGGGATCCCAGGTCTGTGAGTCAATGGGAAGAAAGTCCCCAGGCATGAGATGTGTCACGTCCTGTTCTGCCACAAAAGTAATTAGAAGTATTAAAAGCAGTGTGTAGTTTTGCCTTTATCTAATACATAATTTTGCTAAAGCAGCTGCTCACTGTCGTTTTTATCAAACAAACAGGTGGAAATAGTGCATTTGTTGGGGACTATTTTCAGTGGCAGATTACTCCACATCGAGTGAGTATTTGGGGCAGCAGGTGTATGTGGGATTGAGTCAAGATAAACTACAATGTGTGTGTTCATGGTAATAAAGGAACACGTCACCCACACACAATACTTGTTAGCATATTTCATGGCAATTCATTCAACTTTTATACTAATGTTTCACTCTGATTCACAGATGTCAACCTCATGGTGGCGCTAGAGGAAAAGGCAGAGAATCATCAAAGTCAGTAGGGTTCATACTCTGGGGACCACAAATGCCTGTACAAAATTTCATGACAATCCATCAATAGTTGTTGAGATATTTCAGTCTTAACCAAAGTCCACAAACATTGCCATCCATAGAGCGAAGCTGCTAGCATGGCTAAAAATCTGAACTATTACTATTTTTAATATAACAAATAGGCGCGGAGCGCTCTATGTTATTTGTTACACCCAAACTTTTCTTGCCAAGGCACGTCAAGATGTCTGCCATGAGAAAGGTCTAACACTGTGAGCGGCTGGGTGTAAGCAGAGAATCGGCAGATCGATTTCGGCAGACTTTATTTTAATTTCCAGGGTCTTTGTCTGTTTTCTCCTCTCTCCCTGCCCTGTGCCCTGATTCCAGGTCCTGATGTGGAGCGACTCTGAAATTCAAAACAGCACAGCTTGGTCTCTCTAGTGTGAAAGCCTGTTTGTGTGTGAAGGCTGATGATCGGCTGTTTGGGTTCATCTGCTGAAATCCTCTGGCGTTAAGGAACAAAGTCAAAGAGCCGAACTCTGCGGCTCACCAATTATTTATGACTGGCTGAGAGTCTCGGCTTGAGGGCGATCACACAGAAGAGCCAACAAACACTGAAGGACTCAAACAATATTGGCACCAAGGGGAAAACACTTGATTAAATGAAATTAAAGTCTAGCAAAGTAAGTGTCATTATTTTTGGCTGAGTTGAAAAAACTGATTAATAATAATAAAATTACAGTGGTAAGAACTACCTCACCTCTCCTTTCAGACCGTTTCACAGTTGGGTTCATGCCTGAAGACATTTCAGCAGTCAGCTTTCATTTACATATACCTCAAACATAGAGGCGAGTTTCTTACAGCGGCTGCATTAACACAAAGCTCTTTGTGAACTCTTTTTGTCCTATTTGTTTTCTTGCAGAATATGTTTCAAAAATCTATGTATTAATTACTTTCAATTAAAAACATTTGATTTGACTTTATATACAATTACATTACTTTGCCAAATTAATTTAGGGAACTGGGAAGCTTGTTTCAATCCAGGAGTTGGACCCTTACTGCACAGAAATTGTAGGTAGGTGGCAAATTAGCTCAGGACTGACACCAGATACGGGGGCTACGTGCGTCCCATGTGTTGCTCCGTTTATGTCACTAAAACACTGTCAAGGTTCAGAAATTGTATCTATGTATTGTCGTTATCTGTATGCTGCTGGGCTTATATCCTTTCTGTGTTGAACTGGCCATGAAAACAAACTTCCCTCTGGGACAATAAAGTCTAAAATCTAACTTTTAGCTTTGCTTCATTTGAGATCGACATTTTCCTGATAACTGAATGATGAAGAGTCAGACATGTCAAACAGTCGTCAAATGTAATGAAAAAAGCATCTGGTTTGTTCAAGTTAGCTTCAGTCGTACTGTAAAGGGGTGACTTGATTAACTTTCAGTAACTGACTAAATAAAGTTAAACAGATTGGAGCTTATCTCTCGGGCACACAAGGTGGAGAGGGTATAGAGCTAATCTGAGGCGGACTGTTGCGTTGTGTTTTAAATTACAACAGCGCAGATGTTCGGCCCCAGACTCCTTGAGATTCATAAATACAACTAATTTAAGTTAAAGGCAGATTGGATTTTGTTGCCTTCCCTGGGGGCGAGGGGAGATGAAAAACACCATAGATAGTTCGGTGGGCACTGGGAAAAACAATTTCAGTTCCCTTGTCTTGGTGTCTTGACGAGACAGCTCTGATCTGCATTCTGTTCAGCTCTCTCAGCTTTTTCATCCAGAACATGTAGCTGGCAAACAGCCACTTTAAGGTCCCGCACTCCAGGAGGTGATGGATATGGAGATCAGGTGATAGAGTTTAGTAGCTGACCTGGGGATTGATGATGATTGCATTTATGTGGAAGACGAGGAGAAATAAGACAGACAGGTGCGAGTGAAACTTTGAGAAAGATGTTTGCCCACAGCTACTCACTAATCTTCTCTACACAGAGAAAAGGGTGACATCTGACCAAGACAGAGTAAAAGAAGAGTAATTACTTCATTATCTTCATCTTCATCATTTCCTGTCTTGACAGAGGTATTATTGGCACTGATGTGGATGATGAAAATGGAAGGACTCATTTTTATTACATGGAAATCTAATCTTGTATCAC